>NC_136419.1:46425000-47002500 GCF_052625555.1 Lactuca saligna
CCGAAGATGCATCCCAAATAGTGGGTAGTGTGTTTCCAATATAAGTGTTGAACTAGAGGTAGAGACTCATAATTGAACTGACTAGAGTAAACCTATATGTCTATGCTCGTATACATAACATACAACTAATGAATCAAATGACCTTCGTGTTGGATAAGGTGTCTAAGTCCATAACTATTTCTGGTATGTACTTGACCCGACCCGGCATGGTCCATTTGGGTTGCATGGCACCATGCAATTGGATAAACTAAATGAGAGAAATAACGTTTGGAGATTATTAATATATTATAAGTTCTAATATATTAATAATATTATTTGATTAGTTTGATCAAGAATTAATTTAGAATTAATTAAGTGATCAAAAGATAACTAATTAAATATATGGGTTGATTAAGTAAATCATCCATATCTTGTATAGTGGGCTAAAAGGCTCCATGGATCATCAAGTTGGGTTCCACCCATAGGATGCTCCATGGGAGTTACAAACCCATGGGTCATGGAAATGAAGAGTCATGACACATTAGGGTTTAACCCTAGATGTGTCAACACTATATAAGAAGTATAATCTCCACCAAATCGGTTACACTAAGTAATAAGGGGGCTTGGCCGATTTTGAAGAGTGTGTATTCTCTCATAAGTTCTTCCAAGAGCATTTGGTGTTGTGTCAAGAATTTGAGGCATCACCACTTGAGGTGCTAGGCTCACAAGGTTTCAAGGAACACAAGCAACAACAAGGTAAGTTATTCTATCTATACTTTATGTTAAAATTGTTCCCCATGTATGCTAGATAGGAATATAACCTTGGAATTCAACTTTGCATGACAAATTAGACAAACATAGATCCAAGGTTATTAGGGTTGCATGTACACTTAGGAAGTGTTAGTATGCTCAAAACCCATCAGTGGTATCAGAGCCTAGGCTTGTTTGTTCTTATTTGTTCTTAAAAGTTGAAAACAGAATCGAAAATTTGCTGTCTGCGATCGGACTCGTCGAGTCCATAGGGGGGACTCGTCGAGTCCATGTGTATCTTCAACCAACTCGGCGAGTAGGGTCGAATGAGTGCAGAATTTCGATTCAGTTGCTAGAAAATGAATTAGGAACATTACCCTAAACTGTTTTAGTAAATATAAACTTGTTTTTGGTGGTGTAATGTTTTGCTAATTCATTTACAACAACTAGTTATCAAAATTACAAAGTTTTATGTAATTTTGATTATGTTCATATTCATGTTCTTGTTCTTATGAAGTTTTAGATGATCATAGGAATTATTTGTAACCTATTTGGTAGTTTAATTCTTGATCATAATGTGTTTTAATGGAGTCCATAACTTATCCTTAAGTTATGGAAAACCAAGAGTCACTTGAGTTAAAAACCATTAAGAAAACACAAGAGTTATAAAAATGAAGAGTCTTCATTTTATGACTCTATTAAACTCATAAGTTACAAGAAATGAAAAGTTTTGAAAGTTACAAAACTTGCCCTCAAGTTTTGGAACAAGTAAAGTTAAGATAAAACTTTAGTTCCAACCCCTAGAATTTTAAAAGTTAAAATTCAACCCTTATACTTATATTATGATAATTTAATAATTATATATATATGTATAAGAACAAGTCGTCTTACCGCTAGTACGCCTCATTCACGAAGCCGGTCTATAAGGTGGGTATAAGGTTGTTGCCTATAAAATGGTGACTTAATGGGTGTATATTCTCACCCACCGCTTGCTTGACTGGTGGAGGGTCGTTAGCCGAACGGGTAAGACAAGGACTTATAAATTCTCATTCAAAGTATGATGAATATATAAAGTAACTAAACGTTTTATTAAATTCCCAATCTTAGTTACTTTAGGAAAAATGTGAATAAGGTGCTAATCCATGAAATTACACTTTACACTTTGTCTGAGTCGTTGGTGGAGCGTGTGTGGTTAACCGGCACACTAACTTGGACTTAACAAGGTAGGTAAAGGGTGACTTAAGGTTTATTATAGTATCGGTGGAGCGTGTGTGGTTTACTGGCACATCGATTGAGTGATAAACTTTAAGGGTACCAAGTGATTTGCATGGTTACTTCACACCTCGTTTTGTGATCCTCGGCATCCCAGTCACAAAACCTGGAGGGCACTCCCGAGATCGAAACATGCCTTTGAAAAGTTCATTGGATCTCAAAGAATCTAGGAATTTCTAAAACCAATAAAAACTAAATATTTAATATTTCGGTTTTCGTGGTGGAAATTGGTGAATCGTCATTCACCTACCTTTCAAATATGGTATAGCTTAGATTACGGCATACCTCTTCTAAGCTATATTATATTGTGATTGGATCCTAGCCTTAATATTACATTTGGGTGTTTTATTAAGGACTCTCTTAAATCTAAACTAAACTTGTTCTTCTTCTTTCAGATGTCTTCAAATAATGCTTCTGGCTCGAATCCTAATGGCTCCTTTACTCTTATGAGTCTTTGTGGGAAAGTCACCTTTGATGGATCCAACTTCAATAAGTGGATCAGAAACATCAGGATGATTACTCGCTACGAGGACAAAGAATATGTCCTTGACAAGGAGCTTAAGGAAATTGACGAGTCCACTGCAACTCCCCAGGAGATCGCTGACTTTCATACTCATGAAAGAGATGCAACCAAGGTGGCTTGCATCATGTTAGCCACCATGACAGCTGAACTCCAAAAGTCTTACGAAGACATCTACCCTTATGAAATGCACCAAGACTTGATCGAAAGATACCATCAAAGTGCACGACAAGAGAGGTACGAAGTCATCTGCTCCATGATAACAACCATGATGAAGGACGGAGAGTCCGTCACGAGCCACATGCAGAAAATGCAAAGGTATGTGGATCGGTTGCTGAAGCTCAATGTGAACTTCCCTGAGGAGCTTGCAATAGATATCATTTTGCACTCCTTACCATCGTGCTATGATCAATTCCGCATGACATATCACATGAACAAGGAAGAGGTCACCCTCAGCAAACTTCAGGGACTTCTCAAGACCGCAGAAACAGGTCTTAAGGGGAAGTCGGTTGCTATCACTCCTACTCCAGAAACAAATCCGGTCTTGGCAATCGGGCAGAGTCGAGGGAGGAAGAGAAAGAGATCTTCAAAGGGTACCAAGGCTCGGACCCTTGATGGCTCTTCTTCAAGTGGAACCAAGAAAGGTTTCATTACTCCTTCTTCTGACCCAAAAGAGGCTGAATGCTTCTATTGCCACGAAAAAGCTCATTGGAAGCGGAACTGCCCAAAGTACCAGCAAGATGTAAAGGATGGGAAAGTCAAACCCAACCATGCAGGTATTTACACTATCATTTCTAATAACTCACCCCATTCGAAATCTTGGGTCCTTGATTTAGGTTGCGGAATTCATATTTGCTGTGACTTGCAGGGACTAGGAAGAAGTGAGAATGTGGAGCAAGGAAGAATAAACTTAATCATGGGGAATAGGAGAGTTACACCTGTCACCAAGATTGGAGTTTATACTTTATCGCTAAGTAGTGGGTTAAATTTAGATTTGAATAAGTGTTGTTATTCGCCAGAAATGGCAAGAAATATTATTTCCTTTCATGCATTGTACAAACAAGGTTTCACCTTTTCGTTTGATAATGAAGTTGGTTCGATTAATGCTTTCTTTAATAATGTACTTTATTTTAAAGCATTACCTTGTGATGGTGTGTATGAAGCTGTATCTATTGTAGATAACTTAGGAAATAATGTTTTGTGTATTGATTCTACTAATAATAATAACTTGGATAAAGCATCACTATGGCATTGTCGTCTTGGACATATAAGCAAGAAACGCATAGGCCAACTCCAAAAGGATGGAGTCTTGGAGTCGTTTGACCTAAAGTCAAATGATAGTTGCGAATCATGCTTACTTGGAAAAATGACAAAGTCACCCTTCACAGGTTCATGTGAAAGAGGTGAAGGTTTGTTGGACCTTATACACACGGATGTGTGTGGACCATTCAAACATGCCACTAGAGATGCTAATCGTTATTATTTGACTTTTACCGATGATTACAGTAGATATGGATATGTCTACTTAATCAAGCATAAGTCAGAGACTTTCGAGAAGTTTAAGGAATTTAAACAGGAAGTCGAGAATCAATTGGGCAGGAACATTAAGATGCTTCGATCCGATCGAGGTGGTGAGTATCTTAGTTCAGAGTTCCTTGACTATCTAAAGGAATGTGGGATTGTCTCACAATTGACACCTCCCAGGACACCGCAGTTGAATGGTGTGGCTGAGAGGCGTAATCGAACCCTGTTGGACATGGTTCGTTCCATGATGAGTCGAGCTTCGCTACCAATATCATTCTGGGGGTATGCCTTAGAGACTGCCGCCCATATCCTTAATCTAGTCCCTACAAAGAAAGTTGCCAAAACTCCTCACGAGATGTGGACTGGTAAAGTACCTAAACTAGACCACATCAAGATTTGGGGATGCGAGGCTTTCGTGAGACGCAAGACTCATGATAAGCTCGAACCCCGAAGCGAGAGGTGTATTTTCATCGGCTACCCACAGCAATCCTTTGGTTACCTCTTCTACAGACCTAGTGACAACGTGGTCTTTGTAGCAAGAAGAGGAGTCTTTCGAGAAAGAGAGTTTATAAGCCAAGGAGACAGTGGGAGGCAAGTTGATCTTGAAGAAATTCAAGAGTCAAGTGGGGAAGGAACTTCAAACTCTAGCCCTCAACTTGAGGAGGAAACTCCTGTTGAGCCAATTGACGAATCTGTACCTCTGAGGCGTTCCACGAGAGTTAGGAGTGCACCTGAGCATTACTATGGATTCCATATTACTGCAGAAGGTGAGACACTTATTAGTGATGAGACACTAGTAAGTCAAGATGACCCTAACAGCTACGAGGAAGCCATGGCAGGCCCCGAGTCTGCTAAATGGAAAGAGGCTATGAATAGCGAGATACAATCCATGTATGACAATCAAGTTTGGAACTTGGTTGAGAATGTACCAGGTCGAAAGACTGTAGGGTGCAAATGGATCTTCAAAAAGAAGACCGACATGGATGGTAAAGTACACACTCATAAGGCTAGACTGGTTGCAAAGGGCTTCTCTCAAATTCCTGGAGTGGACTATGATGAGACCTTTTCTCCGGTAGCCAAGATTAAGTCTATTCGGGTTCTGTTAGCCATAGCCGCATTTCATGACTATGAAATTTGGCAAATGGATGTCAAAACCGCTTTCCTTAATGGAAAGTTGGCTGAAGATGTTTACATGAGTCAGCCATAGGGTTTTGTCAGTAACGAGTACCCTAATAGAGTGTGTAAGCTTGAGAAATCCATTTATGGGTTAAAGCAAGCACCTCGCAGATGGAATCTTTGCTTTGATGAAAAGGTCAAGGAATTTGGCTTTTCTAGGAGTGAAGATGAATCTTGTGTATATGTCAAGGCTAGTGGGAGTATAGTTAGCTTTTTGGTATTGTATGTGGATGACATACTACTCATAGGAAACGACATTCCAACCTTGCAGGAAGTAAAGTCCTGGCTTGGAAAGTGTTTCGCTATGAAGGACCTTGGTGAAGCTGCCTATATTCTGGGGATAAGGATTTTGAGAGATCGGAGTAAAAGACTAATTGGACTTAGTCAAAGTACCTACTTGGAGAAGATTCTGAAGAGATTCAGAATGCAAAACTCCAAGAAAGGAGAGTTGCCCATCCAGAGTAGCGCCAAGCTGAGTAAGACACAAAGCCCTAGCATTGAGGCTGAGATAGCAGGAATGAGTCGATTACCTTATGCTTCGGCTGTAGGTTCGATCATGTATGCTATGACGTGTACTCGACCTGATGTAGCCTTTGCCTTGAGCATGGTTAGCAGGTTTCAGGGGAACCCTGGCAAGGCACACTGGATTGCGGTAAAGAATATTCTCAAGTACCTGCGAAGGACTAAGGACTGGGTCCTTACCTTCGGTGGGAGTGATGACTTGAGAGTTGTAGGGTATAGTGATGCTAGCTTCCAGACTGATAGGGATAACTTCCGCTCTCAGTCGGGCTGGGTCTTTACCCTAAATGGAGGAGCAATTTCTTGGAAGAGTTCCAAGCAAGAGACAGTGGCAGATTCTACTTGTGAATCAGAATATATTGCAGCTAGCGAAGCGGCAAAGGAGGCGTTATGGCTGAGGAACTTCATTGGAGACCTTGGAGTTGTACCAGCTATTAAAGAGCCGATGGAAATTTTCTGTGATAGTGAAAGTGCTGTTGCCTTAGCCAAGGAACCAAGGGATCACGGGAGATCCAGACACATCGATAGAAAATACCATTTCATCAGACATCGGATCGAAGAAGGACTCCTCGTGGCAAAGAGGGTATCATCGGATGAGAACCCAGCAGATTCCCTCACGAAGGGACTGACTCGGGCTAAGCATCTCCAACATGCTCGGAGCATAGGGCTGAAGGATGATATTAGATTTAGTAGTTAGATAATCTCGAAATTTGTAAAGTGTAATTGACATTTGATGATGAATAAAAAGTGTTTTATTTATGAGTAAAGTGTTGCTATCTCTTGTCGATCGTTTACTATATTTCTTTTGCATGTTTTGACTTCCAGAATAATTTTGTTTGGTTTAACATATTATTCAAACCTCCACAGTCGGTCATATGTCGGAAGTAGGTATGAATCAAGACTGTCATGTTTGATTATAGAGGTTTGGGACAAGGCTACAACAATCATGAGTGCTCATAAGTTCTGAGCATTGGACTCAACCCACGCTCACTGGAATCACTTCATGGAATTCTATCTCGAGTGATCGTGAGACGGTAATATCATATAAGTCTTTAAACCTAGAGATATGATTTGTTACTTACGAGTTGGTTATGCATTAATTGTACGAAAAACGCATTGGTAACTCGATGTTATAAAATCGTGCTCTTATGTGTAATTCAATGAGTAGTAGAACAAACATATGAGTCGAAGTTTATCTGTTCCTTCTTGGATTAGAAGCTGATATCTGGGCCCCTCGATGATTTTGTTTTGACCTATGTACCGGGCCCGGTCAGAACTAGATTGATGTGTTCAATAAAGTTCTTTGTCAAACAAATCGGAAATCGGGAAACAAATGTTGGACAATAAGTAAGACATTGTTCCATGTATTTGTCCGACTGATATCTAGAACAGAGGATTATATGATCACTTATCTTAAATGGCGTACCATCGTCTTCTCAAGTTTCGAGAAACCTTGTAAAGAGCTACGATTGCCGATCGGTTCCTGAAGTCATACTTGCAGTAATAGTTACTAGACTTATCCAAGTGGGAGACTGTTGGATAAGGTGTCTAAGTCCATAACTATTTCTGGTATGTACTTGACCCGACCCGGCATGGTCCATTTGGGTTGCATGGCACCATGCAATTGGATAAACTAAATGAGAGAAATAACGTTTGGAGATTATTAATATATTATAAGTTCTAATATATTAATAATATTATTTGATTAGTTTGATCAAGAATTAATTTAGAATTAATTAAGTGATCAAAAGATAACTAATTAAATATATGGGTTGATTAAGTAAATCATCCATATCTTGTATAGTGGGCTAAAAGGCTCCATGGATCATCAAGTTGGGTTCCACCCATAGGATGCTCCATGGGAGTTACAAACCCATGGGTCATGGAAATGAAGAGTCATGACACATTAGGGTTTAACCCTAGATGTGTCAACACTATATAAGAAGTATAATCTCCACCAAATCGGTTACACTAAGTAATAAGGGGGCTTGGCCGATTTTGAAGAGTGTGTATTCTCTCATAAGTTCTTCCAAGAGCATTTGGTGTTGTGTCAAGCATTTGAGGCATCACCACTTGAGGTGCTAGGCTCACAAGGTTTCAAGGAACACAAGCAACAACAAGGTAAGTTATTCTATCTATACTTTATGTTAAAATTGTTCCCCATGTATGCTAGATAGGAATATAACCTTGGAATTCAACTTTGCATGACAAATTAGACAAACATAGATCCAAGGTTATTAGGGTTGCATGTACACTTAGGACGTGTTAGTATGCTCAAAACCCATCACTTCGGACGGCCATCCGATCTCACCAGACCACATCTCAACGAAGAAAAGGAAATAGGGCGGACAAACCTTCCTAAGTCCTTCAATCATTATTTATACACACCTATACAAGCACAGACATACATCTAACTACGAATGAGTGTGTAACAAGTGGAATCGTATCGTGATGTATAACTGTGTCGTGGTGTGTAACCGTACAGTGTGGAATAACCGAATCATAAAGTGTGAACGAATAGTGTGGAATAACTGAATCACAAAGTGTGAACGAATAGTGTGGAATAACTGAATCATAAAGTGTGAACGAATAGTGTGGAATAACTGAATCATAAAGTGTGAACGAATAGTGTGGAATAACTGAATCATAAAGTGTGAACGAATAGTGTGGAATAACTGAATCATAAAGTGTAAACGAACAGTGTGGGATAACCGACTCGTGATGTATAAGCGAATCGTGAAGCAAAAGTGTCATCAAGTATAAGTAAGGAAAAAGCGCATCACTAGGTAAAAGCATATCAAATAGGAGTTTAAACTAGGTAGAAGTAAAGCGGCGGTATCAAACAAGTGAGGATATATACCATGAAAGGAAACCTTGATGAAAAATTGGGAAAAACCTTTATACTTAAGAAAATCGCAATTTAGTATTCTTCGGTAAAATAAGTTTGAAAACCTTTAGAAGTTCTTTGGAAACCTTTCATAAACCAGTTTAAAATGAACTTTGATAAAACAATATAAGTAAGAGTTATGAACAAGTGAAAACATTTTAGAAAACCATTTATAGTATCCTACTCGGTAAAACAGTTTACAGTGCGGTAAATTCTTGTGCATGCGGGTTATCAATCACATGTGATTGATATGATAAGTGGCATGTTTAACTTGTATCCCCTCTATAAAACATGTAAAAACATTTAAAAGGTTCATTCAGGGGTATGAACTCACCTGGTGTAAGTGGATCCGACGAAGGCGCCGGTTGGGTGCTCGGTGTCAAGTAAGGACTTGGACACACTTTGTGACCTATTTAACATATGATAACATATGTTCACATACAATTAGTATATTATATACTAATTAAGCAATTATACGCACCCTAAAGAGCGGAAAACACTTTGGTTAAGTGTTTGGGGTGTCCTGGGTAACATCTAAGGGCTTGAATGGCTTAGGAATGGAGTTTACTCTCCAAGAGTAAACTCTCCATATGGTGTTTACAGCCCTGGGACAACTCCCCATGAGTTTACGATCGTAAACTCATGGTGAGAGTGTTCTAGGATGTTTAAAGGCTTATTATCGATCGTGGAATTTTGCTAGGTCCAAAACTAAATGGTATGAAAGGATTTAAGGCTTTTAAAGGGACAATATGGGAGTTTACGGCCCATGAACCACCCTTATGGGAGTTCACGACTGTGAACTCCTACCCTTTGATTTTATGGAAGTTTAAAGTCCCTTATTCACTTCTAGTAATTTGTAATAAAGGTCTAAGGCCATTTGGGGGACAAAACCATCTTTTGACATAGTTTGGGGTGTTTACGGCCTAGGCACTTGCTTGGGCCGTAAACTCCAATTTACCCCACATTTCCTTGTGTTTGAATGTTCTAAACCCGAAATAGCAAGCCCCTAATTTATGTATTAAGCCTGAGGGTGGTTTGGGAGTGTTTTTTGGGCATTTATACAAGCATAAGAGGTGTTTACGGCCTAAGCATGTGCTTGGGCATTAAGCTCTCTTTTAGGCTCTAAATCTTTGTGTTTTCATGTTTAAACACTCCTAGATAAATTCCTTAATTGATATCCAAGCTCAAATAAGGAAGAATCGGGACTTTTGGCCATTTTTTGGGTGTTTACAGCCTAAGGAGGCTCTTAAGCCGTAAACTCCTTTTCAACAGCTTATAAGGTCGATTTTTTGGGGTTAAACCACAATCCATGATGTTTAGAACAAGCTAGGGTAAGGGGACTTACGATTTAGAAGCGTTTGGTTGCGGATTTGAGTCGAAAACGTGATTTGTGCGAGAGAGTATAGAGAGAGGGTGATATGGGAGTGGGAAAAGAGTGGAATGAAGTCCACTCCCCCTTATATAGGGATTCGAGTTGGGGCTCAGTGGAATTCTACCCGATACTGTCGTTATACGGGGCTTTTGGTCGCACCCGATTTAGTGGTCGTAATAAAATTTAACTTTTTCCCAAATTAACATGGAAATGTAATTTAAGTGTTTTTATTTACTTTATTACGACTCTAACGACATAAAAATATAAATAAATAAAACATTTATTTATTTTACGACCTCGACTTACCGGAACTTTTATAGAATGGAATATTCCGTTAACGGTAACAAGGTAATGTAACGGGATAAAATTTGGGGTGTCACAATAAGCTTACCTTACATCCAAGAACTCTAAGGAACTCAAACTTAAATAATTAAAATACTATAAGAGTATTTTGTAAACCTATTTACACATACTCTCTTTACACGTTTCTCACCCCTTGTGTATACGCTATGGCCGGATTCCGCCATCCAGGTGATCCCTATTTCCCCAACTAGGGGAATGGTGGATGGTTGCAGCCAGAGGAAGAACCAGAGGAAGAACCTATAGGAGGACCGACAGAACCGGTAGCTGACTCAAATGAGGAGGAGGATGCTGGCAGCAATGCGGATGACTCGTACGTGGAGTCCGAAGTCATCAATCCGCCCTACATGGTCAGTGTGCACCCATACAGGATGGGGCTTGATGGTCCTACGCCCCTATAGGCGCACAAGATCTGTAGATGGAGCCACCAACAAGGGTTACGACCTCCATTTGGTATGAACTAGGACTACTATGACTTGAGGTATGGTGGACCTACGGATCGAGCCATGCCTGTGATGGTAAGGAGGACACGCGACATTGGCGAGCAGACGCAGGCAATCGCTGGGCAAATGTTTTCCATGAGAGCTGCGGTTGAACGCACAGAAAGGATGTCACATGAGGTAGTCAGGGACTACCAGGCACGACAGACAGCATTGGAAGCGCAACTTCGGGCCGCCGAGCAGCACCTGGCCAAACTCCAGATTGCATCCACCTCATCATCAACATCACCAAACCCTTCTCATTGCAGCTAGTATCCATTCACTTACTACCATTATGATTTTCTTTTATGTACTACTCTATGTACTATTGACTACATGATTAAGTGACTACACTACTCATGGAGTTGTTACTCTGTCGGATTTTATTTCATTTCATTTCATCTATTGTATGCCCTATGTAGGTAAATTTTCATGTACTCAAAGGTTATCATTAATTAAAATGGCTATATATTTTCTCGTGATGTTGTTATATGTTATGTACTCTATTACTATTGTTACATGTTGACTTTACGCACTCACTTGCATACACACAACCAAATCACCGACAGTGTTCTATAATCAAGAAATCGTGAAAGCGGAATACACTGAATACTCAACATCTTTCTGTTCCATGACATAAAGATGCCTTGAAGATAGACACGCGGAAACCTCAATGCAACACCACCACCACCGCCTCTATCGGACACGAACTCAGCTGCAGTTTCAGCTACAATTACCGCAGCATTGGCTCATATCCATAATGAGAACAGTGGTGGAGGTAATCGACAAGGGGCCGGAAGCTCAAACCATGGGATGAACCAAGGACCTACCAGAACCTGTACCTACAAAGACTTTGCAAACGCCAAGCCTCGAACCTTCAACGGGATGGGAGGCGTGATAACTCTGAAAAGGTGGTTAGAAAAAGTGGAATCAGTGTTCGAGATCTGCCGATGTCCCGAGGAGTGCAAGGTGAATTTTGCGGCTTTCACATTCGTCGATCAAGCTCTCTCTTGGTGGAATGGCCACGTGGAGGCCATGACACTCCCTGTGGCAAATGCTATGCCATGGGAGGAGCTCAAGGAAATGCTGATGGACGAGTACTGCCCAAGGGGAGAAATCCAGAAGTTGGAACAAGAATTATGGAATCTCGAAGTCCAATACTCTGATATTGATGCATAAATCTCGAGGTTTAGTGAGTTGTCACTCTTATGTCCAAGGATGATCACATCCGATGGGAAAAAGATCAAAAGATTCATTTGGGTATTGACCTCTTCAATTCAAGCAAATGTAATTGCAGCAAACCCTAGAACATATGACAGTGCTAAAAAGCTAGCCAAGAAGTTATACGACCATGGAAACAAGAAGGGTGCCAGAGCAGGTGAAGCTGAGGTTAAAAAAGTAAAGTGATAACAAGAAAGGCAAGAGAAACAAGCGTAAAGGGATAAAAAAACTCAGAGTCATCAAAGAAGCAACATACAGTAGCTGTCCACGCTACTATTGCCCAAGTCTGCAAAACACCACATGCTCCAACCTCATCTACACCAACTAGTACCAAACAATACTCAGAGACTCTACCCAAATGTAGCAAATGCAGTTTTCACCACCATGGAGAATGTAGGGAGATGCATTGCAAGAGTTGCAATCGAAAGGGTTATACCGCAAGATACTATATAATTGAGCCTCAACAGAACCAACAGTCAAACAACAACAATCACAACAACAATAACAACAACAATAACAACAACAATAACAACAACAACAATGTTGGGGTCAGTCACACTTGTTATGGGTGTGGAGGAACTGGTCATTTCAAATGCGATTGCGCCAAAGTCAACAATCAGGGGGAAGGAGTATCAGGAAGGGTATTAACAATGGGTCAAGGTGTAGTAGTTCAGGACCTAACGGCTGTTACTGGTACGTTCCAACACTTATGCATGCATTCTATTCGACAGCAGAGCTGAGCGATGCTTCATTAGTAACAAATTCAAACACTTACTAAATCAACAACCGCAGAGCTCAACGAAGCCTTCAAGGTGGATATGGAAAATGGGAAAACCGAAACAACCAAATGTAAGTCCCAAAATGCATGTGTATCAATCAGATCCGTTTGATGGTGTGGAATCCCAATAAAACGAATGATGTCAGATCAAATAGAAGAGAAGGAGAAGAAGAATAATATGAATCTTGTATGTATTGAAATGAATGAAGATCCGGATACAAGAGATTCACACACACTAACGCAGACTCTTCTCTCTAGACCGTGCACTCTCTTCTATTCATCAATCTCTACTCTTCACTCCTAACACCTATATATATATATATATATATATATATATATATATATATATATATATATATATATATATATATATATATATATATATATATATATATATATATATATATACAAGGGGAACATGGGCCGAAGAACATGGGCCGTAAAATGGGTTTACCACCGTAAACCTGTTTACGGCCGTAAACACTGACCGTAAACACTCAAATGGCCGTAAACACTAAGCTGTTTACGGTCGAAGACACAAAAATACAAATTTTCTAGAAAAGTAAAGTATAAACCATATTTTTGACCCAACAATCTCCCCCTTGGTTTATAACTTTCTTTTCTATATGACCCAACACGCTCCCCCTAAAAAGTAGCTGGCTCTTCTTATCAATCTTTAATGGGAGCTTGGCTTCAGCTTTAACCTTCGATTTCTTCACAGCATCAGGATGAACATATGAATCTTCCATGAATGACTTCATCTTGAGACCTTGATATTTTCTTCAGAATTTGACATAGAACGCACATTGGTTGAGGATGCTTGATGTATTGATTCTTGAAAGATAGTGCTTTCAGCTTGAGAATCTTCAAACATTAGAGAGAACAAATCTTCTGGATCACTTTAGCAGGTACAACGATAGCAGCAAACTGATTGAGGAGGCTTCAATGCAATCCGTCACATAATCTTCAAGAACAACTTCACCTTGCTACTGGGGTTGAAGGATTGAATGTTGAAAGAATAATTTTCATTTCTTGCTCCTTCGAATGGGAATTCTTCGGAAAACTTAGCACACAAATTAAAACAGAAACAAAAATATTTTTGGATTTTTGATTTTTTTGATTTTTGTTTGATTTTTTCATTTTTGATTTTTCTTTATTATTATTATTATTATTTTTTTTATGTTTTTATTTTTTTATTTTTATTATTATTATTTTTTAATTCTCCCCTTAAATTTGTGCATAAAGGAGAATTATGAACAAATTTAACAAAAACAAAAATATTTGGGATCAAAGTTGTTGGACAACCCTATTCCACTTGTCAGTACCCTTATTTTCATGTCTTCGTCTGATCGATCGTCAGTATTGTGACAGAATTTGGACAATTTATGAATGACATGACATTTTTAGCCCTTATTCTTGAATAAGTTTCCTTGGGACCATTTACCTGACTACAACGAGGGATATTGTTGTCCACCTATATTGAGTAGCGAGATCTACATACAATCTGTATGTTTTTATTTTTAATTGTACTAGAACGTGTTTCCCGCTTCCTGATATGCTTCATCTATCAAGGAATTCTAAAATACTCCTTACACTGGGTGAGCAGACAATTATTAAGAGAGAAGATAGATTTAGAATGCATATGCTGTACATCCAGGTCGAATCTTTTCCAATTACGCAATGGATGAAACATATGACTAACTGAAATTTTAGAGGAATTGAGAAGAGAATGTTGCATATACTATGTACCAGGTCAGATTATGAGTCACGTAAAGGAGACAGTATGTGGCTAAAAGATAGAAAGAATTACATAAAGAGAAGATGCAGAGAGATAGAATTGCATATGTTATAGTCCAGATCGGATCTCTCGATCACGCAGAGGAGGCAACATATGATTAATAGACAGAAAGCAAGAAAATAACCTTCTACAAACCTAGTTTATCGGAATTCCCCAGTCACCTCATCAAAACCGGAATTAAGGATAGAATCCGCACATCAAGGAAACGTTAATCCACAGTTCTAGATACGGGTTCTTTTAATATGACTAGTAGATTCTCATGTATATCTGCCTGCTCAACCTATCCGAGCGTCATATTATCAGGCTAAACGGATCTAACTAGTTCAATGTTTGTTAAGTCCTTGAATTCCTTAAGTTCAACTCTCCCTAGTCAAGTCCATTTAAAATCTTTCGTGCCTATCAGCGCATCGAGCACAGAGCGTAGGACAATTCAATTTTGGTACGTTACACAAGTTCAGATTGCCCGTTATCACTTGATAATATCATTTCTCGATAATAACTAACTAACAAAAAACTATTTAGAAAATGAAAAATTGTCTTTAAAACGAATCATAGTAAGATAAACTCAGGAGTATAGAGAAGAAAACGCAAACCGTAATTCACCAATTGAATTTGCATCCAGAAGGTCTGAGAATAGCACGCATAATCTCAGAAAAGATCCAAAAATTCTTTACGTCATTAAGCACTACCCCCATGTGATCCCTTCCTTTCTTCCCTTCTTTCCTTTCCCGTAAAGGACATATACTCTCGAACAAAGTTCTGAATGTTGTACAGTTGAGAGATGCATCCTATCATGTGCTTGGAACAGTCACTACCAACAAACTGAAGTCTGATGATATGCCTCCATAGCTGCTCCGACACAAATCGGGAGCAGTTGGTCTTTGGAACCCAGTCCATTTTGAAACTGGGTTGACCTTTTTCATCCTTGCACAGTACTCTCTCCCATGACATATCCTGCTTATCACAAACAGAAGATGTAGAAATATTAGAATCATTAATTGAATTGGGAGATTGAACCTTTGGTACCCATTTGTAGTCGGGTTTAACCCATTTCTTGTTGGATCGGATGGGTGCCTCGGCACTTGCTTTTGATCTTGATGTCGGCCGTTGAGATGACTTTGACCTAACCGGTCTTTGTTTCACTAGAGTATCTCTTGTATTGGGCTTCTTGGCCGACATTTCCTTATTTCCCTTGGGATTCGGATTCTTGGCCTTCTGTGCGTTCCAGTCACCATGGTCTGAACGTGACCTTGAGGGGTTTCTTTTGAAGTATCTCTTTATTGGCACGTTCTGCCAACCTTGTGCGTAGTAGGGAACGTATGTGAGATTTGGACAGTTTCGGGAAATATGTCCAAGTGTTCCACAGTGAAAACATGTCTTTTTCTTCACTGTGAAGTTTTTTCTTCTTGCCCCTGGTGGCGTATCCATGCCTTGTCTCTTATTGATCCCACATACACACTTGCAACAAACAATCTGTTGCACTAGAATTGGAGGCCTGTATTTCTCAACGGCAGGTTTGTTAGGAGTAACATAATTCGAAACAACAAATTCTGAGTTGAAGGAGTCATTGGTTTGTTCAGTAGTGTTCTCCTTGTTCTCATCTTCTGCTACTTTACGTGCACATGAAGTAGAAATATTAGTATTTTCAACCTGAATACCTCCTAAAACAAATCCATCTGGTTTTCCATATTGAAGATGTACCTCCCTGTCAATTTCTTCCTGTGTCATAGGGATGGATGTGTAGTTATGACTGAAAGGTGGAGGAACACTATCATACCGTAAACCATTGTTTTGATTATCTTTGAATTTTAATTGGGTTTCAAATAAGGACTCGACTATCTGACTTGACGCAATATAACTTTTGAAACGAACATCTATTTTCCACACTTAATTTTCAAAGAGTCAAGTTCTTTAGTTACAGCAACAAGTTGTCTCTTAATATAGTCATAATTTTCACACTTTTTCCTATACTCTTCCTCAAGCTTCCTAAAGTCTTTGGTTTTTGCTTCTAATTTAGTCTTCAGGGGTTTCTGTCATTTCCTAAGTTGATATCCTTCGTATTTTAGGTCCTCGGTTTCCCTTTTTAGCAAATCATTATGTTCATGGAGAATTTTAATTATATCTTCACAAGATGGAGTACATGAACCTTCATTGAGTGGGATGTTTGCAGAACTCATTGTTTCTCCACATTTCAAAGCATCAAGCTCTTCAATTACATCAGCAATACTAAGACGATTGAGATCTTTTGTCTTCTTGACGGCAACTACGTTCATATCCCACGATTTCGGAAGTGAATTCAGTAGCTTTTTGTTTATCTCATATTTGGTCAAAAAGACCCCAGATATATTCATCTCAGTAGTGAGAGTGGTGAATCGCTACAGCTGAGCCTCCAGGGTTTCTCCGGGAATATAATTGAACATGTTGAAGTTTTGTCTTAACATCTCCTGACGATTCTCTTTCATGTCTTCAATTCCCTTGTTGACCTAAAAATCCATTAAAAACACAACTCGAAGCTAAAATAAAACTTAAATTAAAATTTAAAAAAAAATGTCCTTTGACTATAAACCTCAAAAGTCAACCTTAAAAGTCAAATTTAAAAAGTCAAACTCAAAAATCAAACTTAAAAGTCAAACCGAAAATCTAAATATGAAAATTTTAAAAATTAAACGAAAAAGTCAAAATTTAAAGTCAATGGTCAAACTTGAAAGTCAAAGTCAAATTTTTTTAAGTCAAAAGTCAAAAATAAAAGTCATAAATTAAAAACTATTATTTTTATTTATTTATTTTAATTTTTATTATATTATTATTATTGTTATTTTATTAATTTTTTATATTATTATTATTATTATTATTTATTTATTTATTTATTTATTTTATATATTTTGAATGAAAAAGGAATTTAAAACTAAAAGAAATTGAGTTTTTAGGTTAAAAACGTCAAATTTTCGAAACTAGATGCGACAGGTATTGGTTTTGAATTATATTTGCAAAGGAAGGAACAAAAGCGTTGCTAGAGGAGTTGGTTAGGGCGTTGGGTTTACGAACCAGAGGTCGCGGGTTCGATCCTATGCAGCCCCAAATCCATTCCCCCTTTTTTTAATATGCAAAGGAAGATGCTGTTGCGAACTTCGGATCCATTGCGAGGCTGAGAAGTGATGTGAGGACGAGGCCATACACGTTGCTAAGCCGTAACCACCGAGGACAACAAACTGAGGCCGTAAACCTCGATCCGTGAACTCCGAAGCCGTAAATTCCGAAACCCTAGCTGCCACCGCCGAGAAACCCTAGCCGCAAACTGTTTACGGCCGAGAACCCTTCAATGGCAGTAAACCCTTGAAAAAACAACGTTTTCACCATTTTGCTCCAAAACTCGTTTTTATGAAAAACGAGAAGAACAAACCCCCCTTATTTTTCAGGGATCTATCTAAAAACGCAAAATTCTTTCGAAAATAAGATAAAATAAGCTTCAAATCTAACAAAATTGATTGATACAATCCTTGCTCTGATACTAATTGTAAGTCCCAAAATGCATGTGTATCAATCAAATCCAAAATGCATGTGTATCAATCAAATCCCAATGAAATGGATGATGTTAGATCAAATAGAAGAGAAGGAGAAGAAGAATAATATGAATCTTGTATGTATTGATATGAATGAAGATCCGGATACAAGAGATTCACACACACTAACACACACTCTTCTCTCAAGACCATGCACTCTCTTATGTTCATCAATCTCTACTCCTCACCCCTAACACCTATATATATATATATATATATATATATATATATATATATATACACACACACACACACACACAAGGGGAACATGGGCCGGAGTACATGGGCCGTAAATGGGTTTACGACTGTAAACCTGTTTACGGCCATAAACACTGACCTTAAACACTTAAATGGCCGTAACCACTAAGCTGCCTACGGTCCAAGACACAAAAATACAATTTTTCTAGAAAAGTAAAGTATAAACCATATTTTTGACCCAACACCAAATATGTTTACGTAAGTTTCACATTAACACTAAACAACCATTTGTTTCAAATAGACTTAATTTCAGTAAATATTAGGAGTTTTGATGTGATAATCGACATGGATTGGTGAAGCCCCCATCATGTTGATATTATGTGTCGCGAGAAGGCCATTCTCCTTCACCTCCCCAATCACAAAACCCTAATAATCTATGGTGATAAACCTGGCGCCAATCTTCGTCTCATTTCGTGCATCAAGGAACAAAAGTTCCTACACAAGAAAAACTACGCATTACTCGCTCATGTTGTGGATAAAACCAAAGAAAAAGTAAACATTAAAGACATCCCAATTGCATGTGACTTCCTGGATGTATTTCCAAAAGACCTTCCTGGAATACCCCTAGAAAGACAAGTCGAATTTCAAATCCACCTAATACCAGGAGCCACATCAATTGCCAAATCACCTTACAGGTTAGCTCCCACCGAAATGCAGGAGTTATCCAACCAACTATGCGAGTTGTTGTGCAAGGGATTCATCAGACCAAGCTTCTCACCCGGGGGAGCTCCAGTCTTGTTTGTCAAGAGAAAGGACGGATCTTTCATAATGTGCATCCATTATAGGGAATTGAACAAGCTCACTCTAAAAAATTATACCCACTCCCTCGGATTGACGATCTATTTGACCAGCTGCAAGGAGATAGTTATTTCTCCAAAATAGATCTAAGATCCGGTTATCATCAACTTCGAGTCCGAGAGGAGGACATTCCAAAAACTGCCTTTCGAACTCAATACGATCATTACGAATTTGTTGTGACACCCTTCAGTCTAACAAATGCCCCCGCTGCATTTATGGACCTCATGAATTGAGTTTGCAGCCCATTCCTTGATAATTTTGAGATCGTCTTCATCGATGATATTCTTATATACTCTCGAAACAAAGAAGAGCATGGTCAACATCATCGTCAAATCTTGGAAACCCTAAGAGCTGAAAGCTTATATGCGAAGCTCTCTAAATGCGAGTTCTAGATCCTCAGTGTAAACTCTTTGGGTCACGTAGTCATCGCAGGATACTACCAAAGGTTTATCCAAAAAATTTCTAAGATAGCCAAACCCCTCACCACCTTAACACAAAAAGGCATGTCTTTCAATTGGGAAAAAAAACAAGAAGCCACCTTCCAAACCTTGAAGCAAGCCCTCTATAGTGCACCAATGCTATCCTTACCATAGGGAATCGAAGACTTCGTAGTCTACTGCGATATTTCTAATCAAGGGTTAGGATGTGTCCTCATGCAGTGTGGAAGGGTGATATCTTATGCATCCAGGCAATTGAAGACGCATGAAGTAAATTACGCCACCCATGATCTCGAGCTGGGAGCTGTGGTCTTCGCCCTAAAGATTTGGAGGCACTATCTCTATGGTACAAAGTGCACCATCTTCACTGATCACAAAAGCCTCTAGCACATTCTAAACCAAAAGGAGCTAAACATGAGGCAGCGAAGGTGGGTTGAGCTGATAAACGATTATGTATGCGAGATCAAATACCAACCATGCAAGGCTAACGTGGTAGCTGATGCCCTGAGTAGAAAAGAATACTCAGATGTCGGGTGAAAACCTTATCAATAACCATCCACTCCCACCTAACCCCGCAGATCAAGGAAGCCCGATCAGATGCATTGAAGACAGAGAATGCCACAGATAAAATGTTGCGTGGGATAGATAAGAACTTTGAAGCCAGGGAGGACGGAACATACCACTTCATGAATAGAATCTGGGTCCTTAAACTTGGGGGATTTAGAGAAATAATCAAGAACGAGGCCCATAAAACACGATATTCCATCTCTCCAGCTTCGGATAAGATGTATCTGGACATTAAGCAACATTATTGGTGGTCAAATATGAAGGCAGAGATCGCCACTTATGTGGGCAAGTGTCTCACTTGTGCCAAGGTGAAAGTGGAGTACCAAAAGCCCTCGGGACTATTACAAAAACCAGTAATACCTTAGTAGAACTGGAAAAGGATTACTATGGACTTCATAACCAAATTACCTCAAATGACAGAGGGATTGGATGCTATTTGGGTGATTATCGATAGGTCAACTAAATCTGCTCATTTCCTAGCAATTAAAGAATCGTACAACATGGAAAGATTAACCCGAATATATATTAAAGAGGTCGTGAGACTCCATGAAGTGCCAATATCTATTAGGGCTGGCAATTCTCGACACGACTTGCGACACGACATGAAATAAATGGGTTTGGGTTGAGTTTTTCAACCCTCCAACCCGCTAACCCCCAACCTGTTTATTAAATGGGTAAGATATGGGTTTCTTAAAAATAAACGGGTTGACCCGCCAACCCATTTATATTCTTAATTAAAAAAATTATTTTATTTTTAAATGTATTTATGTATCAAGTATTAATATTTAATAAGTATTATATAATATATACCATTTATTTATAGACCATTTAACTGTTTTGACATTATAACTCGTGGTGGATGGTCTAAGGCCATAAGTCGTAACCTATAGGGCTAAGTCTGTAACATGTTTCTATGAATGTTTTTAATTTTCATTTGGATGTTTAAGACTTAAATATCTAAAATTCGGACCCACAAACCCAAATCTGACCCATGAATCTGCCAACTTGTGAAACCATATAAATAAATGGGTTGGTGGGTCATATATGGGTTTATGTTCCAAACCCGCCAACCCGTGACCTGTATATTTAAATGGGTCGTGTTTGCGCTGGCATATTTTGACCCGCCAACCCGCGACACGCCAACTTGAATATGACACGATTTTCAGGCCTAATATCTATAATCTCGGATCAGGATAGTATATTTACTTCACGGTTTTGGCAGTCACTCTAGAAGGCTATGGGAACACAGCTAGACATGAGCACTGCTTACCACCCTCAAACCGATGGCCAGAGCGAGCAAACCATCCAAACACTTGAAGACATGCTTCGGGCCTGTGTAATTGATTTTGGCAAGTCATGGGATACCCACTTACCCTTGATTGAAATCTCGTACAACAACAGTTATCACACGAGTATAGGGGTTGCTCCTTTTGAGGCCTTATATGGTCGCAAATGCAGGTTGCCTCTTTGATGGGCTGAGGTGTGTGACACCCAGTTGGAAAGAGGGAAATATTTAAGCAGCACTCTTACAGGGCCCAAAATCATTCGAGAAACTATGAAGAAGTAATCAAAATCAAAGCGCGACTTCAAGCGTTGCGAGACCGATAAAAGAGTTACACTGACAAACGATGAAAACCTATAGAGTTTCAAGTTAGAGATCGAGTACTATTAAAGGTCTCTCCCTGGAAAGGGATGATCCTTTTTTGGAAGTAGGGAAAACTAAATCCGCAATACATTGGGCTGTTTGAGATTCTTGCCTGAATTGGTCCGGTGGCTTATAAGCTGCAGCTACCTTCGGAGCTCATCAACGTCCACCCCGTGTTCCACGTCTCAAATTTGAAGAAGTGCTTATTAGATGAAACCCTTATAATTCCTCTAGAAGAGATCGAAATAAACGAGAATCTCCCATTCATCGAAGAACCAGTCGACATAATGGATAGGGAAGTGAAGCGTACGAAATAGAGCTGCATTCTGATTGTGGAGGTTCGATGGAACGCTAAGCGTGGACCGGAATTCACATAGGAACGTGAAGACCAGATGAAGCAAAAGTACCTTCACTTATTCTCTCATTCATGATCCTACATTTCAAAAGAATTTCGAGATGAAATTCCCTCTAACGGAGGGATGATGTCACAACTAACATTTTTAGCTATGAAATTCTATTTCATGTAAACATCAACTATTGTAAGACTTGTACTCTAAGTGAATATCATACTATATGCTAAACTGAAATCATTCATTTAAATCAAAACTCCTAAGTGAAGTTCAAAACCTAATACAATACATCTTATATGCTCAGCTATGGGTTGAAAACCTTATTCTATTTTCCATCGGCGTTCAACAATGCCAAGACAGGCGAAATTGTCATTATCTAGTATGGTTATAATGGCCCACTTAGAGGAATTAACCTTATAAATTTACGGGAGGCCATTCTCTTTTTCAAATGGATTACTCGGGAACATACCCGCGTCAGTACTCAACCTCGGGGGTTGGTATACCATCATTCTCTTCTACAGACAACATAGGGTTGTCTGGGGGCATTCTCTGTACATTTTCTTACTTTTTTCTTTATTTTATTTTGCATACTAGTAAACAATAACACATATGCATTAATACAAGATCGGACACAAACATACTGAATTATTTTTAGAAAATATAGGATTTTCTGGTGATACAAATTCATACAAAACAATTTTCACAAACATACCAAATTGTTTTAAGAAAATATAGGATTTTCAGGTGATTACAAAATTATACAAAACCATTTTCTCAAGCATGCTTATGAACTCACCAACATTCTTATGTTGACATTTTTAAATTAACTTGTATTCTCAGGAAACCGTTGAAGCAGGTTGATCGGAACAAACTAACGGATATTTTGTTATATTTTGTTTCATCATACTTTAACTATTTTGGCATGTAATATTCAAACACAATACTCGATGAAAACAATGTATGTTTTTATATTGCATGTGTGATGATTATGATGTTATGTTTCAATTGTATACTATATGATGATACTATAAGGATGAAGTCACGCACAAGCCCCCATATATTTCTGTCATCTGGTTCGGGGGGGTGACAATCTCCATTGTCTGGACGGTGATCATGATCAAACCAGAAACCAAACTGAGACGCTTCAAGCAGATATGGTTGTTGCTCAAGCCGAAATTAGAGCTCTTCGGGAGAATCAAAGTATATTAAATAGGTGTTTGATAGGAAAGGGGCACCAGGTGGTAGAGTCCATTGCCCAGAATCGTACCCGCTGCAAGTAGTGTTTAAAATACTCCTATTTTGATATAGACTAGGAAATCAGATATGTGTACTACTTTTATGTAAGACTCCACCCTGCGATTAAGTGAATACACTACTCGTAGGTCGTAATGCTTTCAAAATTTCCCTTATGTTGATATAAGATAAACCTATATCAAGGTTAAATATTTCCAACTTATTGTACAAAAATATGTATCAATAAAAATAACAAAGATTTTATTTCATTGGGAGTTATCATAATTTTCATAACATTTTGTTTATTAATGGTAAATCTATGATTATTTAGTGTATATGTTAAAGCATTATGTAATCAAAATTCAATTAACTTAGAAATGGTAGGCCTACTTTAGGCTCTGTTCCTTGTTTGGTTGTGAACTTAAGGCACACTTATTATGTTCAACAGTCTATTCAATTTTAATCACATACAACTTGTATACACAAATGAATGTAGAAGGACCTAGTACGGAATACATTATAGAAATCCATTACAAGTGCTATAAATGAAATTAGCGACTGTTTACTTATATTAGTAGCCTTTTATTGTAAATCGCTTAATAGAACACTATAACAGTTAGGAAATGATGCAATTAGAATTAAGTTATATCTTATTCAATATTACCTGACTCATGATCACTATAGAATACTTATCATTATTTTTCTTAAATTATTATAGATAAGGATGCCTCCAAGGAAGTCTAACAGAAAGAACAATAACCCTCCAACAATTCCACCATCGCTGCCACCTCCTCAGTATGATACAAATGTATTCTAAGCAGCAGTAACTGCCGCTGTGGTAGCAGCAATGACACAGATCAATGCGAGTGGTGTCAGTGGGACAGGTAGTGGTGCCCATCCTTTTAATAATGGAGATAGTTATGGTTACTCATAGTAATGTACATACAAGGGCTTCACCAATGCTAAACCTCGATCATTTGATGGAACGGGAGGTATTATTACATTAACTCATTGGTTCAAGAAAATCGAATCAATATTTGAAGTCTGCGCATGCCCCGAGTCTACCAAAGTGAAATTTGCAGCATGCACCTTTACAGATAGAGCTCTTACTTAGTGGAATATCCAATTCAAATCCCTAACTCTCCCAATAGCCAACAGTATGAGTTGGAATGATTTGAAAGAACTAATGTTAGCTGAATACTGCCCAAGGGGCGAAATGCAAAAACTACAACATGAACTCTAGAGTCTGAAGATGAAGGGCTCCGATATCATTGCTTACACTGCTAGGCTCAGTGACATGGCCCTACTATGTTCCGGGATGGTCACCCCGGAGAGTAAAAAGGTGGAGAGGTATATATGGGGATTAACTCCACTGACTCAAGGAAACGTTATTGCCGCCAATCCACTTACTTTTGATAGTGCCAAACGTCTGGCACAAACATTAGTAGATCATGGAGCTATTCAATATTTCATACCAGTTGTTCCTTAAAATCCCAAAGGAGGTAGTAAAAATAAATTTTGGAATAAACAAAAGGCGCAATCATCACAAGAGCCTTCTAAGAAACAACAAATTGTGACGGTACATGCTGATATTGTTCCTGCTGTTGTTCCTACTTCTACACCTCTCACTGTTTTTGCTACACCAGCATCTCCGAGTCGATAAGCTGGAACTTTACCAAAATGTAATAAATGCAACTTCCATTACACGGGAGTTTGCACAGAAATGCACTGCAGAGAATTGCAACAAGAAGGGGCACACTACCCGCTTCTGTAAAGCACCAGCACAACCCATATCTCAAGTCCCCGCTACGTGAGTAAGTCAAGGTTGTTACGAGTCTGGTGAAATTGGGCATTTCAAGAGAGACTGACCAAAGATAAAGAATGTTAACAGTGTGGGGAGAGTTTTGGTAATTGGCGATGAAGAAGCGATGGTAGATCCTACTGTGGTTACCGGTACATTTCTTCTTAATAATTCTTATGCATGCATTATTTTTTATAGTGGTGCGAAGAAAAGTTTCGTAAGACATTAATTTAGACATATACTAAAACAAAATCCTCAAACATTAAAAGACACATTTACCATAGAGATGGCAAACGGGAAGACCCAGAGTACAAACGACATATACATAGGATGCAAACTTACTCTGAACAACTATTATTTTCAAGTTGGCCTTATGTTGGTCTCAAATAAAGGTTTTGACGTCATTATCGGCATGGATTGTTTAAGTCTTCATCATGCTGACATTCTATGTTATGAAAAAGCTATTCGTCTTAATCTACCAAGAAGCGAATCTCTCGTTATTTATGGTGACAAATCCAGAACAAGCATTCAAATCATTTCTTGTGTCAAATCCCATAAATATCGTCGCAAAGAGTACTATGCCTTTTTAGCTCACGTGGTAGATAAAAAACAAGAAGTGAAAAACATCAAGGATATGCCTGAAGTTTGTGATTTCCCTGATGTTTTCCCTGGAGATCTTTCAGGAGTTCCTCCTGAGCACCAAGCCGAATTCCGAATTGACATTATTCCCGAAGCTACCCCCATAGCTAAATACTCGTATCGTCTTGCACCATCAGAGATGCAGGAACTATCCAACCAGTTAAACGAACTTCTCAGCAAAGGTTTCATTACACCAAGCTTGTCACCTTAGGGAGCACCGATCTTGTTCCTGAAGAAGAAGGATGGATTGTTCCGCATGTGTATAGACTACCGGGAATTATATAAACTCACAATAAAAAAACTGATACCCTTTACCTCAAATCGATGACCTTTTTGATCAACTTCAAGGAGCCAGTTTCTTCTCCAAGATTGACCTGAGATCATGATACCATCAGTTATGAGTCCAGTAGGCTGATATTCCAAAGACTTCTTTTAGTACTCACTACAGTCACTACGAATTTGTAGCGATGCCCTTTGGTTTAACAAATGCACCTCCAGTGTTCATGGAGCTAATGAACCATGTGTGTCGACCCTACTTAGACAAGTTCATTATAGTTTTCATTGACAATATACTAGTCTATTCCTGATATAAGGAAGAACACATCCAACACTTACAACATGTCTTGGAAACCTTAAGGGTAGATAATTGTATGCAAAGTTCTCAAAGTGTGAATTATGGATTAGGAAGGTACATTTCTTGGGTCATGTAGTAAGTGAAGAAGGGATACATGTGGATCCATCCAAGATCAAAGCTATCAAAAACTATGCGACCCCACGAACCCCAACATAGATTCGTCAATTTCTAGGTCTTGCTGGCTATTACAGAAGGTTCATCCAAAATTTCTCAAAGATTGCGAAGCCATTCACTACCCTGAATCATAAGGGTGTAACCTCAACTGGGAGGAGAAAAAAGAAACTACTTTCCGGACACTAAAGTAAGGTCTCTGTAGCGCACCGACCTTGTCCCTACTAGTAGGGACGAAAAATTTTGTAGTTTACTGCGATGCGTCCAAGCAAGGGCTAGGTTACATTCTTATGCAGCGAAGAAAGGTCATATCCTATGCCTTGAGATAACTTAAAAACCACGAAATCAACTATACCACGCATGATCTCGAACTGGGAGCATTGGTTTTCGCTTTGAAGATCTGGAGGCATTACCTGTATGGTACGAAATGCACAGTCATTACTGATCATAAAAGCCTCCAGCACATATTCGATCAGAAGGAGCTTAACATGAGACAACGACGATGGGTAGAGCTACTCAATGATTACAAATGTCAAATCACTATCATCCCAGAAAATCTAATGTGGTAGCAGATGCCCTCAGTTGGAAAAAGTACTTAGTCCGCCGAGTAAAGTCTCTGACCATGACCATACATTCCCACCTATCCACACAGATCAAGGAGGCTTAACTAGAAGGCTTTAAACCTGAGAACATAACGGGTTGAGCCTTAAGGGGAATGGAAAGGAAATTGGAAGTCAAGGGTTACGAAGTTCGTTATCTCATGAACCAGATCTAGACACTGAAGTTTGATGGCTACAGAGATGTTGTCATGAATGAAGCCCATCAAAATCAATACTCCATTTACCCAGGTTTAGACAAGATGTATCTAGACCTCAAGAAACTCTATTGGTGGCCGATCATGATAGCTGAAATTGCTACCTATGTGGGCAAGTGTCTAACTCGCGCCAAACTTAAGGTAAAATATCGAAAGCCCTCATGTTTATTACAACAAAAAGAAATACCCGAGTGGAAGTGGGAGCAGATTACAATGTATTTCATAACCAAGTTACCCAGGACAACAGGTGGTCATGACACCATTTGGTTAATCATTGACGGATTAACCAAATCCGCACACTTCCTGCCAATAAAAGAAACTGACAAAATGGAGAAGTTAACAAGGACATATATTATAGAGATAGTTCGATTGCATGGTGTTCCAATATCCATTATCTCTGACCGAGATAGTAGATTTACCTTGCGGTTTTGGCAATCACTTTGGGAACAAATCTTGACATGAGTACAGTGTACTATCCTCGGACTGATGGGTAAAGTGAGAGAACCATACAACAGCTGGAAGACATGTTAAGGGCTTGTGTGATAGAATTTGGTAAAGCTTGGAATACCCATTTACAACTAGTTGAATTCTCATATAATAATAGCTATCACACTAGCATCAAAGTTGCACCCTTTGAAGCCTTATATGGTTGTAAGTGTAGATATCCTCTATGTTGGGCTGAAGTAGGTGATACATAACTAGCCAAGAACCAAGTACCTGACAATCCTCTAACCGGTCCTAAAATCATTCGAGAAACCACAAAAAGATTGTACAAATCTGGGAACGGTTGAAAACTTCTAGAGATAGACAGAAGAGTTATGCGGACAAACGAAGAAAACCCTTGGAATTTCAGGTTGGTGACTGCGTCTTGTTAAAGGTCTCACCCTGGAAACAAATGATACATTTTGGAAAATGTGGGAAATTAAATCCAAGTTATGTTGGACCATTTGAAATTGTTTCTAGAATTGGTACGGTTGCTTACAAACTCAAACTACCTCAAGAACTCAGTAACATTCATCCTACTTCTCACGTCTCTAATCTCAAGAAGTGTCTGTCTAACGAGACTCTTGTAATTCCACCCGACAAAAATCGAGTTAAACAAGAGTCTACACTTCGTAGAAGAACCAATGGAAGTCATGGATAGTGAAATAAAAAGAACAAAAAAAGGCGTATACAAATAGTGAAGGTTCGCTAGAATGCGAAGCGGGGACCTGAATTCACATGGGAACGCGAATATCGGATGAAACAAAAGTATCCACATCTTTTCACTAGTTCATGGGTACCACTTTATAAACAATTTCAGGACGAAACTCCCTCTAATGCGGGGGGGGGGGGGGGGGGGGATAATGTAACGACCCATTATTTCAAATCAATGTAATAGTTTAGATCAACTTGTAAGTAGTTTTATAGTAATAAAAAGAAATTATTTGAATATTATGTGCATTTATTTATTTATATATAAAGATGTAACAAGTTAAGATAAAAACGATTGTCAAAAATAAAATGTTAGATAAACTCGGTATCTATGAAGAAAGTTGTAGTGTCCATGACAAGGATTCTGGAGATATAAAGACTGCTGAAATGCGAGTTGTAACAAAGAAGTTATGACCTATCGAAGTTTTGCAACATAATCGGCACAACTATGTGTGAAGTAAAAAGTGAATTTACGATAAAATACATTTTAGCCTTAGCAATCTAAAAAAAACTTGTAGCATACATTAAATCGAGAATATGCATAAAAAGAACGTCCAAATCTGACTTCAAGTGACGAAATTATAAATTTTCTAAGATTCGGCACAATAATGTACAATCTGAAATTCAAATTATAGATCGATTGATTTTTAGCCGACACAACCTAAACAAGAATCGAAGATCTCATCAATAGTAGTCCAACGATAAAAAGACAGACGAAAACGGATGTCGGATGAAGAAGTTATGAATTTTTAACAGACTTTTTGTCACACCCCTAAACCGTGGATGGCGGAAACGTCCGGGGGTGGAGGATTTCATGTATAGTATCACAACAACGTGTATAAGAGTGTTCAAAGTAAATACAACCATCTTAAATATAATTGAAAATTTTACACCAAAGTATATGTTTACATGTTTCACTCAATTACATTAAGATGGCAAAATGAACTGTTTGGCGATTTAACGTCCCATCCTCAAAATGTTGTTGGTTTTCCTGTTTCACTGATTTCCTGACAATACAAGTAGTTTTGAAAAAGTGTCAACAATTAAGTTAGTGAGTTCATAAGTTTTTGAAAGTAAGAGTTTGGAAACTGTTCGTTGTAAAGTGCTGTGTGTTACCAAGAAAAATCCAATATTTTTGTTATACAAGTTATGTGGTCCTGAATCTTAGGACCAAGAATAAACAAGTATCTACCATTCTTAAAGATATAAACGTGGTTTTAAATCAGCATAAAACTCTTTTAGATTTGAGGAAAATCCCGTAATGAATGACGTGTAGTCTTAAATACTAAGACCGAAAGTGTACAGTAATTTATGTACTTATTGATATAAAAAGTGATTTTAAATCGACATAAAACCCTTTTTGATTTATAAAATCCCGTATACTTTAAGTTTTGTTAACTCCCTTTGTGGATCATTATAACTATACGAAGATCAACCGGTACTTTGTAATGTACCCCTTTTTCTATAAACCCGATACTTTGTATTCGTACCCCATTTATATGAAGACTCGGTACTTTGTGATGTACCCCTTTTATATAAACCCGGTACTTTGTATTCGTACCCCATTTATATGAAGACCCGGTACTTTGTGATGTACCTATTTGTGTATAGAATTTTGTACTTTGTATTTGGACCTCCTTTTGTATAGAACCGGTACTTTGTATTTGTACCCCATTTTGTATATGAACATAAACTATACCTACTATAGCTTATCAAAATGTTTGTAATGTATATGCGACCTAACTATACCAAGTATAGTGTAGTAGGACTGTTTGTGGTGTATAAGAACCTTTTTATGAAAACACACTAGTGCTATGAATCCATAAACTATGCTTATTATAGCTTAATGTATGTGTTCTAAATGAATGAAGAATCTTCTCATAAATGAGTAAATTTCAGTTTATGTTGATAAACTAACAAGGAAACACATTCAATATTTAGAACTTATTGATATACACTTTGCTCAACTTAATACAAAGCGTTATGAAAGTTATAAGTTCTTAACCAGTTTTTATCATTTCTGTGCTGTTTTAGAAAAATTATAGAAAATTCATATGAAGTCGAAAACTGATTCCGTAAGTTTTGGAAGTTCACAAAATGTGTGTAGTTTATACGTAATTTTTATTATGATTTTTAGAAGTCCTTAAATAGTGTTAAAATGTTCATATTCACTAACTGGTCCGAATTTGTTTCTGAAATGATAGGCAGTTTTGTAAAAATCACCATAAATTGTAGAAAAATTGTGTGGAGATGTGCAAGTAGTAATGTTAAAGGTATAAAACTGAAATATTTTCATATAATACAGCTTTGAAAACAAAAATGTTTAAGTCGACCAAAGCAGTCCGTGAATGGAGTTGAACTTTTCTGATAAAGGCGGTTAAATGAGTTTTGTTGTGTTCTTGGTGTTTTACTTGCATTCCATCCCCCCCCCCCCTTAAAACTTAAGAAAAACATGAAAAGATAGGGGTATGAACTCACCTTATGTGATTTCAGTGGGTGAATGTTGAAGAAATGAAGTGATCAACTCAAGAACACTTGAAGGATCACTTGAAGATTTGAGAATCTAACACAATAATGATGGAGTTTGTGTAAGGAATCAATGATTTGTGTAAAAGGAAATGTAATGACCATAAGGAGGGTGATGATACTTACCAAATGAAGATTGAAAGCTTGAAAAAATGACTTGCAAATCTCGAAATTATATGAGAGAAAAGATGTGTTTGATCTTTGGTGGAAATGAGTAAGAATGAGGAGAGAGGATGAGTTTTCAGCCTTTGCTTGACCAAAAATGGTGGGGAAAGTACCCTTGAATGACCAAGTATGGTGCGGGGGACAATAGCTGGTCATGGAGTGGGTATGGGAGGAGTTGCTTATGTTACACACTAAGTTAAAGTCAACATTCCACCACAAGATCTTATTTAATAGATTTTATTCTTTAATAAAATTTTCCTTAAAAATATGTTGAATTTATGAATATATGGGTCCTTATATGCCAAAATATGAATTTGGGTGAAAATCCCGCTTTAAAATAATTAAAAACAGGCTTAAAACGGAGTCATGGTCGAAAACCGGGCGAAAAAGAAGGAATTTCGGAGTTCTGGGCGAGGTCTCAGCCTCAGCAGCCAAGAACCGAACAGTAGGTGCGGATCTGGGGAGGAGGAGGCTGTGTTCCGTGGGGATTCTAATGTGGGCATGGCTGCAGCTCGCACGCTTCGGTTCCAGGCCAAGAGGGTCCGGCCTCTAAGAGGCTTCGGCCCTAGGGGGAGGTTCCGGATCCTTTGGGGTATTTTACCCGTTCTAACCTTGTTTTAAGCGATTTTTGACCCGGTTAAGGGTCAGAATGACCCAAATGACTTCAACAAGTTACGGGGACTTTTGATAGAGATTTTGGAGAGATTTAGGATAGATTTCAAATAGAAAGAGATAGAGTGAAAATGATTGAGAGAGGTTTCGTTTGTGACCTTTTTGAGTGTCCGTCTTCGCAATGCAAGGTCTGTAAACCCCGTTAAGCCATGTTTTAAGGTCCTACACACTCCCGATGAGTGTGCAATAGTGTTTTATGGCTTTGGTTTGATGTTTAGGATTTTCACGGCTATGGAAGTTCAAACATACAAATTTCAAATTGATGTTTTCTCATTAAAATAGCAAGTTGTTTTAGTAATTACCTAAGGTAAGCCCTAGTACACAAGGGTTAACTAAGTTGACCGGTTTGACTTGTTGACTTTGCTTGACTTTGACTTGATCGGAATTTGACGGTTGTCACATCATCCCCTTGTTAGAAGGAATTTCGTCCCGAAACTAGAATTTAGGTAAGGAAGTAGGTGTGATTAATCAAGCCAAGAAGTGGGGATACTTCTTAGTCGATTGATTCTCGCACTCCCAAGTGAACGCAGTTCCTCGGTTGACATTCCAGCGAACCTTCACTAATGGGAAGCGGCTTGGCTTCGTTCGCCTGACCTCTCGGTCTATGGTCACAATGGTTCTTTCATGAAGGAGAGGTTGTTATTGATATTGATCTTATCGAATGGGATTACAAGAGCCCTGACGGAAAGGTACGTTATCATGATCGCGACGTAGAGGGTAAAATGTACGTTACTGGGTTTTCGGGGTAGGTTGGACTTGTAAATATTTGGAGACAAGTTTGTATAATTATGAAAATGTTTGTAAGTAATTGTAAACGTTTGAAAACCCTAAAAAAAACCCATATTTTCTACTAGAATATAAAAGTAGTCTTCTACCAAGACCTGACTGTTTTGAAAGTAGTCTTCTACCAAGACCTGACTGTACGACTATTATTATTCAAATGTAATCTACCTCATCGATTATGTGAATGTGACACATAGTAAGGTATTAATAATACATTAACTAGTGTTTTATATCCTTTTGTAATTTCTGTATATACAGTGTAAGTATTATAGTATTTGTAATAAGTGACTACTTTTTGTACTAATTTGCCTTAATTGAGGGTAAGGCATAATGTGATAGCTAGATCCCATACTAAACGCTCCCCTATCAAGGGATTTTTGGGAACCAAATGCGACCCCTGCATGATTGATAGCCACGAACATCCACATTATTATGATCATGTATACCCAATATAACTATCACAATGCATTAGTGATTCATTGGTATAGTTAGATCCTGAAATTGTTCCATGCTATAACACCTTTTTATGTCTGTTCTGTTAACGTGTCTTGTATCGTATTTATGTAAGCGTATTCATAGAAGCGTATTCATGTAAGCATGTAATATATTAGTATAGACTCATGAATGAACTGACTCTTGTGTGATTCTTTTACTTTGAATGGTAAGTAGTATCTCCTAACTATCTTGGATTTAGCTTTCTATGCTTTGCGAAGCATAGCAAGCCTTCCCAGGGTGAGATTTCCAAAAGAATTTGGCTTCTCCCCTGGAATTCCAAAGGCTTATTCCTCTAGCTTCTCTTCCCAGTCAAGGGCCACGCCCTTCTGGGTCAAAGTCATAAAAGGTTCCACAATTCGCGAGGAGTTCTGAATGAAATTTTGACAGTAGGTCAGCGACACCTAGAATTAGGCGGATCTCCGTAAGTGTCTTCAGTGCTGACAATTTCTCAACGGTTTTGATTTTTTCTGGAAGGGGCCTCAAGAATTCCCACATTACTAATAGTGTGTCTTAGGAATTCAACACTTCAATTCCAAAACTCGTATTTAGAGTACTTCACATAAAGCTTTGCTGATCCTAATGTTTCCATGGTTTATCGTAGATGCTCTTTATGATTTCCTTCTTACTGCGAGAGTAGATAAGTAAGTCATTTACAAGGACAATGACGAACTGATCCAAGTAAGAATGGCGTACCTTATTCATTAAGTTCACGAATACTACGGGAGTATGGGTCCTATCCGAGGGGTATCACTACGGATTCGTAGCGTGTGCATCGATTTTGGAAGGTTGTCCTCGGGACATCCTTTACTGACATTCGTAACTGGTAATATCCGGATCTTAAGTTCCTTTCTGGAAGGTACATTGTTCCTGGCGGTTGGTCAACCAATTCATCTATGCAAGGCAGAAGGTAATGATTTCTAATGGAGTCTTGTCGAGGTATGGAACACGAGGACTTCCCAGGGGTTCACCCATCCTAGTACTACTCTCGCCCAAGGACGCTTAACTATGGAGTTCTGATGGGATCCGGTGCATTAGTGTTGGTATGATCGCACCTACTAAAATCTATCTTCTCGAAGAATAAGACCGGAGATCTCGAAGGTGAGGAGCTTGGTCTTATCATTCCATTTTTGAGTAGTCGTTGAGCTATCCGGACGGTTCTTGTATCTCCGTTGGTGCGAGACTGTAGGGCGATTTGGTTACAGAAGTCGTATTGGTTTCTAAGTTTGTTCGCATGACAACACGATTACTCGTAGCCTTGAGCAGTCTCCGTCTTGAAGTTCACGTTAGAAGTCGTACATGGTTTATCAATCACCATCTCGTGTATACAAGTCCTATGTAATTAATATTGAAAAGGTAGTCGAATAAATGATTCTTCTTTAAGCTCACATCCTAACGAGGAAAAGAGGTTAAAGTGGAACCATCAATTCTAAACCTGTAGAACCTTGATTATATACCACCCTTATGTATACCTTCTTCAACGATAGACCAACCGTATGGGTCTTTGGATTGATCTATACATACTGTACGAGTGGTACTTTGGGGAGGTTTGCTGAGGTCTCTTCGGAAGGATAAGAAGAATGTGGTACTCTATGCATGAGTACTTCGGAGTTCCAAAATGACGGTTTCATTAGAGAGGTGATTTCGGATAGAGAGAGATGTGTGTACGAAACTGGTATTGTGCGGATCGAGTTGACTCAAGTCGTATCATAGTATCGGACATACTTAGAAGTAAAGACATTAGGTTTGAACATAAAGGCGTTACAGACAAAACACAACAGTGCAAATTTTAAAAGAGTTACAATACTTTAGAGTAACTACAGGAATGCCGTTACGAACAAGGTATACTACAAAACGCTAGTATACACAACATGAGAGTCCCTTAACTGTCGGGATCTCGCAAAAGATAAGAATCGAGTTGCACTAGTTTTAAACATGTTTTATGGGTCTGTTACAACGAAACGCCTTATATACATTAACGTCGGTCCGGAGTAGTTTCTCCTGCCGCAGTGATCCTTAGCATCCTCCCATCTGCACCAGAGTTCTTTGTTATTGGAAAATCCTTTTTGAGGTGTCCAGTCTCGCCACATTGGTGACATATCTGGCTTGTACTAGCATTGGTGGTGGAAGTGAGGTGTCGAGTCAGAGTTACGTGGACACATGTGTTTTGTTTGTTCATCCACTTTGAAATTTTCCTTTTATGGAGTCCGGTCTTACCACTACCATCGTGTGTAGGGCTGATCCCGATGTCAGAGACTTCAGAAATGGGTCGTGCCGGTGCTCCACAGCCACGAGCATGGTGCCCTACTTTGTAGCAATTGCAACATTGCATTTCATGACATGCACCGTTATGATGAATGCCACACTTGTTACACTTCGAAAGTTTTCCTTCGTATGGTCTGGTCGATGATGGGATGGTGGAAGTTGCTACTTGTTTCTATTGTATAGCAAGTCTCTTGGATTGCTTGTGCTCCTTTGGTGCTTAGCGTTTTCGTTTGTTCTTCTCGATTTTACAGCTTTGCAAGTCCGTGACTGTTGCCATTTGTTGGCTTCCCGGATCGGTACAACAATTGGAATTGTTGACTCCTTTTCCAGTCTTGTTCGCGTTGCTAGAGTTGATGTGTGCGAGGAAAGCTGTCACAGCAGCTGTTACCACAGCGTGTAATGTGGCAGCGTCTATATGAAGAATAGGGGTTTCGTTGCTCGGTGGGATATTTCTGGATGACGACATGATTCTGTAATACGAAAGAAAAGGAGTTGGTGAGCTATTACTGTTGAACCTATATTATTTGATTCTGACTGAGAGATGAGTGATTATACATGAAAACTTAGTTTATACTCGGGAACATAGCAAGGAAAGTCATAATAATAACATTCTTACGAATCCTTTTTAATGAACTAGAATTCCTAGTAAGGGCTACCATTGACCCTAGACGTATTTCAATTGTTCAACTAAAGGGTAGGAGTATGTTCTCGAAGGTTTGACCTACATCCCTAAGATGCAATCCTAGTATGGAGTAAAGGTATGTTCATAGAATGGTCTCAAAACATTTGTCGTCCAATCACGGGTTACCATTGGTTGGTGGATAACATGATCCATCCTTTGAAAGAGCATTGGGAATGATCCCTAAGTTAAACTACCCTAGTACAATGACTTGACTAGGGTGGGTTTCAGATAGACTCCAACAATAGTATAATGAAAGTAATTGAACAAAGAGTGACATGGAATTAGCCGACTATCAATATCATTTATGTTTACGATGTAATAATTCTGGGAAAATTGACCTTGTAGTAGGTCTTACATCACATCCGGAGTACAAAAGTCCTTGACAGTATAAAGGCCTAACCAAAAGTACTTACAGTACAAGGTAGTCACATAGAAAAGTTCTACATAGAACACAGACATGAATACGGGTCTTTAAAACAAAGAAGGAAAGTAAAGAATTTTCCACTGACAACGGTTACCCCTATGGTGAACCCTTTGTTCGGCAAGTTGACATTCCATATCAAGCAGGTATCTTTTGTACACTCTCTGGCGTACTCGAAGCTCTATGACTTCGGCTCGAGTTTCAGCTAGGGCTTGCAGCAGGGTCTCATGGTTCCTATTAGATCTCTCATGTGGATGTTCAAGGCGATTGGTGTGGATGGTATGCATTCTTACGTTGGCATTAACCTCTTCAATACGATGGAGAGCCGTCCAGCACTGTATTTCGTTTCGGGGAACTCTGCAGATCAGGATTTGTAGAACTCTGTCTGTTGAGATCCCTTCATTTACATTGTAGAAGCTTCGGTTTCCATTAAATGACATAAGTTGATCTTGCTCTTCGCTCCATGTTTCCAAGCATTCTACCCAAGGAGGCGTCGGGCCATGAAAAGCTAGACGAGGGTTAGGATTTGGAATGGGAGCTGCCGGGGGTAGGTTCTCAACCATGGGTTCGGAGTTATCATCATCCGAAAGGTCTTCGGCATGGTGATCATTCAAAGGGATTGGATGATCATTCTTGGGTTCTTCTCCAAACCATCCAGCATTGCCTTCGTTCGGGAGGTACGGGTTGTCGTAGGGATGGAGTCCAACCATGTCATCTATGCAAGAATCGGGGTAAGAAAATAATTATTAGACGAACTATCTAGATAATTATTAGATGATCTTTATCAGTTATGTCAATACTTGTGTAACGTATACCAGTTATATGAAATCGAGGCAAGATAGTCTTTCGAATAGGTAACCCTAACTCCAAATCCACAATCCAACGAGAATAGGAAGTAAAGCAAAGGTCACGGATTGTAAGTCTATAACGCCTAAATTTCATATAACCTTAGCATATCCACTTAACAACTATTGACCTACTTTATAGAGACATGTTTAGTTCTCATGTAAGTACTTATAGTAACACAAAATACTCCCATAGTATTTTTAAACTCATGTTCCGTTCTAATGTTCTTATTGTGGTAGTGTTGGTAAGTTTTTAGACTTGTTGCCATATCACAACCATTCTTGGGCATGTGCTAATCACTCCTCGGACCAGCATAGTTGATCAGGCTATGCCACTCCCAAGACTGACCATACATCCCCGAGCTTACCTGTGATATTCAACAATCGTAATACTTTTGTTCTTGTCATTGTGACACGTATATTTGTATAAATGTAGGTATGTATACTTAGTTAAATATTGTACTATTTAAAAGTATAAACTCTTGGTCAGAGTATTTTTAATCCCATTGTATTTATAATATGTATATCTTTTATGGGTTGATATACTCAATTCACTATAAACAATGCTCTGATACCAATCTATCACACCCCGAAACCGTGGATGGTGGAAACGTCCGGGGGAGCAGGACTTCATGTATAGTATCACAACAATGTGTATAAGAGTGTTCAAAGTAAATACAACCATAAATATAATTGAAAAAGTTACACCAAAGTATATGTTTACATGTTTCACTCAATTACATTATGATGGCAAAATGAATTGTTTCATGATTTAACGTCCCATCCTCAAAATGCTGTTGGTTTTCCTGTTTCATTGATTTCCTGAGAATACAAGTAGTTTTGAAAAAGTGTCGACAATTAAGTTGGTTAGTTCATAACCTTTTGAAAGTAAGACTTTGGAAACCGTTTGTTGTAAAGTGTTGTGTGTTACCAAGAAAAATCCAATATTTTCCTTATATAAGCTATGTGGTCCTGAATCCCAGTACCAAGAATAAACAAGTATTTATCATACTTAAAGATATAAACGTGGTTTTAAATCGGCATAAAACTCTTTTAGATTTGAGGAAAATCCCATAATGAATGACATGTAGTCTTAAATACTAAGACCGAAAGTGTACAGTAATTTCCGTACTTATTGATATAAAAAGTGATTTTAAATCGACATAAAACCCTTTTTGATTTATAAAATCCCGTATACTTTAAGTTTTGTTAACTCCCTTTTGTGCGTCATTATAACTATACGAAGATCAACCGGTACTTTGTAATGTACCCCTTTTTGTATAAACCCGGTACTTTGTATTCGTACCCAATTTATATGAAGACCCGGTACTTTGTGATGTACCCCTTTTGTATAAACTTGGTACTTTGTATTCGTACCCCATTTATATGAAGACCCGGTACTTTGTGATATACCTATTTTGGTATAGAATCTGGTACTTTGTATTTGTACCCCCTTTTGTATAGAACTGGTACTTTGTATTTGTACCCCATTTCGTATGAAAATCTTTTGTAATGTATATGAACAGAAACTATACCTACTATAGCTTATCAAAATGTTTTTAATGTATATGCGACCTAACTATACCTAGTATAGTGTAGTAGGATTTTTTATGGTGTATAAGAACCCTTTTATGAAAACACATTACTGCTATGAATCCATAAACTATGCTTATTATAGCTTAATGTATGTGTTCTAAATGAATGAAGAATCTTCTCATAAATGAGTAAATTTTAGTTTATGTTGATAAACTAACAAGGAAGCACATTCAATATTAAGAACTTATTGCTATACACTTTGCTCAACTTAATACAAAGTGTTATGAAAGTTATAAGCTGTTAACCAGTTTTTATCCTTTTTGTGTTGTTTAGAAAAATCATAGAAAATTCATATGAAGTCAAAAACTGATTTCGTAAATTCTGGAAGTTCACAAAATGTGTGTAGTTTATTCATAATTTTTATTATGATTTGTAGAAGTTTTAAATAGTGTTAAAATGTTCATATTCACTGACTGGTCCGAATTTGTTTCTGAAATGATAGGCAGTTTTGTAAAAATCACCATAAATCGTAGAAAAATTGTGTGCAGATGTGAAAGTAGTAATTTTAAAGGTATAAAACTGAAATATTTTAATATAATACAGTTTTGAAAACAAAAATGTTTAAGTCGACCAAAGCAGTCCGTGAATGGAGTTGAACTTTTCTGATAAAGGCGGTTAAATGAGTTTTGTTGTGTTCTTGGTGTTTTACTTGCATTCCCCCCGCCCCCCTTAAAACTTAAGAAAAAGATGAAACGATAGGGGTATGAACACACCTTATGTGATTTCAGTGGGTGAATGTTGAAGAAATGAAGTGTTTCAACTCAAGAACACTTGAAGGATCACTTGAAGATTTGAGAATCTAACACAATAATGATGGAGTTTGTGTAAGGAATCAATGATTTGTGTAAAAGGAAATGTAATGACCATAAGGAGGGTGATGATACTTACCAAATGAAGATGGAAAGCTTGAAAAAATGATTTGGAAATCTCGAAATTATATGAGAGAATTTGAGAGAAAAGATGTGTTTGAACTTTAATGGAAATGAAAGAAATGAGTAAGAATGAGGAGAGAAGTTGGGTTTTCAGCCTTTGATTGGTCAAAAATGCTAGGGAAAGTACCCTTGAATGACCATGTATGGTGGGGGGGGGGGGGACAATAGCTGGTCATGGAGTGGGTATGGGAGGGGTTGCTTATGTTACACACTAAGTTAAAGTCAACACTCCACCACAAGATCTTATTTAATAGATTTTATTCTTTAATAAAGATTTCCTTAAAAATATGTTGCATTTATGAATATATGGGTCCTTATATGCCAAAATATGAATTTGGGTGAAAATCCCGCTTTAAAATAATTAAAAATGGGTTTAAAACGGAGTCGTGGTCGAAAACCAGGCAAAAAAGAAGGAATTTCGGAGTTCTGGGCGAGGTCTCAGCCTCAGCAGCCGAGAACCGAACAGCAGGTGCGGATCCGGGGAGGAGGAGGCTGCGGTCCGAGGGGATTCTGATGTGGGCATGGCTGCGGCTCGCTTGCTTCTGTCGGGGTTGCGGCTCGCACGCTGCGGTTCCAGCCCAAGAGGGTCCAGCCTCTAAGAGGCTTCGACCCTAGGGGGAGGTTCCGGATCCTTTGGGGTATTTTACCCATTCTAACCTCGTTTTAAGTGATTTTTTACCCGGTTAAGGGTCGGAATGACCCGAATGACTTCAATAAGTTACGAGAACTTTTGAGAGAGATTTCGGAGAGATTTCAAATAGAAAGAGATAGAGTGAAAACGATTGAGAGAGGTTTCGTTTGTGACCCTTTTTAGTGTCCGGCTTCGCAATGCAATGTACGTAAACCCCGTTAAGCCATGTTTTAAGTTCCTACACACTCCTGATGAGTGTGCAATAGTGTTTTATCGCTTTGTTTTGATGTTTAGCATTTTTTCACGGCTATGGAAATTCAAACATACGAATTTTCAAATTGATTTTTTCTCATTAATATAGCAAGTTGTTTTAGTAATTACCTAACGTAAGCCCTAGTACACAAGGGTTAACTGAGTTGACCGGTTTGACTTGTTGATTTTGCTTGACTTTGACTTAATCAGAATTTGACGGTTGTCACACTTTTCCTGCCCCAGACTGTTAAAAATATAACTTTAAAAATAAATTCAAAATTAGCCGACGAAGTCTAAACGAAAGTTATAGAGCATGGTCTCACATACATGTGGATATAGAGAAAATCAAAAACATAGCTCTTATGCAAAAGTTATGAATTTTTTAAGTTTGAAAAATTAAAATCCGAAGTCGTACGCTCATTGCACAAGTGTACGCTTAGCGTACTCGGAAACTTGGTCTGGGGTCGGCCACATCACCCTATACCTTCACATGCTGGACACGTGGTTATAGAATGAGCACGTCCAAAGGTCGGAAATCGAACAGAGGGAACCTAGCCACTACGCCCAGCGTACGAGAGTATGCCCAGCGTACAAAAGTACTCTCAGCGTACCGACATACACCCAACGTTGTGCGAGACCTCAACCATACTATAAATAGCATGTAAAGACTCTCTGATTAATTTACAAATTTCACTCTTTCTTTACCTTTAAACACCCTTTTAAGCTATTTTAAACCCCCCGAAGCTTAGGGAACCTCCCTAACACCCAAAGAAAGCCTGAAGCAATCAAAGTCCTCAAGAAAAGAATCTTTTCCGGTTGAAACTCTGCCCGAGCAGAACTCGATTTTGACCAAACTTGTAATTTCAAGTAGTGAAGCACTGCCCAAATCACCACTTATCAAGTGAGTTTATACCTCTATATTTTACTAGTTCAGGGTTTCATATAGAAACAACATATAAACTATAATAGGTATAGTTTATGAAGCAAGCTTACTATTTTACAAGTTCAATCCCAGTCCTGAAATGATAACCAGAGTCTCCTAGAGGGAGAGCATGACACTTGTGTACAGATCTATATGGGACTGACAATCCCGCACCTGAGCTATTTGCAACAGCTAGGCCGGTAGACCTGAGGTGACAAATGTCGTAACAATTACGATGCCTGAAGAACGTCATGTTCAGGCATTCCGATGTCATCAAGCATGGTTATGATACTCATAATTTGTTATTGAACAATACGATTAGTGTATAAATAAGTAAACAACTTTAGTTAGTATTATTTTAAATAACACTATTATATAGTATTTTTACAGTACAGCTGGTGAATCTAGGCACTTACAGTTATAGAGTTTTCATACAAGTACAATTACAGAATACTATACTAGTACAGAGAAAACATACATTTTAGAGTTTTATGTGAATTAAAACTACATTATATTTCCATAGTACAGTATAAAATATACATTTCGGTCTTAGGGTATTAAGACTACAAAACATTTACAACAGAAAATATAGGATTTTTTGGGAAAAATATACTTACGTTTTCAAGAAACAAATGACATATTTTCAATTACAAACATGCTTATCAACTCACCAACTTAATTGTTGACACTACTTTCAAAAATACTTGTATTCTCAAAAAAAAAAAAAACAATAAGCAGGTATCCATAGGTTTTTAGAAGACGGAGCTTCATAGACTCATGTCTTTTAACTTTTGATATACATTTTGTTATCACGTATATAATGATTTTGAACACAAATGTAAAACTTATAATTTATCAATACATGGTTATTGTACTTTGATTTCTATTATGTAATTGTTGTGTTACTGAACATGAAGTCATCCGTCCCCGAACATTTTCTCCTTTCCAGTTTGGGGGTGTGATAGAACTTGTCAATTGGTTCGACATGAGTTTCCTCCTCGGGTTGAGTCCTAGTGTTTGAGGTTCCTTCATCATTTAACGCTTGAAGCTCTCCAAGGTCAATTTGCCTCCCACTGTCCTCTTGGCATATGAGTTCTCTTTCGCAGAAAACCCCTCTCCTCGCAACGAAGACAACATTGTCACTCGATCTATAGAAGAGATATCCAAAGATTTATGTGGGTAGCCGATGAAAATACAATGCTCACTACGAGGTTCGAGCTTGTCGTGAGTCTCTTGTATTACGAAAGTCTCGCAACCCCACCTTGATATCTGCCAACGAGGGAACCTTCCGTGTCCACATTTCGTGAGGTGTTTTGGCAACCTTCTTAGTTAGGGCCAGATTAAGAATATGGGTGACAATATCTAAGGCATACCCCCAGAATGAGATTGGTAACGAAGCTCGACTCATCATGGAATGAACCATGTACAACAAGGTTCGATTGTGCCCCTTAACCACACCATTCAGCTACGGCTTCCTAGGTGGCGTCAATTGTGAAACAATTCCACATTCCTTAAGATAGTTGTGGAACTCGATACTAAGATACTCACCACCTTGATCGAATCAGAGCATCTTTATTTTCCTGCCCATCTTATTCTCCACTTCTTGCTTAAACTCTTTGAACTTTTCAAAGGTTTCTGACTTATGTTTGATTAAGTAGATATACCCATATCTGCTATAAACATTGGTAAAAGTCACATAGAAGCAGTTAGCATCCCTTGTGGTGGATCTGAAGGGCTCACACAGATCGGTGTGTATGAGATCCAAAAAACCCTCACCTCTTTCACAAGAACCAGTGAAAGGTGACTTGGTCATCTTTCCAAGCAAACAAGATTCGCATGTGTCATCCGACTTCAAGTCCAATGACTCCAACACTCCATCCTTTTGGAGTTGGGCTATGCACTTCTTGTTAACATGTCCAAGACGACAATGCCACAAGCATGCTTTGTCCAAACCATTGGACGAATGAATATGCAATACATTATTTCCTAAGTTGTCTACAACCATCACAGTTTCATATATACCATTATGAGGTAATGCTTCAAAATAAAAGATACCATTGTAAAAAGCATTTATAGAACCAATTTCATTATTAAATGAAAATCTAAAACTTTGTTCATACAAACCTTGAAAATAAATAATGTTTCTCGCCATATCTGACGAGTAGAAACAATTATTCAACTCTAATTCTAATTTGCTACTAAGAAATGTAAATAAACTTCAATCTTGGTTACAATAGACGCTTTCCTATTCCCCATGATCAAGTTTATCTTCCCGTGCTCCATATCCCTACTTCTTTTTAGACGCTGCAAATCAGAACAAATGTGAAAACCACATCATGTATCTAGGACCCAAGAATTAGCATGTGATGAGTTATTAGACAAAATAGTATAAACACTTGCAAAGGTAGGTTTTATCTTCTCATCCTTGTGGTCCTGCAAGTATTTGGGGAAGCTTTGTTTCTAGTGCCCTATGTTATGACAGTAGAAGCACTCTGCTTCTTTTGGAATGGAAGAGGGAGTAGCGGAACCACCTTTGGACCCACTAGAATAGGATCCATCACGAGACTTTCCCTTTTGATTCTTTGTAGGAGATTTCCATTTCTTCCCTTTACCATGTGCAATTGCTAAGACTAGGGCAATAGTAGTAGGATTAGGTACAACAGATTTTCCTTTCAAACTACTTTTAGCAGTTCTGAGAAAGTCTTGAAGCTTTCTTAGAGTGACTTACTCCTTGTTCATATGATAAGTCATACAGAACTGATCATAATAAGTAGGAAAGAAGTTTAGGATAATGTCAATAGCCAACTCATCATCGAAATTGACATTCAACTTCAGTAAGCGGTCCACAAACTTTTGCATCTTTTGCAAGTGGGTTGTGATAGACTCTCCATCCTTCATTTTTGTTGTTATCATGGAGGAAACGATTTCATACCTTTCCAGCCGAGCACTTTGATGGTACCTTTCCATCAAGTCTTGGTGCACCTAGAAAGTATAGTAGTCCTCATATGACTTTTGGAGTTTAGCTATCATAGTGGCAAGCATGATGCCCGACACCTTTGTCGCATCCTTCTGATGAGCCCTATATTCAACAATTTCTTTAGGAGTAGCAGTCGCTTCATAAAACTCCTTTAGCTCTTTATCGAGGACATATTCCTTATCCTCATAACAAGTGACCATCCCTATGTTTCGAATCCAGTCATTGAAATTCGACCCATCGAAAATCACCCTCCCATACAAGTCCATGAGGAAGAAAGAGCTAGAAGGGTTGGAGTCAGCAACGTTTGGGCTAGACATCTGAAAAGAAAGACAAGGTTTAGATTAAATAAGAATCCTTAATATACAACCCAAGTGGAATATTAAGGCTAGGACCTAACACAATATTTCACAATTCGGAAGAGGGATGCCGTAATCCAATTGCAAAATATTCGAAGGTAGGTAATTGAAGATTTACCAATTTCCAACATGAACTACAAAATTGAGGATTAAGTTTTAAATTAATTGAAATTCCTGGATTCTTTTGAGATTCATTGAACTTTTTAATGGCATGTTTAAATCTCGATTATGCCCTTCAAGTTTGTGACTGGTGAAGGGCTTAGTTTTGTGGTTTGGTCTAGGTTTTGCAGTTTAATGATAGGGACGTATTGGTAATTAGCCTTAACTATAGTTTACAGCTGTAAACACCTTACGACCGTAAGCTCTTCACGATCTTGAGGTGTATATATAGTGGGTTTGTCAGACGATTTATGTTGTTGATGCCTTTTGGGTTCACGGTTCCCACTAAGTTGTATCAGATGTTTATAGCTATAAAACGTATGCAAGCTTGGTTTGTTATTTCCTTATGTTTTCTATTTACTTTGTGTGATTGTGTTTGCTTTTGATCTCTGGTGAGATCCGTTTTTGGACCTTACAATTGGTATCAGAGCAAAACCGGCATCGAAGGCATTCTACAGTCGTTTATTGGTGCTAGTTCATAGTTCTCAGCAAAAGGATTTATTGTTTCATCTGGAATCTGAATAATTTGTGATTCCGATCCGAGCTTACGGCCGTAAACCCAGAGTTCACAGCCGCAAACCAATCAAGTTCTTCAACCGTGAATCATAGTTCTTTGGCAGTGAACCGACTTTTGGTGCAAGTTTGTTAACCAATCAAGTTCTTCAACCGTGAAGACCGTATTCTAAATCACGTTGAACCTTGGACCATGAATTAAATTAATCTCTTGAATTTTTGTTTAGAAAAAATGAAATGAAAAACATTAATCAAAAAATGAAGTTTACGGCCGCAAACCACTAGTTTACGGCCACAAACTCTTTCGGGCAGTAAACTATACTTCCGGCAGTAAACTATCTTTTTCAGTAGTAAATCTTGTTTTCAGCAGTTAATTTTATTTTATTTTTAATCTTAATTAATTTTAACTAATTCAAAATGGAATCTCAAAATCAAAACCACTTTCAAGAGCTTGATGCTGTCATGGGCACCACCACGCGAATTCCTAGGCTCATGTCTGCTGATGGGTTTCCCGAGTGGAAATATAGAATAGAAAAGTACATAAAAATGAAAGATTTCAAGTTGTGGAAATGTGTCATCAAGACTCTAGTCAGAATAATCACTACAGTTGTGGGGCAAATGGTTGATAAGAAAATTGAAAATTATACGGATGAGGATTTTGAAAGTGTGGAGGACTAGGAAAAGTGTGACAACCCGAAACTTCTAACCATGTAATTGATCTGTGTTTCAGCACAAAAACTTGAGTTCATTATCTTTTGTTACATCTTGCGGTTCCATATGGGTGCTCTAGACTTAGTATAACATGGATATAAGTCCTAGCAAGGGTTGGAAAGTGCTTTAGTATCACAAAATCGGGCCAAACACACCAAATAAGGTGTGTGCGGCCACACACCTGTGTGTACGGCGGCACACCCAACCGCACTCGCCCTCAACCTCACACTTAATCCCTTATATGGATGGATACCCCTTCCTTCATTCTTTTGGATGTTTCTCTTCCCTCTCTCTACTTTCTCTCTCTAAAATCATCAACCAAGAACACTTGGAAGGCTTCATAATTGTGATCTACTCCATTTTCAAGCTAAGTATAGTGGTAAACACTTGAATCCCAAGCTTAAAACTCATCATGTTCATCATCCCTAGAAGGTGTACGGCCGCACACCTTCACATGGGGGCAGCATACATTCAAATATCCCAAGTGTGAAGAGCAAACACTTCAAAATCATCATATGGACTCAAATGAAGAGTGTACGGCCGCACACACCCTCTGTATGTCTGCACACTCTTGTGTGCTTCCTCACACACTCCTGGCCGCACTCCCCAGCTGTACACTCATTTTCAAGACCATACACCCACTCTAATGCCCATATTTGGCCCTAAACTTGCATAAATCATTAAGTCTGGATCATAGGACACTTATTCTTAGTAAATCCAAGCCCTAAGGATGTTTTCCCATCATGTTTAGTCATGAAACACCTTAGTTCTAACTCATTTATGTGTCGTTACATGAATAATAGGGGCCATGGGCGTTCACGAAATCTGTTGACACTCGAACCCAACATTAAGCGGTGAGTTCATACACCTACTCTTTTCAATGTTTTTCACTATTTTCAGGGGGGAATACAAGCAAAGTACAAGGAATACTTGTACTTTAAACTTGTTTTTACATGTGTTGAGTTCCATAATTCATATGCTTTTAACACTGATAATCATAACAGATAACAGTTTGAACTCGCAGAACACATTATCGTATTATTTGTGAAAAGCATTATAAAATGTTGTGTTTTATATTTTCACAAATGGTTTTCCACATTATATCAGTTAAAAGCATAACCTTTGATCTTGAAACATGAAACATAGTACAATGTTTTGTCCTCGGTAACACTCCATAGAGATACGCGAGTGGAGGATCATCGTTTGCATCAGTACCTTTCTATATTATTACTAGTAAATTTGTTATTCCTATAAATTGGAGACAAGTCCTCGGTAACACTCCACATAGATACGCGAGTGGAGGACCGTCCCCGTAATCAGAATCTCCTGTAGGGTGAACGTGAGTTGTGTGTATATATCTATACGGGGCTGACTACCCCACACCTAACTGCTAGCTACAGCCGAACCGAAAGGTTCAAGGGTGACGAAAGTCATAAGGTGATATGGACTACTTATTGCCATATCTAGTCTATCGTATGGTTATGGAACTCGCAATTTGGATAACAGAGATTTACTAAATGGTAATAATGAACAAGTAACTATGTTTACTTTACATACATTAGTTTTATATACGTGTTAAAACTAATACCACTCACAAGAACAACCAGGTTTTCAGTATACATCTTTCACATTAGTAACCAACATTTAGGAAAATAAGGGATTTTCCTGGCGTAATACTCATACATAACTAGATTCGTATAACAAATTTAGACAACTAAACTTTACAATTTACAAGGGTAAACAGGTTTTCAGTATACATTTTTTACTTTACACTTTGGATTTGATAACCAACTTTTAAGAAAATATGAGATTTTCTTGGTGTGTAACTTTTTCAGAAACAAAAACAAAAAGGAACTAGTACATTTTTAGAAAACAAAACCGCTTATGAACACACCAGTGTTATGCTGATTTTCAACTGCTTGTATTCTCAGGTTTGCATTAGACAGGTACCCGATGATTCCTTTTTGGGAAAGACAGAGTGCGTTGAAGACTCGTCTTACTTTTGTTTGTATATACTATGTATCACTCCTGTACAACTTTAATTTCAAACAAATGTAAACCATTAAATATGTAATGTAATGGTTGTTTACTTTACTTACTATGTGCATTGGATTTGATACTCAACGTGGATTCAACCCCGGAAATGTTTCCGCCTTCGGTTTTCGGGGTGTGACAGATTGGTATCAGAGCCCTTGTTTATAGTGAATAAAGTATACCAAACCTTACATGGTATAAAACTATAAACATTAATGGGCCTAAGTGCTCTGAACTAAAAGTATACTTCAAAGTATAAGTATTTTCAAAAGTATACAAGTATCCCTAATCGTCGAGATCCGTAACTACAAGTAGAACAAAACATAAGTAAATGGGTGTTGTACGCTGCGGTTAAACCTGGGCAGTAATGTAGTCGTGTCTAGGATCAATATAGCCTGGCCAACTATATTCATTCGAGACACGGCCAACATGTGCTTGGGAGTGATTGTGGTGTGCGGCATGCCTAAAACTCACCCTAATATCCCAAACATCGAACCTTGGTCGTAGCGAATCATGAAATACTATGGGAGTATTTCTCGAGCCAATCCTTGTTAGAAATCCTAAATCGAGCGTTGTTCCCTGATCATTCCTCTAGCGATAAAATTATCTGTTTTGCTAATTCCTTCCTGTTTTATCGCTTATTTGAAATATATATCTGTCATATCTCTCGATTCAATTTGGAGGACTTATCATCATCTCTTTCCTGATCTTATTAGATCAAGATGCCTCCAAGAAAGAGACCTAGCTCAAAGACCAACAACCCTCCGCCACCACCTTCTCCTCAAATTGACCTCGCAACGCTTCAAACAGCTATTACTGCCGCAGTGACAGCTGTCGTGTCACAAATGAACCCCAAAAATTCAGGGGGTGGTCCCCAACCCCAAAACCTCGAAGATAGTCAAGGACACCGAAAAGGGGGTTCTTATAAAGACTTCATGAGCGCAAAACCCACTTCCTTTGATGGCACTGGAGGTGTCATTTCCCTCACCCGATGGTTCGAGAAAATTGAATCCATCTTTGAAATATGTGCTTGTTCGGAGTCTGATAAAGTAAAGTTTGCAGCCTATACCTTCAGCGACAAAGCCCTGACTTGGTGGAATGGCCGAGTCAAATCCCTGACCCTATCTGTAGCCAATGCTATGGGTTGGGAAGCCATGAAAGAACTCCTTCTGGCTGAGTACTGCCCTCGGGGTGAAATACAGAAGTTAGAGCACAAACTCTGGAACCTGAAGATGAAAGGTTCCGATATTGCAGCATACACCTCGAGGTTTGATGACTTGGCACTGATCTGTCCGGGAATGCTTACCCCGGAGAGTAAAAAAATAGAGAGATTTATTTGGGGGCTGACCCAACCGACCAAAGGAAACGTCTTAGCTGCACGGCCGGATACATATGACAGCGCCAAGAGTTTAGCTTAGACCCTGATCGACCACAATGATGATGTTGAGGAAACAACCACCACCCCTGAACCGACCAATAGTAGTGGTGAGAAAAGGAAGTTTTGGAAGAAGAAGAAGGGCCAATCTTCTCAAGGGTCCTCAAAGAAACAGCAGACAGTAGCAGTCCATGCTGCTACTACCCCTGTTGCTGCTATTTATGTCGTGGGATCCACAGCTCAAACACCCAGTAATAGGTATGCTGGTAGCCTTCCCCGATGTGAAAAGTGTAAATACCACCATAACCCTGGACCCTGCTGTGAACTTATACCCAAATGTGGTAGAAAGGGGAACACGGTCTGATTCTGCAAAGCTCCGGCCCAATCGGCCAATCAATCATCTGGAGCAGGCGTTGGTCAAGCCTGCTATAACTGTGGAGAGGTATGGAACTTTAAAAGGAACTTCCCCAAGAAGTCAACAACTGATAATACCGGGAGAGGCCTAGCCATGGGACGAGAGGAGGCAGTCGCCTATCCCACTGTTGTTTCGGGTACGTTCCTTCTCGGCAACTCTTATGCTAGTATTCTTTTTGATTCGGGTGCTGAAAGAAGTTTTGTTAGTCATTCGTTCAAACATAATCTAAAACCTAACCCCCAACCATTAACCGAAACGTTTACTATCGAGATGGCTAACGGTGAGAAAGAAAGCGCTAACGATGTATTCATAGGATGTACCCTTACCCTGAATGACCATTCATTTCCTATAGATCTTATGCCAGTTTCCATTAAGAGCTTTGATGTTATCATTGGCATGGATTGGTTGAGTCCCAATCATGCTGATATCCTTTGTTACGAGAAAGCCATCCGTCTCAACCTTCCTTCGGGTCAAACTCTCGAAATCTATGGTGATAAACTCAGTTCCAATCTTCGTATCATTTCCTGCATCGAACCTCAAAAGCTCCTACGAAAAAAGTGCATTGCATTCTTAGCCCATGTAATCAACGAGAAACAAGAAGTTAAAGACCTCGCGAGCATCCCCGAAGTCTGTAACTTTCCTGATGTCTTTCCAGAAGAGCTTCCAGGAATTCCTTCGGAACGTTAGGTCGAATTTCGCATTGACCTAATTCCTAGACCTACCCTCGTAGCCAAGTCTCCATATCACTTAGCTCCAGCAGAAATGCAGGAGTTATCCAGTCAGCTCAACGAGTTACTCAGTAAAGGGTTCATCAGACCGAGTTCCTCACCCTGGGGAGCTCCGGTTTAATTTGTAAAAAAGAAAGATGGATCCTTCCGGATGTGTATCGACTACCGTGAGTTGAACAAGTTGACCGTCAAGAACCGATATCCTCTTCCACGAATAGATGACCTCTTCGATCAACTTCAGGGAGCTAGTTACTTCTAAAAGATAGACCTTCGGTCAGGGTACCATCAGTTATGAGTTCAGGAGAGTGTTGTTTCCAAAACAGCTTTCAGTACTCGGTATGGACACTACGAGTTCGTAGTGATTCCCTTCGGTCTAACCAATGCACCGGTAGTGTTCATGGACCTGATGAACCGGGTGTGTCGTCCTTTCTTAGACAAATTCGTCATCGTGTTCATTGATGACATCCTTGTCTACTCCAGAAGTGAAAAAGACCACAAACAACACTTGAGGTTAGTGTTGGAAATCCTTAGATCCGAGAAGTTGTACGCGAAATTTTCCAAGTGTGAATTCTGGATTCGGAAGGTAACTTTCCTCGGTCATGTGGTAAGCGAGGAGGGTATTCATGTGGATCCTTCCAAGATTAAAGCATTAGAGAATTGGTCGGCACCAAAAACACCCACAAAAATCCGTCAATTCTTGGGTCTCGCCGGCTATTATCGGAGATTCATCCAGAATTTTTCCAAAATCGCAAAACCCCTAACCACTCTAACACAGAAAGGTGTACCCTTTTGTTGGAGTGAAAAGCAAGAATCTGCGTTCCAAACATTAAAGTAAGCCTTGTGCAGCGCACCATTTTTGTCCTTACCCAAAGTGACAGAAGACTTCATTGTCTATTGTAATGCGTCTAATCAGGGCTTAGGTTGTGTGCTTATGCAAAGGGGAAAGGTAATTGCTTATGCCTCGAGACAGCTAAAGGCACATGAGGTCAATTACACCATGAACGACTTGGAGTTAGGAGCCGTAGACTTTGCACTAAAGATTTGGAGACATTATCTCTATGGAACCAAGTGTACGATCTTCACTGACCATAAGAGTCTGCAGCACATCCTCAATCAGAAGGACCTAAATATGAGGCAACGACGATAGGTAGAACTGCTCAGTGATTATGAGTGTGAGATTCGCTACCATCCCGACAAGGCCAATGTGGTAGCAGATGCCCTTAGCCGAAAGGAAAGTTCAAGCCGTAAAGTGAGAACACTGACGATGACTATCCATTCCCATTTATCCGTGCAAATCTGAAACGCTCAGATAGAAGCCCTTAAACGCGAGAACAAATCAAGCGAATCCTTGAGGGGAATGGATAAGAAACTTGAAATCAGAAGTGATGGAGTCTACTGTTTCATGAACCGAATCTGGATTTCAAAGTCTGGAGGATTCAGGGAGATTGTCATGGAAGAGGTACACAATACCAGATACTCTGGTCACCCAGGTTCGGACAAGATGTACCTAGATCTCAAGAAACAATACTGGTGGCCAAACATGAAAGCCGAGATCGCTATGTTTGTAGGCAAGTGTTTGACTTGCACCAAAGTAAAAGTTGAGTACCAGAAACCATCGGGTCTTCCCCAGCAATCCGAAATACCCAAGTGGAAATGGGAGATGATTACCATGGATTTCATCACTAAGTTACCCAAGTGTCCGAGTGGGTACGATACCATTTGGGTAATTGTTGATCGTTTGACCAAGTCCGCTCACTTCATCCCGATTAAAGAATCGTTCAAGATGGAAAGACTTGCGCGGATCTACATCCAAGAGGTAGTTCGATTGCACGGTGTACCCGTATCCATTATCTCTGATCGAGATAGCAGGTTTACCTCCAGATTTTGGCAGTCTCTTTAGAAGTCTCTTGGAGCCAAACTAGACATGTGCACGGCTTATCACCCTCAGACCGACGGACAGAGTGAGAGAAATATCCAAACCTTGGAAGACATGCTTAGGGAATGTGTCATCGATTTTGGAAAGTCTTGGGACACACATTTACCTTTGATCGAGTTCTTGTACAACAACAGTTACCACACCAGCATCAAGGCTGCTCCATTCGAGGCCCTCTACGGTCGCAAGTGCAGATCCCCTCTGTGTTGGGCCGAGGTAGGGGACACGCAGCTAGCCAAGAGTCGATTTCCCGACAGTGCTCTCACTGGTCCTGAAATCATCCGTGAAACCACCGAGAAAATCATCCAGATCCGAGAATGACTGAAAGCTTCACGAGACCGACAGAAGAGTTACGCTGATAACCGACGGAAATCTCTGGAGTTCTAGGTTGGAGACCGTGTCTTTTTGAAGGTTTCGCCATGGAAAGGCATGATACGCTTTGGGAAACGTGGGAAACTTAATCTGAGGTACATTGGACACTTCGAGATCCTCGCCAGGATCGGTCCGGAAGCCTATAAACTCCGATTACCCCATGAACTTAGAAACATTCATCCCGTCTTTTACATCTCTAATCTTAAGAAGTGTTTATCCGACGAAACTCTTGTGATCCCTCTTGATGAAATCGAGATCAATGAGAACCTGAACTTTGTGGAAGAACCAATCGAAATCATGGATCGAGAGATCAAACGCACGAAATAAAGTCGCATCCCGATAGTGAAGGTTCGTTGGAATGCCAAGCGAGGACCGGAATTCACTTGGGAGAGTGAAGACTCAATGAGACAGAAGTATCCGAATCTCTTTCCAAATCCATGATTTGTATCTTAACTCTAAATTTCGGGACGAAATTCCCTCTATCGGGGGGGATAATGTGACAACCCGAAACTTCTAACCATGTAATTGATCTGTGTTTCAGCACTAAAACTTGAGTTCATTATCTTTTGTTACATCTTGTGGTTCCATATGGATGCTCTAGGCTTAGTATAGCCTGGATATAAGTCCTAGGAAGGGTTGGAAAGTGCTTTAGTATCACCAAATCGGGCCAAACACACCAAATAAAGTGTGTGCAGCCACACACGTGTGTGTGCGGCCACACACCTGTGTGTACGGCCGCACACCCAACCACACTCACCCTCAACCTCACACTCAATCCCTTATATGGATGGATACCCCTTCATTCATTCATTTGGATGTTTCTCTTCCCTCTCTCTACTTTCTCTCTCTAAAATCATCAACCAAGAACACTTGGATGGCTTCATAATTGTGATCTACTCCATTTTCAAGCTAAGTATAGTGGTAAACACTTGAATCCCAAGCTTAAAACTCATCATGTTCATCATCCCTTGAAGGTGTACGACCGCACACCTTCACATGGGGGCAACATACATTCAAATATCCCAAGTGTGAAGAGCAAACACTTCAAAATCATCATATGGACTCAAATGAAGAGTGTACGGCCGCACACACCCTCTGTATGGCCGCACACTCTTGTGTGCTGCCTCACACACATTCCTGGCCGCACTCCCCAGCTGTACACTCATTTTCAAAACCATACACCCACTCTAATGCCCATATTTGGCCCAAAACTTGCATAAATCGTTAAGTCTGGATCATAGGACACTTATTTTTAGTAAATCCAAGCCCTAAGGATGTTTACCCATCATGTTTAGTCATGAAACACCTTAGTTCTAACTCATTTATGTGTCGTCACATGAATAATAGGGTCCATAGGCGTTCAGGGCATCCGTTGACACTCGAACCCTACATTAAGCGGTGAGTTCATACCCCTACTCTTTTCAATGTTTTTCACTGTTTTTAGGGGGGATACAAGCAAAGTACAAGGAATACTTGTACTTTAAACTTGTTTTTACATGTGTTGCGTTCCATAATTTATATGCTTGTAACACTGATAATCATAACAGATAACAGTTTGAACTCGCAAAACACATTATCGTATTATTTGTGAAAAGCATTATAAAATGTTGTGTTTTATGTTTTCACAAATGGTTTTCCACATTATATCAGTTAAAAGCATAACCTTTGATCTTGAAACATGAAACATAGTACAATGTTTTGTCCTCGGTAACACTCCACAGAGATACGCGAGTGGTGGATCATTGTTTGCATCAGTACCTTTCTATATTATTACTAGTAAATTTGTTATTCCTATAAATTGGAGACAAGTCCTCGGTAACACTCCACATAGATACGCGAGTGGAGGACCGTCCCCGTAATCAGAATCTCCTGTAGGGTGAACCTGACTTGAGTGTATAGATCTATACGGGGCTGACTACCCCACACCTGACTGCTAGCTACAGCTGATCCGAAAGGTTCAAGGGTGACGAAAGTCATAAGGTGATATGGACTACTTATTGCCATATCTAGTCTATCGTATGGTTATGGAACTCGCAATTTGGACAACAGAGATTTACTAAATGGTAATAATGAACAAGTAACTATGTTTACTTTACATACATTAGTTTTATATACGTGTTAAAACTAATACCACTCACAAGAACAACCAGGTTTTCACTTACTATGTGCATTGGATTTGATACTCAACATGGAGTCAACCCCGGAAGTGTTTCCGCATTCGGTTTTCAGGGTGTGACAAAAAGGCTTTGGCCATCCTGACCATGGCCTTGTCACCAGACATTGCTCAAGGGTTCAGAGATTATACCTCGGCTAAAGCTTTGTGGGAAGCCCTGATCGAGGTGTATGAAGGAAATGAAGATATGCGAGAGAGTCGCCAGGATATGATGCGACAAAGTTTTAATATGTTTAATTATATCCCTAGAGAGACACTTGAATCACAGCTGCAGCCGTTCACAACTCTCAATACAGAAATGATTGTGGCTGGAATCTTCTACACAAAGTCTGAAGTGAACAAGAAGCTACTGAATTCTCTCCCAAAATCTTGGGACATGAATGTAGCTGTCATTCTGAAAACTAAAGATCTCAACCGCCTCTCTCTCGCTGAAGTGATGGCTGTCATCATCTCATATGATATTGATGAAAAGCATCGGGAAATAAACATTGTGAACTCGTATTCAACTACGAATATTGGCATTTCCTCTAACAATGCTCTTTCATCTTTTTCTGTCTCTCATCCCTTTGCAATTTCATCTTTTATTCTACCTCCTTCGCAAGCTCAGACTCAAACTATATCGGCTTCCTCTGCTACAGCCATTCCCCTCTCGCAGAATCAATCATTTGAGGTTGCTCAAGCTACTTCATCCTCAATTGGAGCCTCCTCTTAAAGAGGAAAGGAGGGAGATGAGAATTTTTCTCTTGCTTTGGGATTAGTCAATTGCTACAATGTGCTTGTAGCCGGGGATCTTCCATCTCAACTATCATTTTCCGATCTTGATCAAATTCACCCTGAAGATGTTGAGGAGATGGACATTACTTGGCAAATTGCCATGGCAGTCTTTAGGGCGAAGCAATTTGCCAAGAAAACTGGGAAGAATAATTAGGGAATGAATGCTGACAAGAAGGTTGGGTTCAGCAAAGGAAAGGTACGATGCTTCAACTGCCACGAGCTAGGGCATTTTGCTCATGATTGTCCACAGCCAGACAAAAGACTCAATAATGATAGGACATTGGTTACAGTTGGCAACAATCATAGTGGCGGTCAAATAAACAACGAGAAGGCTATGGTCGCTCAGTCATTTGATTGGGAGGATCAGATGTAAGCACTGAACCTATCTGCACGTGAAAATGCCCACTTGGCACAAGTTTGTGATGATACCCCAGCAGAGATTGTGGTAGCCGAAAGTGATATGAAGGAGCTACAGTTTGCATTGATGGTATCCTCTTCTCATGAACCTAATTCAGCCAAGGTAAGTCTTCCATCATGCTCTCAAGCTTGTATTGACTATGTTAAAACTTTACATGACAAAATTGAGACATTAGGCAATGAAGTAGAAAATCTTAGGATTCTTCGTGAACTTAATGAAAAATTAATAAGGGACGTAGAAGACCATAGATATGAAGGGTACCAACTTAGAAAAGGACAAAAACCACTCAAAGCTCAATTAGAATCAAAAGTTAAGGACTTTAGGAGACTTCAGGAAGACTACAGTAATAAATGTGAAAACTATGATTATGTAGTCAAACAAAATGTTGAGCTAGTGGATGAAATTGAATCTTTGAAAGGAAAATTTGAAACCACCAAACTCGATGTTAGAAAATATGTCTTCTCAAGTGAGGTGGTTGAAAATATGATATACCAAAGCATGCAGTTTAAAAGGAATCAATCAAAAGGTCTAGGGTATAACCATGTACCCCTCCCTTCAATCATTCATATGTGTCCAAGCCTTTGTCCAAAGAAAAGATTACCAATGAATCATTTATGGTTTATGGAAAGCCCTCTGGTTTTATTTTGGGAGGATTTATTAATGTTGAAACTACTAACATTTCCACTTCTCCTGCAGATCAATCCTTGAATCAGTCAAAGCACGAAGTTGAAGGATGTGTTTCTAAAAATAAAATCGAGTCTAAACCTGAAGCTTTAGTTTTTAATAAAGACAATACGTTTTCTAATATCAAAAGACAATGTTTTTGTGATGGTGTTTTTATGACTTCTGATACTAGTTTGAATGTTTTGAAAAAGTCTGGTTTGAACAATTTGGTTGATAATTTGGATGTGTGTGATAATAATTTTGATAAACCATTAACATCACAAACGTTTCCATCTATTGTACCCTCGCTTGCCTCACAATCCAATTCATGTTCATGTTCTTGTAAAGAAGTAGGAGTGATAGTGTGGAAAACAAATCTGATCAATGTAGCACAAGTTATAACAGTAACAAACAGATTTGTTTTAATTGTGGTGTTAGTGGTCATATAGCTAGAAACTGCCAAAATCGTATGTTTGTACATTTCCAACTCCCAAGAGGAGAGAACGAATTCAGAGGGAGGTCTTTAAATAGAAATTCCTATAAAAATCACTCTCAAAATGATGATTGGGCAGATGAACAGAGTACAAAACGGGCTATCTTTCAAAGACATAAAAAGGCTTTTCATTACCAGGTCCCAGGCAGTTTGCCAAAACCGAGCTCAGCCAAGCCAAGGTCAGACTCGTCAAGAAGCTACAGTGGGTCTTCAACCAACTCTGGTAAAAGTCTCATAGGTTTTAAGAAAACTGATAAAGATTCCTTTTCTAAATCAACCGGGACGTTTAGAAAACCTAATTATAAATGGCTGCTCAAACCTGATCCCAATACATCATTTGTGTCCTCGGAAAAATCTAAATGTGTTAAATCTGAAAAGGCATCGGGATCACCCAAGAAGGTCATGATGTGGGTACCCAAATCTAATTAAACCCGCACATTTTGCAGGGACAGTTGTGGGGAAATGTCGTCAGACCCTGGTTCGTCGACAGCGGCTGTTCCTGGCATATGACTGGAGATATCGCCCAACTGCACACCATTCAATCATTTAATGGGGGATATATCTTTTTTGCGGGTGGAGAAGGCGGTAAAATCACTCAAAGAGGAACTGTCTCAAATGGAGTTTTAAGTTTCGAAAATGTTAATTTTGCTCCCGAGTTGAAACATAGTCTGTTAAGTGTCTCTTAGATTAGTGACAAGGGTTATTCTACGCATTTTACTGACAAGGAATGCATGATTCTCAAGCCAGGCTTTGTCATCCCAGACGAATGGATTCTTCTAAAATCTAAAAGGGATGGGAATGCCTATATCATTGACATGAATATCAATCTTCCCCAACAAGTTACGTGTCTTTTCTAAAAAATCTCCGAACAATCTGCAATGTTGTGGCACAGAATATTAGGTCATGCTAACGCAAAGAACTTGAATCATCTTGCAAAGAACGAGATGGTCCGTGGATTGCCTATCAAGTACTTCATTACGTTTGAAAAATGTGTGTCATGTGCTCAAGGAAAGCATCATAGAAAGTCGCACCTGCCAAAACAAGTCAACTCGATTAGCTAGGTGCGTCAATTGCTACATATGGATTTGTTTGGTCCAGTAAACGTCCTCAGCATCAACAGAAATTCTTATTGTCTGGTTGTGATTGATGACTTCTCTCGGTTTATGTGGGTTTTCTTTCTACCCAACAAAGATGGAGTTGCTGATTTGATCAAGAAGTTCATTGTATTAGTTGAAAACCAAACTAACAATCGGGTAAAGGCTCTTCATACTGACAACGGAACGGAGTTTAAGAATTCTGTTCTCGATCCTTTTTGCGCAGAAAAGGGTATATTGTGTCAATTTAGTTATGCTCACACACCCCAACAAAATGGTGTTTCCGAAAGAAGGAACATAACGTTAAAAGACGCCGCAAAAACGATGTTGTGTGATTCAAAACTACCAGTTTTCTTTTGGGCCAAGGCGATAAACACTACCTGTCATGTTTAGAATAGAGTGTTAATCAACAAAGCTCAGATGAAAACTCCGTATGAAATTCTTTATGGTCACAAGCCATCAGTCAGTCACTTCCGTGTATTTGGCTGTCCTTGCACCCTTCTTCACTTAGATGCCAACCCAAAGTTCAATGCAAAAGCCGATGATTGTTATTTCGTAGGGTATGCTGCTCGCACGGCCTATAGAGTCTACAACAAGAAGACAAAAAAAATTGTGGAGTCATATGACGTGCGGTGGTTGGAAGAAAACGAGACGGACGCGAGAGTGGGTCCGGATTGGCTGTTTGACTACACATCCTTGTTCAAATCAATAGATGTGTCTTCAAGTGGCTCATCTAGATCAGTTTCTGGTTTGAAGAAGTGTTCTGCAGACGAAGACGAAGAAGTTGTTTACATATCTCCATCTGAATCCCGTTCTTCATTTACAGGGAAGTCTCCGGTTTCATCTGAGGGGGAGTCTTCTGCTACACCTGATGAGGAGCCTTCTCCATCATCTGAGGGGGAGTCTTCTGCTACACCTAATGATGAGCCTTCTACTTCATCTGAGGGGGAGTCTTCTGCTACAACTGAGGGGGAGTCCACTTCTACGCCTCAAAGGGAGTCGTCTATAGAACATGAAAGTCCCAAATCTTCAGACCAAATTAATTCTCCAGATGCTGAAACTACACCTCATATTTCAATAGAGAAAGAGTTATTCCTTGATGATGCTTCCGATGTCTCTTCAACTTTTATGGAACTACTCTTTCCTGAGCTTATCTCAAATAAGTTTGTAGCAGAGCTGTCTGGAGCGGATCAATCAGCAAATGAAAGAGGTATCAATATTCACACTCTTCCTGTCTCTCAATGACATCAGCCAAGAAATACCTTCAAGGATTCAACACGATCATCCGATCGACAACGTCATTGGTCAGCTAGGTGATGGTGTTAAAACCAGAAGTCAGAGTGGAGACGTTAATGCTTGTATTTACTCTTGCTTTATTTCTCAAATAGAGCCCAAGAATGTTGAAATAGATCTAAATGAACCTAGCTGGGTAGATGCAATGCATTAGGAATTGCACCAATTTGAAAAACTCGGTATTTGGAAGTTAGTTGAGTTGCCAAAGGGCAAGAAGTCTCTTGACACACGATGGGTTTATCGCAATAAGCAGGATGATTAAGGGGTTATTCTACGAAATAAAGATCGATTAGTGGTTCGTGGGTTTCGACAAGTCGAGGGTCTTGATTACACAGAAGTTTATGCTCCAGTAGCTCGCCTGGAGGCTATTCGTATCTTCCTGGCATATGCCTCCTACATGAGCTTTACCGTTTATCAAATGGACATCAAGACCGCCTTCTTGTATGGCAAGGTAAAGGAAGAAATCTATGTTGATCAACCCCCTGGGTTTGTTGATTTGAAGTTTCCTAATCATGTCTACAAGTTGGATAAGGCGTTATATGGGTTACATCAAGCTCCTAGAGTGTGGTATGCGACTCTTACGAAGCACTTGCTCGAGCATGGTTATTCACGTGGTACCATTGATCAGACTTTGTTTATCAAGCATGTTGGAGATGATCAAATTCTAGTGCAAATCTATGTCGACGATATCATCTTTGGATCAACCAGTCCACAGCTCTGCAAAGAATTCGAAGGTGTAATGAAGAAACGGTTCGAAATGAGTTCGCTGGGAGAAATGACAAAGTTTTTGGGGCTTCAGGTTAAACGGAATTTTACCGGAATCCTGCTACATCAAGCCAAGTATGTGTAGGATATTCTTGAGAAGTTCGAGTTTCGCGATGCTAAGTCTGCCGCAACACCAATGGCTGAACGACCTCTTCTGACTCCAGATCCAGAAGGCGAATCCATAGATCAGACTCTCTATCGATCGATGATTGGATTGTTGATGTATCTTACTGCAATCCGACCGGATATCATGTTTGCAGTGTGTCAATGAGCACGCTATCAGGCTAATCCTAAACTTTCACATCTTATTGTTGTCAAAAGAATTTTTCGGTATATTAAAGGAAGCCCTAAATTGGGTCTTTGGTATCCGAAGAATTCTGAATTTGATCTTTATGCTTTTACTGATAGTAATTATGGAGGCTGTGAGCTTGACAGGAAATCAACCTCAGGTGGATGTCAGTACCTAGGTGATAAGCTAGTTTCATGGCAATACAAGAAGCAACACACTGTCTCGACTTCCACAGCAGAGGCAGAATACGTTGCTGCATCAACTTGCTGCTCTCAACTTATCTGGATCCAACATCAACTGTTGGATTACGGTTTGAATTATTTTGAAACCCCCATCTATTGTGATAACGAAGCTGCCATTCAAATTGCCAAAAACCCAATCCAACACTCTAAAACCAAGTACATCGACATTAAAATTCATTTTATCAGAGACTGTTATGAATGATCACTAATCCGGCTGGAATAGGTCCACACTGATAATAATGTGGCGGACTTATTCACAAAGCCTTTTAACAAAGCTCGATTCGATGTGCTTGTAGGTTTTCTGAAAATGATACGCTTTGAGGATTAAGTTTTTATTTTGTTCTATTTTTATTTTTATTTCCTCTTGGTTTCCTGTTTTTTTAAATAGATTAAATTTGCGCATTGTGTTTTATTAGATTTTTATTTTTTTTACTCTTATTCATACCCATGCACAAATTTAGGGGGAGAAATAATCAAAAATCCAAAAACAATAAAAAAAATAATAAATAAAAAAAATAAAAAATAAAAAACCAGAAAATAAATAAAATATAAATAATATTGCTAAAAGTTTCGTTTGTAGGTGTTGCGATGGGAAATGAAATTAGTAACTGATAAGTTGCATTCTGAATCGGCATACCGTACCTAAGTTGAATCGTCTACGCTCTGTGCTCGATGCGCTGGTAGGCACGAAATTTTTTAAATGGACTTGACTAGGAAAGTTGAATCTAATGTATTTAAGGACTTGACAAACTTTGACCTAGCTAGATCCGTTTAACCTGATCTCACAACGCTCGGATAGGTTGAGCAGGGAGATATACATGAGAATCTACCGGTCACATTAAATAACCCGTATCTAGAACTGTGGATTCACTTTTCCTCGATGTGCGGATTCTGTCCTTAATTCCGGTCTGACGGGGTGATCGGTAAATTCCGATAAATTAGGTCTGTAGAATATCGTTTTATTTCTCTCTGTTTGTTAGTCATATGTTGTCTCCTTTGCGTGACCTCCAATCCGACCTGGTACACAACATATGCAACTCTATTTCTCTGCAGGTTACATATATGAAATTCCTCTTATCTGTTAGCCATATGTTGTCTCCTTTGCGTGACTTCAAATCCGAACTGGTACACAGCATATGCAACCTTCTACTTCTCAACCCCTCTGAAATAATAAGTAATAAAATTCTGAATCTATCTTCTCTCTGAATGGTTATCTGCTCACCCGATGTAAGGAGTACTCTGGAAGTTCTTGATAGCTGGGGCATACCAGGAAGCGGGAAACACGTTCTAGTACACTTAAAATTGAACACATACAAATTGTCTGTAGATCTCACTGCTTGATTTAGGTGGACAACAATATCCCTGGTTGTAGTCAGTTAAATCGTCTTAAGAAAAATTTATTTAAGAATTAGGGCCAATCATGATAATAAAGTTATAATTAGATATACATACATGTATCATGTTATTGGTAAGTTGTCCAAAATTGTCACAAATTTTTCGTGTTTAAGTGGACCACAATACGGGCGATCGATCAGACGAAGATGTGAAGATAAGGGTACCGACAAGTGGAATAAGACTATCCAACAACTTTGATCCCAATATCACAAAACGAGTTATAGTGGTTAAAGTTTTTTTTGTCAAATTATTTTCATTTGATTTTTATTTTTACTTTTGTATTATTTTACTTTATTTTACTTTTATTTTTATTTTTTTAATTTTTATTATTTTTATTGTTTTTTTCTTTTATTTTAATTTTCCACAATTAAATTTTTCTAGGTTTTAAAATTTTATTTTTATTATTTTTATTTTGTACAAAATTTTTATAATAATCCTCAAATGTTTTTTTTTTTTAAATTAATTGTGTTGGAATTTGGCAAATACTGGGTAGTTATCAGGTAAAAAGGTAAATGTGGTAAATAAAGAGTTTACTGCCGGAATCTCCTCATTCACGAGATTCCGGCCGCAAATACATTCTCAAACTCTATCAACCTTCAAAAAAAATTCGGTCAAGTTTTGCAAAACCTCTTCAACCCTCACGTAGGTAATAAGTTCTAGATCACGAATATGTATTTTATTGCATCTTTCACCGTGTGATTTGGTCGAAAATCGAAGAAACAGTTCCGACAGAGCTTACGGTCGTAAGCTTGGGCCGTAAACTCCGTTTAGGCCATAAATCGGTATTTTTTATTTAATAATCACACATTTATATGCATGTGTTGATTATCGTTTATCAATTAGCTGTGTTTGCGTGGTTTTCGTGATGTTTTTCAGTATAGTGTTCGCCGGCCGTAAACTCTGGTTCTTAGGCCGTGAACTTCGAGTTTACGACCCAAGAAAAATCGGTTTACTGCCCTTGGACAAATAAATTAAATCGTGTGGTTTTTGTCTTAGTCTCGACCGTAAACCCAGTTTTTCGAGTAAATTTTGTTTTCATCATTTTTTTAATAAAATATTTTTTTGGTAAAAATAAAAGTTTAATTTTTAATGTTTATTTTGTACATCATTTTTCTTACAGTTTGTGGTTGAGTGCAGAAAATGGCAAATTTGAAGTTTGCAGATATGCACAATCTCACTATTGTGCTTGCAGATCCTCCGGCTATTCATTCAGACATGTACTCAATGATTCAGCGATTGCGGGAATGCTGTTTGGCATCTGCCATCACAGTAAACCCGGTCGTGTATCAGAACTTGATCATAGAATTTTGGGTGACCGCTAGCACAAACATGGATGATGATAGTCACTTCACAGTGAAGCCAAAGTTCAAGGACATGAGATTGTGATCAACGAAGGTTTCATCTGAAATGCGCTGCTTATCGGTGATCAACCTGATTTCCTTACAGAAATTGGGATTGAAGATGCTCAACGAATTCTAAGAAGAATGAGCTATGAAGGAACTTCACCCCCGACTCTAAAAAAGCTTCTGCATCTGTATTGTAGGTTTCTCACGCACGTGTTTGTCAGTTGTGTCTCGAGTAGATCAGGAGCGGATGAAATTTCACAATGAACAACTGGTGCTCTCGTCTCTCTTGATGCAGGTGTGAGGTTCAATTTTTCAAAATTCATTCTGGATGAATTCGTTATCAACATTAGAGCCTCCACTCGAGACACATTTCTGCTATATCCTCGATTTATCCAGTTGTTTATCAATATTCAATTCCCAGACGTGAGGAAGGAGGGAGAAACTCTTGACATGAAGTCTTTGGGTCCTCACACAGTGGGACTCATCAAGCAAAACCGAAGAGGCAAGGTTGTTTTTCAGGGATTATATCCTCTTGAGAAGTTCGGGAAATTCACGGAGCTAGATGAACCTACAGAATCATATGGTTCATCTGAGTGAACCTCTTCTGATCCGACGTCGGCTGAAATGTCGTCTCCTAACAATCCTGTAATTGATATCTCTGATGATGAGGGCACTGAGAAAGAAGATACACCAACTCCTGATGCTCAAGTAGTTTCAGATCATGATAAAGTGTTAAGTCGTACTCAAGATGATGTAGGAATGAATGTAGATTTGGAAGAGAATGTTAGGGAAGACAAGAATTATTCTTTTTGTGATCTTGACCTCACAGGTTTCGATCATGATGATATTGCTGCTACCTTAGGTAGCAGTGCTAACGTGGTGTCACACAAGAATCTTGACACCATTTTCAACAATGTCTATGATGTTGTTCCTCCGAAAACTAAGACAAGGAAGTCAAGTGAAACTTTTGAGACTGAAACTCCAACTTCAGGGCAAATGGCTAATGTTTCAATTCCTATGGAGATAGTTACAGTATGTTCCCCTCCTGTATCTATTTCTCCTGCAGCTGATCCGTTTGTGAGTGTTTTTACAACACAGTCTGACCAACCCCCATCAAAAAGGCAAAGAAGAGATCTGAGGCAGGGCAAAGTAATCGCAAGACTTTTCAGCAGCCTCCCAGTACCCCCTATTATAACTGCTACTACCAATCTCACCACTACTAAGATGTTTGCAACAAGTTCAAGCCCTATGTTTGATGTTGGTGGTTCCTCTGCTCCACCTGGTTTTTCAACTCCTAGGTATAATCGTGATGATGCGTCCGAGAGATTTGTGTTACATATGGCAGAAGAACAACTTTTGATGCCAAATCCTCGAGGCAAGGGTGTTTCTATAGGAGAAGGTGGTTCTGGAGATGATAACCTAACTCTTTCTAGTCTTCAAAAGGAAATATCAATCCTGAACCAAAAGAATCTTGAGCTAGACATTCAAGTGTCGGAACTTCGCACTGAAAATGCAAAACTCAGCATTCAAGTCTCTGAGCTACAGTTTGATAAGTCTCATCTTGGGGTGCAAGTGGCTGAACTTAAAAAGCACAAAAAAGCTAAACTCCAAGTAGATCTCTGACCTACAAGATCATTTCAATTTGCTGACTTCAAGCTACTTTGCACTTAAAAAGAAACTTGAGGAAGATTTTGGGGACAGATATCATACATCCGCTGAGGAACACAAGATTAATCTTCATGTGCAAGCTTTCCCAGTTGATTTTCTTGTCGGTCAATCATCTGGCATTGCTAGTCATGCTGATGATGAGCCTCCTCAAGCTCCCCATGTAACAGAAACCATACGTCATGCTCAGGAGGAAGCAGTGGAGAAAGGGCAACTATTGTTTTAGAGGAACTCTAACCAAAGTGCCTCTTGGGATAAACCTTTAATCACAGTGACAGATCTTGAAGTGGTTCGTTTCCGAGATACTTTTGGGGATCGATTAGGAATTGCTTCGTGGGGATTTCATGATCCCCTCAAAATGTGGATTGTGGTGCGAAAGAGTGGTAACTTTGAGTTATACAGAGAGCCATGATTTTAGTTAATTCACAAGGGTTGATTTGACGGAGTTGTCCCGAGCTCCCTTTATCAATTTAACAAACAATCCGCAGGTAACTAAATTCAATCATTTTATTGAGGACCAGGTCAAAAGAGGATTTCCTTCTATGTCAACTGCTGAATCTATGATTTTCGAGCATCCTGACATTATCGATCGCACAACCAACAAGCCGTTGCAAGTGGTGATGTGGCCTGCGACCAAGCAGGTTAAACAATTTCCAATACTTCAAACTTTTCAAGACGGATCTCTTGGTTCATTGGAGTGTTGGGTCTTTGACGAGATCACCTCTGGTGTGGTCCTTAAGTTAAAAAATGGATGCATTAGACTCTATGATCGAAGAGACATGTTGCAATTTCGGAAATGAGATATTCATCATCTCAGCAATTTTCAAATCTTGGTTGCTGAAGATGTTTTTGAAGATCGTGCAAAGGCGTACACAATGATGGTTGCGGAGATTCTGAGTAAACACAAGTGGAATGGAGCCATGGGGCAGGCAGATGTTATGGTGGTTAACAAAGAAACACCTTGAGCTAGTCCAAACCAAGGGGGAGATTGAAGGGCTTAGTTTTGTGGTTTGGTCTAAGTTTTGCAGTTTAATGATAGGGACGTATTGGTAATTAGCCTTAACTATAGTTTACGGTTGTAAAAGAGTTTACGGCAGTAAACACCTTACGGCCGTAAACTCTTCACGGTCTTAAGGTGTATATATAGTGGGTTTGTCAGACGATTTTTGTTGTTGATGCCTTTTGTGTTCACGGTTCCCACCAAGTTGTATCAGACATTTATAGCTATAAAACGTATGCAAGCTTGGTTTGTTATTTCCCTGCGCTTTCTATTTACTTTATGTGATTGGTTTTGCTTTTGATCTCTGGTAAGATCCGTTTTTGGACCTTACAACTGGGATACCGAGGATCACAAACAAGGTGTGAATCAGCATGCACATGTGCTTGGTATTCTCGATGTCATATATCACCTAATTAATGTGTCGGTAAACCACACACCCTCCATTAATCTATAATAAACATCAAGCTACCCTTTTCCACCCTTGCTAGTCCAAGTTAGTGTGTCGGTTAACCACACACGCTCCACTAATGACTTGGCATGGTGCAAAGTGCAATTTCATGGAGTAGCACCATTTTAACATTTTTCCTAAAGTAACTAAGATTGTGAATTTATAAAACCATTTAGTTACTTTTATAATTATCATTATACTTTTTAACGACAATTAATGTCCTATCCTACCCGTTCGGATAATGACCCTCCACCAATCAAGGAATCGGTGAGTGAGAATGAACACCCATTTAATTGCCATTTTATAGGCAATTTCCTTATACCACCTTATAGAGCAGCATCGTGAATGAGGCCTACTAATGGTAAGACTGACTGTCTTATATATATATATATATATATAAGTTTTAATCTGTTAATATTATAATATTATAATGATTGAATTTTAAACATTTATAATTCTAGGGTGTAGAATTTGTTGTTTCATAAATGAGACTTTTCAAATTCCACAACTTGTGGGCAAGTTTTGAAACTCTTCAAAAACTCTTGAATTTTTAGAATTTTAATGTTTCATAAATGTGACCTTTTAAATTCTAAAACTTGAGGGTAAGTTATGAAACTTTTCAAAACCTTTTGGGTTCCAAAACTTGATGACAAGTTTTGTAACTCTTTAAGACCTTTTGAATTCCAAAACCTAATGGCAAGTTTTGTAACTCTCTAAATCCATTTAGATCAAATTTTAAACAAGTAAAATAATCACATATTTTATCTCTTACTAATTTGACTTAATTCAACTCACATAGTAAGGAAATTCAAATCAAATAATACACATAATCAATTTATTATCTTAAAATTTCATAATTGTCTTTTAATTGGATGAGGATAATCATCACCATCTTAGGAAAAAAAAAATTATGATACAAAACAATTTGTGGTGATGATCCTAATCCAATTCTGGCAAAGAAAAAAAAAAAAAAAAAAAAAAAAAACTCGAAAAACTACAAACAGGGATCCTACTCATCAAGTTCATGGCATGGACTTGACGAGTTCATCTCATATGATCCAACCCGTCGAGTTCGCTTATGGGAATCAGTGATTCCAACAATTAGTGGCCAGAAATGTCATTTTTTTCAGCTTTGAAAATCAAACAATTGCATCAATATAACAGAAAACACCCTAGGCTCTAATACCACTGATGGGTTTTGAGCACTATAACATCCTATGGTGCACATACAAACCTAATGCTTTGGATCTATGTTTTCTATAATCATACATCTAATTTACTTTTTCCAAAGCATGAAGCCTAACTAGCATACAACTTTGATAATTGAAACATAAAAATAAGTTACATGATTACCTCTTTGTTGTAGCTTGTAGAACTTGGCCTTACAAGAGCTTAGCACCTCAAATGTGATGCCTCAAATGTTTCACAAAACACGAAGAACAAATGGAGGACTATGAGATTGGTTTAGGAGGCATCAAAAATCATCTATACTCCTCTTAGAATACTTGTGTGTCTGATTTTAGAGCTTAGGAGTTACATATATAGTGTAGAATTCCAAGGGTCACTTGTAAACCCTAATCCATCCACTTAGCCTTTTGATCTAATAATTTATTTGGACTAATCACTTCATGGACTCTCATATAAGCTTAGTCCATCACTAATCAATCGTGAATTATTAGCCCAAACTATATGTATCACTGATTTACATAATCAGTCCCTGTTAATTTAATCAGTCTCTTTTGATCACTAAATTAATTCCAAATTAATTCTTGATCAATACCAATTGAATAATGTGATTTCTCAATTAATATATTATTCTTATAGTATATTAATAAATCACAAATAACCTATTTCTTAAATATCCTTCCTATCAAATTGCTTCATTGAATGCAACCCAAATGGACCATGCTACTATCAGGTCAAGTACATGCAAATTATAGTTATGGCTTAGACACCTAATCCAACATATTCACCATGCAAGATCTTGGTGACAAAGCAAGATGACCAAGAAAAGGAGAAAAGTCGAACAATTGAAAAGACAAATCCAAGTGGTGTGCATATCATGAGGATTTCGATCACAACACTGAGGACTTCATAGCCCTTATGAAGGAAATTAGTTATCTCTTGAGAAAGGGTTATCTCAAAGAGATCCTATGAAGGAAAAAAGAAAGATCCATGGAAAAAGAGCAAGATCCGGTGAAGATCCTATAAAAGCTAGGATCTCCTCCCTTTGATGCCAAGGTAATCAATGTTATTTTCAGAGGATCTGACATTTATGGAACTTCTTATTTAATAGCTAAATGGAACACCAAAGCGTTCGAGATGGAAAATGATGAAAGACACCGAAAAAATACATCGATAACGAGTAGCAAGGAGATAATCTTTGACGAACAATATATAGAAAACATCTAAGATCCTCACCATGATTGGTTAGTGATTACTCCATATATCGCTAACCACTTTGTCAGAAGGATTAGATAAAGGATCCTATGTAAACATCATACTTTTAGATTCTCTAACTAGGATGTACATCCTGGAATCCGAAATAATCAAGAGATCAACACACCATTGGAGAAATCAAGCTACCCATCTACATCGAAGGGGATAAATTCGATGCAACATTTTTGTGTTAATGATGCTTTGTCTCCCTATAATGTTATATTAGGCAGACCTTGGATTCATGACATGAATGCAATCCCGTTGACATACCACCAGTGCATCAAGATGCGTACCCCATGGGGGCAGTGAAGATCATCGAGGATCAGCAAGAATCTAAAGAGTATTACAAGGCCTCGATGAAATCTTCAATAGTACCATGACAAGTATAGCAACTAAAGCATGGGGGGGGCACGAAGTGTGCTAGAAACAAGAGAGGAAGTTATGAATGAAGTTACCCTTAACATCGAAGATCCTAAAGCTAGAGTCCTCATAGGATCCTCGATACCAGAACAAATCAAGCAAGAATTATTAGAGTTCTTAAAATACAGAAACAAGACCTTAGCTTGGAAGCATAAGGATATGATAGGTATAGATAAGGAAATTATAGCTTATAAACTCAATATAGATCCTTCTTTCAGGCCTATATACCAAAAAAGAAGGAAATTTACACCCGAGAAGAACCAAATCATTCAAGAAGAAGTTGAAAAACTTGTCAGAATAGAGATGATTAAAGAAATGAAGTTACCAAAATGGCTAGCCAACTTAGTGGTGGTCCAAAAAAAAAGAATGGAAAATGGAGAGTGTGTGTAGATTACACGGATCTCAATAAGGCATACCCTAAGGATCCTTTCCCTTTACCACACATAGACTCGATGATAGATGCCATGGTAGGGCATGATATACTAACATTCATGGACGCTTCAATAGGATTCCAACAAATGCAGATGAAACCATCTGATCAAGAGGATACTGCCTTCATAACCCTCATAAGTATATATTGCTATATTGCCATGTTTTTTGGTCTTAAAAATTAATGCAGGAGCAACATAGCATTAGCTAGTGAATAGAATGTTCAAGGACAAACTGGAGGACACTATGGAAGTATAAATTGATGACAAGGTGTTTAAGTCTAAGAGAGCTGAAGATCACCTCAAGGATCTTCAAGGAACCTTCGACATTTTAGACGAATACAATATGAAACTGAACCCCTCCAAATGCCACTTTGGTAAGAAAGAAGGAAATTTTCTTGCATATATGGTCACAAAGAGAGGAATAAAATTCAACCGTGAACATATCAAAGCCATAGATTTATCTAAGATCCCAACTACGACCAAAGATATCCAAAGGAAGACTAGAAGAGTAGCAGCTCTAAACTGGTTCATTTCAAGATCCTCATATGCATGTAAACCTTTCTATGACATTCTAAAGAAAAACAAGAAGTTCGAAGGGAACGAGGAGTACAAAAATTCCTTCCAATAACTTAAAAAGTATTTAAGTTCAACACCACTACTAGTAAAACCATTAGATGAAGAGCCACTCGTCTTATACCTTTTAATATCCTCGAATGTCATGAGTGTAGTGCTGGCCAAAGATCTTGGAAGGGACCAACATTCCATCTACTATGTAAGTAAAAATCTACTAGATGCTGAAACCATGTATTCTCATCTCAAAAAACTAATACTAGCACTAGTAACGACTTCTACTAATTTAAGACACTATTTTGAAGCTCATACCATACATGTAAAAACTAATTATCCAATTAAGAATGTTACGAGAAAACCAGAGATGTTAGAAAGAATGACCAAGTGGTTGGTAAAGCTGAACGCATTCGACATAAAGTATGAGCCAAGTTCGATAATAAAGTCACAAGCCCTAGTAGACTATATGGATGACTTTAGTGATGATCTACAAGCCGGAGTGGAAATAGAGATAAGAAAACTCATGGAAAAAGAAAACATGGGAAGATGGACGATCTTCATGGACAGAGAATCCAACTAAAGACGAACTGACCTTGATATCATACTAAAATCACAACAGAGGGACATATTTCCCCAAGTCGTTAGCTCTGAGTTCGTTGCAACCAAAAATGAAGGGAATACGAAGCACTGATTATGGGATTGCAACTAGCCAAGGATATTTAAATCAAGGATCTTCATGTATTCGTAGGTTTGTTATCAATTACTAACCACTTTAACGGATCCTATGCAGTTAAAGGTGAAAGGCTAGCATCATACCTTACAATTCTTAAAAATTTAGCCTCCAAATTCAAGCCTTTAGCCTAAACCAAGTTCCCAGGGAAGATAATGTCAAAAAAGTTGCATTGGACAACCTAGGATCTTCCGTTAGGATCCCACCAAAAGATTAGAAGATCCCAACAACTATGATCAGACATCCAACATTGCAAAAATCAAAGACTTTGATTCTCAACCCACTCACCAGGATCCTAGTAGAAAAAATAAGCAGTATCCTCCAAGATCCTGGATCAAACCCACCATAGAATACCTTTGAGATGGTACAATTCCAAAAGAAGAAAGAAGAAACAAATCATTCAACATGAGGGTCTCACGCTTTGTGATGATCCAAGGGAAATTATACAAATCCATGGAAGGTCCATACCGAAGATATTTGGAATATCACGAAGCCAAAGAAGTTCTGAAATACATACATGGAGGAGATTGTGGAATCCATATTGGGGGCAGATCCTTATGCTCTAAGATACTAAAGACAGGGTACTATTGCCAACAATGAAAAAGGATGCCTTCTTATATGCATATAACTGTGATGCTTGTCAAAGACATAACAATATAATTCATCAACTGGGAGAACCTCTATACCCAATCATCTCCTCTTGGCCATTCATGAAATGGGGAATGGATATAGTTGGCAAATTACCAAAGGCTCATGGTTGAAAAGTCTTCATTCAAGTAATGACAAACTATTTCCTAAAATAGATAGAGACTGAATCTTTGTTTAGGTGAGAGACAAAGAGGTAGTCTTATTCATTAAACATAATATCATGAACAAGTTCTAGATCCCAGACGAAATCATTGTGATAGTGCGTCCTAATTCATAAGCAAAAGGACTAGAGACTTTTGCACCAGTTGGGGAATTAAAATGATAACATCCACTCCTGTTCATCCTCAAGCTATTGGTCAAGCATAATATAGCAAGAAGATCATAGTTAATAATCTAAAGAAAAAGGCTAGATGAAAAGAAAGGCAAATGAGCGGAGGAACTTCCTTTCGTTCTGTGGGCCAACATGACAACATCAAAAACAACCATAGGTCAAACTCCCTATTATTTGTTGTTTGGAATAGAAGCCTGTTGGATTAGGTGTCTAATCCCATAAATAGAATTGGTATATACTTGAATTTATACCAACACAATCCTTTTTGGTTGCCGTTAAATCTAGCAATTGGACATGATGACTTTCAGAGAAAGAGAGAGATTAACTTATTATGTGATTAATAAATTGAAATAAATAGTTTATTAATATATTATAGGAATAATATATTAATTAGAAAGTATCATTTAATTAATAATTAATCAAAAATTAATTCGAACTAATTTTGGGATTAAAAGAATTAATTAAAAGTGTAGGGTCTAAAGTGAAATTGTTAATAGTTGAACAAAAACTCCAAAACCTTCCACATATGTGGTGGACGGTTTTAAGAGGATATTCTAGGGTTTCTAGAATATCCCATGTGGATAATAACGAAGTAGATAAATATCAAATTTGAATTATGAATTAAATATTCAAATTAGGGTTATCTAAGGTTTCCTATTCCCACTAAAAATAGGACTCTAAGGCCTCATTTTTTGACCATATTATTATTCCAGGGGTTGGATGAAAATCTCCTCTCCTCTCTTATCTCTCTATAATCTTCGTTCTTGCTAACTTGGGTGTGAGCCACTAGAGGCACGACATTTGTGGTGCTTGCTTCCAAGAGATCTACAAGTGAAGGATTATTGTTATTTACTATAATAACAATAAGGTATGTAATCCTAAACCCTTTCTTGTGTTTTTCGAAAATTGCCTAGAGTTTCTTATTTGATGTTCATAGTTATAGTTTCAATAGTGAAAAGATAGATCCTTAAGTTGCATGTGAACTTAAGGGTTTTAAGTTTATTTGTTTTACATACAACCTATCAGTGGTATCAGAGCATTTGGTCTTTTCATGTAAATAGCTATAATTTTTGCATTTGATGAATTAGGGTTTATAGAAGTTAAACCCTAAAAGGCCAAGCATGTCGACCAGGATTAGGGTTTTTCTAAACCCTACCCCACTACCTTGGATTTTGAAATTAGGGTTATGGTTTTATAACCATAACCTTCCTCCCCAAGTTTTCAAATAAATGCTATATGGTTAGGGTTTCTTATTTTAGATAATTGTTAGTTTAATTTAATTAAAAGGGATAATTACAAAATTGGATAAATCCTACACCCAAATTATCAAAAATTATAGGGTTAGGATTAGTATTAAACTATTTGATTAATTTATTTAGGTGATCCTTATTTGATTTAATATTTATACAATGTTATTAATCGATAAATATTAAATTGTTTGGTTTATTTTTAAACTTAAATTTATTATTAATTTTTGAAATTTAAATTATAAACCTAGTATTTTGAAAAGTTTTAAAATACACCTTATACTATATGTAAAGTTAAAAGATTAATAATTATTATATGTATAAGAATAAGTCAGTCAAATCGCTAGTACGCCTCATTCACGAAGCCATACTAGAAGGGGAGTTTAAGAAAGTGGCTTATAAAATGACCATCATTAGGTATTCATTCTTACCCACCGCTCTCTTGTATGTTGGACGGTGGTTAGCTGAACGGATTTGATAGGACAATAATTCTCATTAAAAGTATAACGCTATTAAAAAGTACTAGAACCTTTTTATTAAAATCCCAAATCAAATTATTTTAGGAAAAATGAGAATTAGTATGCTAGCCAACGAAATTGCACATTACAATTCATAAGTCTTTAGTGGAGCATGTGTGGTTAACCAACACACTAATAGGGACTAATATAGAGTTGTGATAGAAATCTCATAGATTATCATTGTTGATGGAGCGTGTCTTGTTTACCAGTACATCAATTTAGATGATAAATGACAATGAGATTACCAAGCACATTTGCATGGTTATTCACATCTTGTTTGTGATCCTCGGCATCCCAGTCACAAATAGAATCGCATAATCTGAGATTAAACATGCCATTGAATAGTTTCAATAAATCTCAAAATACCTAGGAATTTTACTTAAATTCGTTTCTTTTCTTTTGAAACTGGTAAATCATCATTTACCTACCTTTATAAAATTTACAATTAGATTACAACATCCATTTTCTAAGATGTAAGTTATATATTTAGGTTCTAGTCTTAATATCTTATTTTGGGTTAATATATTAAGGATTAATCATTTAATCTTATTTAACTAAACTACCTTCCTTTTACAGATGTCTACTCTAATTGATGTTTTTGCTTCCTCCTCCCCCTACAACCACCATAACTTCTCCTTGCTTTCTACCTGCTCCAAAGTCATATTGGATGGTTCTAATTATAATGATTGGATGCGTAATATAAAGATGGCCCTTCGATTCGAGAACAAAGAGTATGTTCTCAAGAAAGAACTTAATGAAATCGACGAAGAGGAGGCCACTCCTGAAGAATTAGCCACCAACAAGAAACATTTTAATGATGCCACAAATTTTCTTGTATTATGGTCGCCACTATGACCCCTGATTTGTAGAGATTCTATGAGGACTACTGGCCTTATGAGATGAACAAGGATCTTATGGGAAAGTACCATAAGCGAGCTCATCAAGAAAAGTACAAAGTGGTCAAGTCCCTCATGACATGCAGGATGAAAGAGGAGAATCTGTATGTAGCCACGTGCAAAGAATGTAACGATACGTGGAGCGCCTTGTTAGGCCAAATGTGCATTTTGATGAGGATTTGAAATTTTGACATAGTCCTAAACTCCTTACAAAGTTGTTATGATCAGTTCATCTTGAACTATCATTTGAACAACAATAAGACAACATTGGCTCAATTGCACAACCTACTATAGACTAGCGAAGCATGAATTAAGGGTAATAACTCAAACCCTTATCCTGTTAGTGCTCCCATTCTGGCCATTCGTCAAGGAAAGGGAATTAGAGGAAAGGTCCTCCAAAGCATAACTGGAAGGGAATGGCCCATGTTGACCCATCTAGCAGTGGACCAAATGCTAAGCCCAGTTCTGACATTCCTTACACCTCTAATCCCAAATAGGCCACTTGCTTTTACTATAATGATAACAGGCATCAGAAACGAAGCCACCCAAAGTATATGCAAGACATCAAGGATGGAAAAGTGAAGACATATTCTACATTTATACACACTATTTCATCTAATAACTCATTATCTTCTCATTCTTGGGTCCTTGATACAGGATGTGGATTTCACATTTGTTCTGATTTGTAGGGGATAAGAGAAAGTGAGGATGTGGGCACAAAATAATGAAACTAGTCATGGGGAATAGATGGTTTTCTCTTGTTATCAAGATTGGAATTTATAGTCTAGTTCTTAGTAGTGGTGTTTGTTTCTATTTTATAACTTGTTGCTACTCTTCGGAGATGACAAGTAACATTATTTCTTTTCATGATTTATTCAAACAAGGTTATAGATATATATTTAATGATTTGAATGGTTCTATTTATGCTTATAAAAATGGTGTTTATATATGTGAAGCTTTACCTTGTGATAGTGTGTATGAAACTACGATGTGTGTTAATAATTTAGGCAATAATGTTTTTCATATTCATTTGTCTAATGGTATAGACAAAGCATGCTTGTGGAACTGTTGTCTTGGACACATTAACAAGAAATGGATAGCCCAACTACAAAAGGATGGATTGTTGGAATCATTTCGCCTAATGTCAGATGATACATGGGAATCTTGTCTTTTAGGAAAGATGACAAAACCACCTTACACTGGATCTTGTGAAAGAGGTGAAGGTTTGTTGCAGCTCATAGATACGGATGTGTGTGGACTCTTCATATCATCTACAAGGGATGCTAATCAATTCTATATGACTTTTATAGATGATTATAGTAGATATGGTTATATCTACTTAATCAAACATAAGCTAGAAACATTTGAAAAGTTCAAAGTGTTTAAACATGAAGTTGAGAATCAGTTGGATAGGAAGATAAATATACTTAAATATGATAGAGGCGGAGAGTATCTTAGTATCGAGTTCAATGACTATCTGAAGGAATGTGCAATAGTTTCACATTTAACTCCTCCTAGGACACCACAATTAAATGGTGTAGCTGAGAGGTGTAATTGGACTTTGTTAGATATGCTTCGTTCCATGATGAGTCATGCTTCTCTTCCTATTCACTTCTGGGGATATGTCACACCCCGAAAACCGAAGGCGGAAACATTTCCGAGGCGGACTCCACGTTGAGTATCAAATCCAATGCATATAGTAAATAAAGTAAACAACCATTACATTACATATAGATATTTACATTTGATTCAAAAGTAAAGTTGTACAAGTGATATACATATGTATCATATTAACAAAAGTAAAGACGAGATCTTTAGTACGCTCTGTCTTCTCCAAAAGGATCGTTGGGTACCTGTCTAACGCGGACCTGAGAATACAAGCGGTTTGAAAATCAGCATAAAGCTGGTGAGTTCATAAGCTGTTTGTTTTCTAAAAATGTTTAAGTTTCCTTTAGTTTTCCTAAAGTTACAAATCTAAGAAAATCCCATATTTTCTTAAAAGTAGTGTTTAGTTAATGGTTTTCTTACACCATTTTAGTTATGTATATTTATCATCCCAGGAAAATCCTATATTTTCCTAAAAGTAAGGTTTTTGTTAAAGACCACATTATAAAGTTTTACTCATAAAACTATTTATTGAAAAATCATGGGATTACTATCCCGTACCAAATATAAGATAGTTTGATATACACAAAACTATGGATAGATGTAGATTTAAAGCTATAGGACTATCATCCAGTACTAATTATAGATTCAAAACCCTGGGATTATCATCCCGTACTAATTATAGATTCAAAACCATGGGATTATCATCCCGTACTAATTATAGATTCAAAACCATGGGATTATCATCCTGTACCAAATATAGATTCAAAACCATGGGATTATCATCCCGTACTAATTATAGATTCAAAACCATGGAATTATCATCTCGTACCAAATATAGATTGAAAACCATAGGATTAGTATCCTATACTAGATATAAGAATTATAGATAGAAGGTAGATATGAAATTCAATTCCGTGAATAAACTTATATTAATACGTATTGTGAGTCGGGTAACCATGCTGATACAACAAAGAGACCTCCTTGACGTTTTTCAGACGTCGAAACTCTACCCATGAATTTGTCACCCCAGGCGTGCCAGCCTAACTGTAGCTAGCAGTTAAGGTGTGGGATTGTCAGTCCCGAATAGATCTATCCACAAATTCCACGCTCTCCCTTCAGGAGACTCTGGTTAAACTTTCGGGGAGGATTTACTAATAATGATGACGAACCTCACAAGCTAGTATTATACTATTCATGGTGTTCTTGAACGTTATCAAACATACTAATCGTTTAGAAACATAATACAATACAAACAGTTTAATACAATGAGATGATCTGGCAATATAATCTAAATTAAACAGAGATAAACTGAACTAGACATAGTTTATCTATTAAATTTATGTAAGTCTATAATCGTAAAACATGAACTAAAGATCCCAAATTATTCCCATAATAATTTAATTGGTTTGATTGTTTCCTTTACTAAAAGTCACGTAGTTATAGTTGAGAAAACATTCCTTATGCTCCACATAATACATAAGGGGTAAAGATATTTAAAGGCTAGCCAGATATTTATAGAAATACATCAGTATTAGGTTTTTGAAAACATTTATAGTTTTTCTTGTATTCCCCCCCCCCCCCCTGAAAACATTGAAAAACACGGAAAAGGGTAGGGGTATGAACTCACCAATAGCGGAATGTGTCGGTTTGGATGCTAAATGTCAGTTTAAGGCTTGAAAACGCGCGTGGTTCCTATGAAATGTGAAACGATACACATTTGTATCCAATTAGATTTTAATTCACTAATTAGATATGATTATTTACTCTAGGATGCGAAAACACCTCAAATAAAGTGTTTGGAAGGACCCGGGTAGCATTTGACGTCACGTAAGGCTTGGATATGGAGTTTACTCTTCAAGAGTAAACTAATAGAGGACTTTCTGCCTTAAACACCCCATCCACATGAGTTCACGTCCGTGAAGTCATAGAAGGTGTTTTTGGGTGCTAAATGGCTTCATAACTCATGGACAATTTAGCTAGGATTGCATCTAAGGCATTGGGATGAATTTAAACTCAGTTAAGGACCATTTATTGGAGTTTACGGCAGTAAACATGGAGTTTACAACTGTAAACTCCCCCTCACGCCAATCCTTAATGTTTTGGGTCCTTAATCAATCACATGTGATTCCAAATGATTTTTCCAAGCCTTGTATGAATTTTGGGGGAACTTTTAGCATGGATTTAGGAGTTTACGACCCATGAACCCCCTCATGGTTGTGAACTCCTTGGAAGAGTGTTTTAATATTTTTTAAGGTCCAAATCTTGATTGTAGTCATTTCTAGAATTTATCCCAAGGCTTATGGTGTGTGTAAATGGCATTTTAACACATTAGAAGGAGTTTACTCCCCAAGATAATGAGTTTACAGCCCAAGCATGTTCTTGGGCAGTAAACTCAAGTTTAATCCTCTAATTTGATGTTCAAGGTGTTCCAAGGCCAATTCCAATATTCTACAAGTCATATCTAAGCCTCAATGGTGTTTTGGAAGGGTTTAAGGGCATAAAAACCCCCTTTATGTGTGTTTACGGCCCAAGCATGCTCCAGGGCCGTAAACACATAAACATGGTCCTAAATCATAGATAAATCACGAATTTGAAGGCTAAGGATGATATACAAAGAGTTAGGGAAGTTACCTTGAAGATTTGAGGCCTAAATTTTATTTTTTGGACCTAGTTTCTTTGGTTTGAGGAGAGAGGTTAGAGAGAGAGAGAGTAGTGAGAGAGGGAAAAAGCTTCAAATGGAAAATTAATCTCCTTTAAATAGGTCCTAACTTCGGGACACGGTGGAATTCTACTCGATACCAACGTTAAATAGGGCTTTTGGTCGCACCCGATTAAGATGTCGTAACCCGATATGGTTGAAACTAAAATGTTTCCGATTAATAATATGGAGTGTTAAAATGAGTTCTAAACATGTTTAGACATCCATTAATTCATAATTAAAGTTTGAAAAATAATGACTTAATTTAAAACCCAACCGGAAACAATTCGAAAAAGACGAACTTTATGGACGGAAACGGGTTACAGCGATGAAACAAATTTCGGGTTGTCACATTATCCCCCCGTTAGAGGGAATTTCGTCCCGAAATTCAAACTTTAAATGAAACTCAAGGATTTCGAAAGAGATACGGATACTTCAATTTTATCGGATCTTTACGCTCCTAATGGATTCGTTTCTTCGTATTGCATTCCGGCGAACCTTCATTATTGGGATATGGTTTTGTTTCGTATGTTTAACCTCTCGATCTATGGGTTTGATTGATTTCTCCATGAGGTTCAGACTTTTGTTGGTTTCGGTCACATCGAAGGGGTTACTAGGGTTTCGTCGAGTAGGCACTTCTTATGAATAAAGACGTGGAATACCGGATGGCTGTTGCTAAGTTCTGGAGGTAGTCGAAGTTCAAAGGTTACTAACGAGGATCTCAAAGGGTCTAATGTACCACGGGTTAAGTTCTCCGTGCTTTCCAAGGCATACCATGTCTTTACAAAGTAAGACCTCCTACAGGAGGATACATGTTTCGATGTCGGAATGGTTAAGGTTTTGGCGATTCAGGAAAATTTTGGATGAACCTGTAATAGTAGTCAGCGAGACCCAAGAATTGACGGGTTTCTGTGCATGTCTTCGGTGCTGACTAATTCTCTATTACTTTGATCTTAGGAGGATTCTACATGTATGTCTTCATTGTCTACTACATGACCAAGGGAAGTGGTTTGATCGATGGGCATCACTACGAGCTTATACTGACCGTATCGAGTCCAGCATTTTGTCTAAGGAATATCACTCTCGTGGACTCGTAGCTGATGCTACCTTGACCTAGGGTTTATCTTTGTGAAGTGGTTGGTTCTCTGAAGTGGATCGAGATGGTCATCTATTCGAGGAAAGAGGATATCGGTTTTGACGGTCAACTCATCAAGCTGACTAAATAACTCCTGCATTACTGCTAGTGCTAATTGACATGGGGGTTTGGCTATAAGGGTAGTTCCAGGAATTTGGTCGATGCGACACTCGCCTCGACACTCAGGAAGAATTCCTAGAAGCTCTTCGGGAAAAGATACCAGGAAAGTTGTAAACTTAGGGGATGCACTTCCTGTTTCTCAAAGGTCAATTAGGCTAGGAAATTATGGCACACTCTTTTGGGAAGCCCTTCGGGCTTTTGACATACGAAATGGTACAACAGATGGAGCTAAATTTATCATCTCCGATGTTGAGAGTTTGGCCGGGGGAAGGTTGAGATGGATAGATTTTTCGGAACAAGGATATCAGCACGATTGAGACTTAATCAATCCATGCCAATGAATATTTCAAAGTTCTTAATTGCAAAAACAGCATAAGATCGATAGGAAAAGGATGATTGCTGAGGGTAAGAGTTCAACCCACGAATATATCACTAATTTTCTCTTTCTCGTTGTTAGACATCTCGACGGTTGACATTTCGGTTACTAATGGAGGACTACGGTTAAGGTGATGTTTTGATTGAATGGATAACAGATTCTCTTCAACAATATAATCGAAAAAAGGTTTGCAAGTATAAGGGCTGCCAAGGAAGAAGAATATATATATACCTGTCGCTACGGTGGGATCAGCGGTGGCCTCACCTTGTCTTATACCTAGGACTCTTACAGCGTTGCCATCTGATGCTGCTTTAGGGCAATTTCTCTTGAAATGCCCTACTTCACCGCAACCATAGCAGACCCGACTGACACCTGCTCCGGATGATTGGTTTGTTGATTTGGTTGGTTTTCTGTAGGTTCGATCCAGGTGGCCCTTCTTGCCACAGTTGTTGTAGAGTCTTTCGCGACATGGTCCAGGAGTACGATGATGATAGCTACATTTTTCGCACCAAGGAAGGGGACCGGTATATCCACTGGCAGGAATCGGAGCTGTAGATCCAACGGCAGTGACAGCAGCAGGGATAGTAGCAGCGTGGACTCCTATTATTTGTTGTTTCTTAGAGGTTACCTATCTACTTTGGGCCTTCTGCTTGTTCCAGAATTTCTTTTTACTTCCACCACTACTCTTAGTTAGCTCAGGAGTGGCGGCCTCCTCATTAGGGTTATCTTCATGGTCGATCAGAATTTGCGCAAGACATTTAGCGCTGTCGTAAGTGTCTGGCCTTGCAGCTAGGACGTTTCCCTTGGTTGGCTGGGTCAACCCCCAGATGAATCACTCTATCTTCTTACTTTCCGGGGTAACCATTCCCGGGCAGAGTAGCGCCAAGTCGTCAAACTTTGAAGTGTAAGCGGCTATGTTGGAACATTGCATCTTTAGATTCCATAGTTCATGCTCCAACTTTTGCATCTCGCCCCGTGGGCAATACTTGGCAAGAAGAAGATCCTTCATGGCCTACCAACCTATAGCATTAGCTACAGGTAAATTTAAGGATTTGACTCGGCCGTTCCACCAAGTTAAGGCTTTATCGGTGAAGGTACAAGCGGCGAACTTCACTTTATCCGACTCAGAGTAGCACAAATTTCGAAAATATATTCTATTTTCTCGAACCATCGAGTTAGGGAAATGACACCTCCAGTGCCATCGAAGGATGTGGGTTTCGCGTTTATGAATTCTTTATAAGAACCCCCTTTTCGGTGTCCTTGACTATCTTCTAGGTTCTGGGGTTGGGGATCACCTCCTGAACTACTGGGGTTCCTTTGTGACATGACTGCTATCACTGTGGCAGTAAAAAGTGTCTGAAGGGTTACCATATCAATTTGAAGAGAAGGTGGCGGCGGAGGAGGGTTGTTGTTGGTCTTTGAGCTGGGTCTCTTTCTTGGAGGCATCTGGATCTAAAAATATCAGGGAAAGAGAGGATCATAAGTCCTTTAGATTGAATCATGAGATATGGAACAGGGGATATCTCAGTAAAACAGATATAGGATTCTATTAAGCGATAAAGCAGGAAAGAGTTATCAAAGCAGATAAATTATCGCTAAAGGAGTGATCAAGGAACAACGCGTGAATGAGGATTTTCTACAAAGAATTGGCTTGAGAAATACTCCCATAGTATTTCATGATTCGCTGTGACGACAGCTCATTGTTTGGGGTATTAGGGTAAGTTTTAGGCATGTTGAACACCACAGTCACTCCCAAGCACATGTTGGCCGTGTCTAAAATGAATATAGTTGGACAGACTATATTGATCCTAGACACGACTACATAACTGCCCAGGTTTAACCGCAACGCACAACAACCATTTACTTATGTTTTGTTCTACTTGTAGTTACGGATCTCGGCGGTTAGGTATACTTGTATACTTGTGAAAATACTTATACTTTGAAGGATACTTTTAGTTCATAGCACTTAGGCCCCTTAGTGTTTATAGTTTTATGCCATGTAAGGTTTGGTATACTCCATTCACTATAAACAAGGGTCCTGATACCAATCTGTCACACCCCGAAAACCGAAGGCGAAAACATTTCTGGGGCGGACTCCACGTTGAGTATCAAATCCAATGCATATAGTAAGTAAAGTAAACAACCATTACATTACATATATAAATTTACATTTCATTCAAAAGTAAAGTTGTACAAGTGATATACATATGTATCATATTAACAAAAGTAAAGACGAGATCTTAAGTACGCTCTGTCTTCTCCAAAAGGATCGTTGGGTACCTGTGTAACGTGGACCTGAGAATACAAGCAGTTTGAAAATCAGCATAAAGCTGGTGAGTTCATAAGCTGTTTGTTTTCTAAAAATGTTTAAGTTTCCTTTAGTTTTCCGAAAAAGTTACGAATCCAAGAAAATCCCATATTTTCTTAAAAGTAGTGTTTATTTACTGGTTTGCTTACACGATTCTAGTTATGTATATTTATTATCCCAGGAAAATCCTATAATTTCCTAAAAGTAAGGTTTTTGTTATAGACCACATTATAAAGTTTTACTCATAAAACTATTTATTGAAAAATCATGGGATTACTATCCCGTACCAAATATAAGATATTTTGATATACACAAAACTATGGATAGATGTAGATTTAAAGCTATAGGACTATCATCCAGTACTAATTATAGATTCAAAACCCTAGGATTATCATCCCATACTAATTATAGATTCAAAACCATGGGATTATCATCCAGTACTAATTACAGATTCACAACCATGGGATTATCATCCTGTACCAAATACAGATTCAAAACCATGGGATTATCATCCTGTACTAATTATAGATTCAAAACCATGGAATTATCATCTCGTACCAAATATAGATTGAAAACCATAGGATTAGTATCCTGTACTAGATATAAGAATTATAGATAGAAGGTAGATATGAAATTCAATTCCGTGAATAAACTTATATTAATATGTATTGTGAGTCGGGTAACCATGCTGATACAACAAAAGAGACCTGCTTGACGTTTGTCAGACGTCGAAACTCTACCCATGAATTTGTCACCCCAGGAGTGCCCGCCTAACTGTAGCTAGCAGGTAAGGTGTGGGATTGTCAGTCCCAAATAGATCTATCCACAAATTCCACGCTCTCCCTTCAGGAGACTCTGGTTACACTTTCGGGGAGGATTTACTAATAATGATGACGAACCTCACAAGCTAGTATTATACTATTCATGGTGTTCTTCAGCGTTATCAAACATACTAATCGTTTAGAAACATAATACAATACAAACAGTTTAATACAATGAGATGATCTGGCAATATAATCTAAATTAAACAGAGATAAACTGAACTAGACATAGTTTATCTATTAACTTTATGTAAGTCTATAATCGTAAAACATGAACTAAAGATCCCAAATTATTCCCATAATAATTTAATTGGTTTGATTGTTTCCTTTACTAAAATTCACGTAGTTATAGTTGAGAAAACATTCCTTATGCTCCAAATAATACATAAGGGGTAAAGATATTTAAAGGTTAGCCAGATATTTATAGAAATACATTAGTATTAGGTTTTTGAAAACATTTATAGTTTTGCTTGTATTCCCCCCCCCCCCCCCTGAAAAAATTGAAAAACACAGAAAAGGGTAGGGGTATGAACTCACCAATCGCGGAATGTGTCGGTTTGGATGCTAAACGTCAGTTTAAGGTTTGAAAACGCGCTTGGTTCCTATGAAATGTGAAACGATACACATTTGTATCCAATTAGATTTTAACTCAGTAATTAGATATGATTATTTACTCTAGGATGAGAAAACACCTCAAATCAAGTGTGTGGAAGGACCCGGGTGGCATTTGAAGTCATGTAAGGCTTGGATATGGAGTTTACTCTTCAAGAGTAAACTTATAGAGGATTTTTCGGCCTTAAACACCCCATCCACATGAGTTCACGGCCATGAACTCATGGAAGGTGTTTTTGGGTGCTAAATGGCTTCATAACTCATGGATAATTTAGCTAGGATTGCATTTAAGGCATTGGGATGAATTTAAACTCACTTAAGGACCATTTATTGGAGTTTTCAGCAAACTCCCCCTAACACCAATCCTTAATGTTTTGGGTCCTTAATCAATCACATGTGATTCCAAATGATTTTTCCAAGCCTTGTATGAATTTTTGGGGGACTTTTAGCATGGATTTAGGAGTTTACGGCCCATGAACACCCTCATGGCCGTGAACTCCTTGGAAGAGTGTTTTAATATGTTTTAAGGTCCAAATCTTGATTGTAGTCATTTCTAGAATTTATCCCAAGGCTTATGGTGTGTGTAAATGACATTTTAACACATTAGAAGGAGTTTACTCCCCAAGATAATGACTTTATGGCCCAAGCATATTCTTGGGCAATAAACTCAAGTTTACTACTCTATTTTGATGTTCAAGGTGTTCCAAGGCCAATTCCAATATTCTACAAGTCATATCTAAGCCTCAATGGTGTTTTGGAAGGGTTTAAGGGCATAACCCCCCCCCCCCCCCTTTATGTGTGTTTATGCCCCAAGCATGCTCCAGGGCCGTAAACACATAAACATGGTCCTAAATCATAGATAAATCACGAATTTGAAGGCTAAGGATGATATACAAGGAGTTAGAGAAGTTACCTTGAAGATTTGAAGCCTAAATTTGATGTTTTGGACATAGTTTCTTTGGTTTGAGGAGAGAGGTTAGAGAGAGAGTAGTGAGAGAGGGAAAAAGCTTCAAATGGAAGCTTAATCTCCTTTAAATAGGTCGTAAGTTCGGGACACGGTGGAATTCTACCCGATACCGACGTTAAACGGGGATTTTGGTCGCACCCGATTAAGATGTCGTAACCCGATATGGTTGAAACTAAAATGTTTCCGATTACTAATATGGAGTGTTAAAATGAGTTCTAAACATGTTTAGACATCGATTAAGTCATAATAAAAGTTTTAAAAATAATGACTTAATTTAAAACCCAACCGGAAACAATTCGAAAAAGACGAACTTTATGGACGGAAACGGGTTACAGCAATGAAACAAACTTCGGGTTGTCACAGGATATTCCTTAGAGACAGCCGCCCACATCCTCAATCATGTCCCTTCAAAGAAGGTTGCCAAAACATTTCATGAGATGTGAATGGGGAAAGTTCCCTCTTTAGCACATATCAAAGTTTGGGATTATGAAGCTTTTATGACACAAGAGACTCATGAAATGCTAGCAGCTAGAAATGAAAAGTGTATTTTCATTGGTTACCTAAAGCATTCATTTGGATATTGATTCAACAAACCTAATGAAAACGTGGTTTTTGTAGCAGGAAGAGGAGCCTTTCGCGAAAGAGAGCTCATATTCAAAGATGACAGTGGGAGTACCATTAACCATTAAGAAATTTAAGAGTCAACCATTGAAGGAACCTTAGATGTTACTAGCACTCAACCAGATGAATAGGTTCCTATTGAATAGATAGACAAGTCATTACCTCTTAGGCATTCCAATAGAGTTAACATGCCACTGAAGTTCTATGGCTTCAATATTACTCCAAATGGGGACACGTTTGTCAGTGATTGGACACTGATAAATTTCAATGAGCCAGCTAGCTACAAGGGAGAAATGGAAGGCCATGAGGTTGCAAAATGGAAAAAGGAAATGGACCGCAAGATCAAGTCCGTGTTTGACAACCAAGTTTGGAATTTGGTTGATAGTGTACCAGGTTGAAAGATAATTGGGTGCAAACGGATCTTCAAGAAGAAGACCGACATGGATGAAAGGGTACACACTTTCAAGGGTGTACTGGTTGTGAAGAGATTCCCTCAAACCCTAGGGATTGACTATGATGAGACCTTTTCACCAGTATACAACATAAAATCTATTAGTATAATGCTCTCTATAACTGCTTTTCATGACTATGAAATTTGGCAGATGGATGTTAAAACTGCTTTCCTTAATGGGAAGTTGGCTGAAGATGTTTACATTAGTCAGCCAGAGGTTTTTGTAGATGCAAAGTTTCCGAAAAAGAGTGTGCAAGCTTTGAGAAATCAATCTATGGATGGAAACAAGCATCTCGCAGCTGGAATCTTTGTTTCCATTTGAAAGTCAAAGAGTTTGGTTTCTCTAGGAGTGAAGATGAGTCATGTGTGTATATCAAGGCTAGTGGGAGTATAGTGACTTTTCTGGTGTTGTATGTCGATGATATACTACTCATGGGAAATGACATTCCAACCTTGCAAGAAGTTAAGTCTTTGCTTGGAAAGTGTTTTTCCATGAAAGAACTTGGAGAAGAAGTACATACTTAGATAAAGAACTAAAGAGGTTTAGTATGGAAAACTCCAAGAAAGGAGACCTACCTATCAATAGCAATACAAATTGAGTAAAACTCTAAGCCCTAGTACAGATGAAGAGATAGCTTGTAACGCCCGCAGATTCCGGCTAGTCAATTTAGAGACAGTAAGCGTAAAAAAATAATGAATATTTGATAGAAGATTGTTTAGAATAAATAATCTTAACTAAGTTATAGTATATTTCAAAAGGGTTCCATACATATAAAGAACGCTGAAATCCGAGTTATAACAAAGAAGTTATGACCTTTCGAAGTTTTACGACAAAACCATCACGACACTGGGAATCTTAAAAAGTGAGTTTGCAATAAAATACTTTTTTATCCTTATGATATAAATAAAAGTCTTAGTATACATTAAACCGATAACATGCATAAAAAGAACGTCCAAATCTGACTTCGTATGAGGAAGTTATGATTTTTCTAAGATTTAGCATAGTAGTACAGTGTATGGAATTTGAATTTTAGATGGATCGATTTTTATCCGACACAACCTAAATGAGAATTGAAGATCTCGTTAATAAGAGCTTAACGATATAATGACAGACGAAAATGGACGTCGGAAAAAAAGTTATGAAACTTTACATGTCTAAGCCTGTTAAAATATAACTTTAAAAATAAAATCAAAATTAGCCCTCAGTGTCTAAACGAAATCTGTAGATCACATTTTCGCTTACGCTTGAATTTAAATATCATAAAAACGGAGCTCTTATGCAAAAGTTACAGATTTTAGAAGATAATTAGTTTGTGGAATAATGTGCGAGTGACACATGGCACAATCCTAACCATTGGTTCTTCCCCATGCCTTGCCACTAGATGGTGACACTTGGCACTCAACTCGATGAGTTGGAGGCCCATAACTCAATGAGTTGGGCCACTTCCCAGCCTATAAATAGAGGCACGAATCTTCCGTTTCGTTCACACCTCTCCTATTATTTCTCTCTCTCTCAAACATCTCTCTAAACCCCTCCCAAGCCTTAGTACTTCCCAAGTGCTAAGAGGCGAATCCCGGAGCACCAGAATTCTCCGAGAAGAAGAGATTTTGGCTTAGAAGTTTTGCCTCCGCAAAGCCCATTTCGTAGCCAAACCTCCTAGTAAGTGAATTATGCTTACCCTACTTTAAGTATAGCTTATGTTTAAGTTCAATATCGTTATTATGAACTTATAAACAATGAATATACTATAAAATATAATATACAAAGTCTTATTCTAATATCTTTTAAATACTTGTGGTACGCATAATCTGGTTTGAAGGGCTGCATAGGGTTGTTGGATTTCAGAAGTGCTATAATGCCAAAATGGTCCTACGCTACGGTGTTTCATGTTTGGCCCTTGTCTGTACATAGTGGTTGAAAAATATTGTTTAACACTTATAAAACATTGCTCATAAATAGTCGCAATAAACATTAGACTAAAATCTAACAGTAATGATACTAAGTGTCGCCGAAGGAAAATAGAATTGTTAGAAGCGAAGCGTTGCCCGAGTTTGGAATCATCACTTTAACAAGTGAGTAAATAGTTGCTTTCATATTACACATAGATTTAAAGTATTTAATATAAATTACGTGCTATGTGTGCATATTATCTGTGTTCTTGATATCTATGCTGGATGAACACAATATACATGTTTGACTTGATTTAAACTATATATATGTATTTTATACATAAAAAAATATTGGATAAGGATGGGTAGATGAATTGATGAGAGATGAAAGATGATATAGATGAACATTGGAAGCTATAGACTTAGTTCCTGATAGATAAACCTTGGCAACTATGGACTCAGTGCTAAATAGATAAACCCCGGTAGCTATGGACTTAGTGCCTTACAAATGAACTTTGGAAATTATGGATTTAGTGCCCTATAAATGGATATTGGCAGCTGTCTACTTAGTGCCTAACAAGATTACGTCGGCAGCTATGGACTTAGTGCATGTTGGATGAACCCTGGTAGCGATGGATTTTGTACCTATTCCTTAGGACAATCCTTAAGACTGAATGAATGATGAATAAATGATTCTTAAGGTAGATCCTTAAGAATAAAGATGATAATGGGGATGAGAAATTGGATTAATTGTTTGTCGATTAAACATAATAATTATTTTATTGTGGGTTGAAACCCCTATCTACATACCAGGTTTACCAACCTAACCCACTCAATTTATTTGTATCACAAGTATCAATACGAAGACACATTACACTGAGAGATTAAAGTAGATGTAAATCATTATTGTAAATGAATGAAAGGTCAGCTTATGGTTATGTTTCGGTATTGATAATGACATGCCGAAGTTTTAATATAAACAGAATACAATTCTTCGGAAATGCTTTGATAATATATTTATCATGTTTTCTAGGAACAAATTCCACAATATTATTCTTCAAAATACATTTCCAAGCAATGATTCGGGCTATGATGGCCGAAAAAAGGGATGAGATGAGGCAAATGTTGCTTAATAGGGATGAATGTACTGTGCCTCTTGTGCAGCCTGAACTGAATGAAGAACTATCAGATGAGGGAAATTACAGTCCTACTGTGAGTTAGGTTGGACCCCGAGTGGTAGGGAGGAACAACCCAAACAAAAGGATTGATAGGCATGTATAAGAACTTCTTGGGTGCCAAACCACCATGTCTTTCTAGAAGCCTAAAGCCAGTGGAAATTATGGACTAGATCTCTGAGATGGAAGTGATATTTGAAAGTTGCAACTGCAGCGATAAGCAAAAGACCGTATTTGCAGTTAGACAACTAAAGACTGAAGTTTTGAGTTAGTGGAAGTTGTTGGTAGATACAATTCCATAGGGAGAAGCCATGTGTATGTCTTGGGAAGCATTCATGGAGCAGTTGAAAATGCAATACTACTTAGAGATAGATCAGATAGACCTAAACAACGAGTTTCAGAACCTAAAGAAAGCGAAGTTGAGTGTTATTGGGTATGTCACCGCGTTCACCGAGAGGATAAAGCTATTTCCCTACTTGGTGCCTAATGAGCTTTCTATGATAGATAGATTTTCTAACGGATTGCCAACAGACTTTAGCCTAACGGTCAATAAGGCAACTACTTTGAAGACAACCGTTAGAACAACTAATAATGTAGTGCCCCAAATAAGAGAAAAGGGTATAGAACAAGATAAGGTGGGAGAAAAGAGGAATATGGAGGTATCCTCAAGATCTAATAAGAAAGGAAGATTCTTGAAGTCCAACTTGGATGACCAAAATTATGGAGCCATGTGGTGTGAAAAGTTCAAGAAGAAACATTATAAGAGATGCGATGGAGAAGTGACTTGTTACAAGTGTGGGAGGATCCGTCACTTTTCCAAGGATTATACACTTAATGATAAGGTATGCTATGGATTCGGAGACAAAGGGCATATGTCAAAACATTACCCGAAGAAAAATGAAGCAGCAAGGCCGAATGCATCGGTGAAGCAGAAGGCAATAGCATTCCAGATGATCCTCTATGAAGTAGGTGACAATGCAAGTGATCAGGAGTGAGTATCTATATATCCAAAGATCGGGATATGAAGCATCCATATAGATAGTATCATGTGGTATAGCTTAATATAAGAGGCATAGTGAAGGGTAAATCTGAATATCTATGTAATCATTTCAAGAAGTAATATAAACTTTCATTATGTTATCCGATGTGTTAAATGACTATGTGAAATTCTTGTATGGTGACTTGGAGGACTGCGAGAAAATACTTGGGATGAGTAGGAGTATGTGTGAATTGTAGTAGAGGCCTATACTACCAGAAACATAGGACTAACACTTAGATCACAGAAAGTTACAAGGTTACCAAGCGCTAGTAATTAATTCCTTTTAGTTCATGTATTTCGTTACCATTGTTTCGATAATGACTAAGAAGATGATTGTTTTTCCGACCCTAGTGGTTATATCAAATCGAGTCTAACTAAGATGTGTATATTACATGGTTCAGAGAACCAAGTTCGACGTAGTATCTGACTTAAGCGATATCGAAGTGAAAGATAACTGAAGTTATCAATAGAAGTATTGTGATCGTTGTTAAAGAAAGAAGCTTGTAGCTAGAAGTTCTACATGCTAGAAAGTGATTATATCACATTAGAACATGAAGGAAGCTATATTTCAATCTGGAATCTGACTCAAAAAGATATGAGTCTAAGAGTTGTATCTTATGATGAGAGGTCATTAGAAGACAACCCATCGGTGTGTTATGATAATCGAAGTAAAATCTATTTAATATGGAGCATGCATCTCCAATAAGGATCGAGATTGTAACTTGAAGGTTACAATTGAAAGTCTAACATAGTATGAAGAGTAGAGTACTACCTATAGTCAAGAAGTCCAAGAGTTAGAAACTCATTCAAATGAACATAGAAGTTAAGGTTATTACCTAGTATGAAAAGATAATGTACGGGGTCATTATACAAGCCCAGTTTCATTGATGATTCCGAGACGTAATCATCCTAAGGTGGAGATAATTGTAACGCCCGCAGATTCGGGCAAGTCAACTTAGAGACAATAAGCATAAAAAATGATTTTTTGGTAGAAGATTAATTAGAATTCACAATCTTAACTAAGCTATAGTATATGTTACAAGGGTTTCGTACATATAAAGAATGCTAAAATCTGAGTTATAACGAAGAAGTTCTGACCTCTCAAAGTTTTACGGCAAGACATCGGGAATCGTAAAAAGTGAGTTTGCAATAACATACTTTTTAGCCTTAGCGATCTAAATGAAATTTGTAGTATACATTAAACCGAGAACGTGGATAAAAAGAACGTCCAAATCTAACATTGTATGAAGAAGTTATGATTTTTCTAAGATTTACCATAGCAGTGTACAACCCGGAAATCAAATTTTACATTGATCGACTTTTAACCTACACAACCTAAATGAGAATTGAAGACATCGTTAATAGGAGCTTAATGATATAAATACAAACAAACACGGACTTTGGATGACAAAGTTATGAATTTTTAACGGACTTTACCTGTCTATGCTTGTTAAAATATAACTTTAAAAATAAAGTCAAAATTAGCCGACGGAGTCTAGCGGAAGTTGTAGAGCACATTTCTATCTACGCGTGGATATAAAGAACATCAAAAAGGAGCTCGTATAGGAAAGTTATGGATTTTAGAAGATAATTAGTTTATGGAATAATCGGCAAGTGACACATGGTACAATCCTGACCATTGCTTCTTCCCCACGCCTTGCCACCCGATGGTGACACTTGGTACTCAACTCGACGAGTTAGAGGCTTAGAAGCTCAGAACTCGCCGGGTTAGGCCATTTCCCAGCCTATAAATAGAGGCGTAAATCTTCCATTTCCTTCACACCTCTCCCATTCTTTCTCTCTCAAACATATCTCTAAACTCCTCCCTAGCCTTAGTACTTCCCAAGTGCTAGCGAATCACGGAGCGCCAGACGGCTCCGAGAAGAAGAGCTTTCGGATTAGAAGTTTTGTCCCCGCAAAGCTTGGTTCCTAGCCAAACCTCCTAGTAAGTGAGTTATGTTTACCCTACTTTAAGTATAGCTTATGCTTAAGTTCAATATCATTATTATGAACTTATAAATATTAAATATATTATAAAATATAATATACAAAGTGTTATTATAATATCTGTTAACTACTCGCGGTACGGGGAATCTGGTTTGAAGGGCCGCATAGGGTTGTTGGATTTCAGTAACGCTATAATGCCAAAATGGTCATGCTCTCCGGTGTTTCATGTCTGGCCCCTGTCTGTACATAGTGGTTGAAACGTATTGTTAAAAACGTATAAAACATCGCTCACAAATAGTCGCAATTAGTATTAGACTAAAATTTTGCGGTAATGATACTAGTTTTTGCCGAAGGAAAATAGAATTGTTAGAAGCGAAGTGCTTCCCGAGTTTGGAATCGTCACTTTAAAATGTGAGCGCATAGTTACTTTCATCATACACATAGATATGAAGTATTTAATATAAATTACGTACTATGTGTACATATTATATGTGTTCTTGATATCTATGTTGGATGAACAAATTATACATGTTTTATTTGATTTAAACTGTATATGTATTTTATACCTATAAAAATATTGGGTAAAGATGGGTAGATGAATTGATGAGAGATGAAACATGATATAGATGAACATTGGCAGCTATGGACTTAATGCCTGATAGATAAACCATGCCAGCTATGGACTTAGTGCCAAATAGATAAACTTCGATAGCTATGGACTTAGCGCCTTACAAATGAACATTGGCAGCTATGGATTTAGTGCCCTATAAATGGATATTGGCAGCTATAGACTTAGTGCCTAACAAGATAACATCGGTAGCTACGGACTTAGTGCCTGTTGGATGAATCCTGGCAGCGATGTAAGATTCATAATATATGGTCCCAAAAAAATTCATTTTTAATTATTAAATAAAATCATAGTTAACAAAACATCCGCCATAAACATAAATCAAAGTATCCAAAACATCACAATCAGAGTATCCGTATCAAAAACATCAGAGTAAACATCCCAAGTTAAAACATCATGGTGTGTGCAATGCAGTCATACCGAGTTCTTCCGTTTGCTACCAGAAGTACCTGAAACCAAAACTAAAAATCATAAGCACAGAGCATAGTGAGTTTCCCCAAACTACCACATACCATACACATAATCACATAATCACAAATAAACATATCGGGCCCCACCCAACATTAGAAAGTGTCCAGCATCAGGCTCTGCCCTACATTGAGCAAAGCTCGGTATACATATAAACATATCAACAAATACACATAGCATAAGCATATAAACATTCCTCGTGCCCCACCCGGCATTGGATCGTAATCCGGAAAGCATAAAAACATTCCTCGGGTATTTCCCGACATTGGACCGTAATAGGGAAACATACAAATACAGACACATGCAAGAATCACGAAGACATCAAGCATACAAACATTCCTCGGGCACCACCCGTCATCTAATCGTAATCCGGAAAACATATAAACATACATCATGCACTACTTGGCATCGTACTTTAGTCCGGAATACATACGGTCATAAATACATGCCGACATTGGTTTCTTCGACCCATTCAAACAAGAGGAAAACTCACCTCACACTACTGAAGTCCCGTGAATAATTTCTCTAGATGCTGGCTGACAAATCCCTGAACTATTAATCGTCAAAACAAAACTCAATTAACATTCGGGTTTCAATGCATAACCACAAGATCGTACTTAGGGTAAAAAGACCATTTCACCCCTAACCTAGCTTGGTCCAAGACCAAGGCCCAAACTCACACTCTGAAGGCCCAAAAGCCAAACAATTTACCAAGGTCCAATTATGGCCTAATTTTCCAAATAGGGCCCAAACCCCTCACATGGACCTTACCCTAAAGCCCATGCAAACATTCTAGTCCATATACTTGTTCTTGGATGGCCCATTAAGATCCCAAACACCTAAGCCCAAAAGAAAAGGCCCAACTCGAAGCCCAACATAATTTGGGTTTTCATATAAAATAACGATTAAGGCTAAGTGTTCTTACTTAACCAATTAAGGACTTAATCCATTAAGCCCATCATTCTACTAGATCAAGCATACGATGTGGTCAGGCATAAGTCATAACTTCAATCCACTGGTCCAAACGTGGGTCCCAAAAATTCCAAAACTAACATATCCAAAATTAGGGTTTCCAACCTAGTCGCGTGCCAATTAGTCCAATGGTAAAGTTTTTAGATTAATTAATGTTAAATAACTCAGGCACCACCCACTACCACCTCGGGCAGTTCTGGTCAACGACGTCTCACGGCGGCAACCACCACCTCGTGGTGTTCGTGGTTATGATTCTAGACCAAAGCGCATCAAAAGCATCCCAAACAATATTCCAATCACACACAAGTGCACAAAGCCACCCAAGGTGGCGGTTGGTGGTGGAGGAACGACGGTAGGAGGTGGCAGCCACCACCTCACGGTGGTGGTGATGGGTTTTCTTCGGGTTACCGACCAATCAAGAACCATACAACATCATACCCATAAAACCCAAAAAATACAATATTATACACATAAAACACACACACAGACACCCCTCGCGGTGGATGGTGGCGGCAGAAAAAGGCATCATAGCGGCAACCACCATGGTTGGTTGCCATGGTGGTTCGCCAAACTCACCATTCAAAAACACACCCACACACACTTCACGGTGAACCAGAAACACACACAAACATGAGTTCTTTCGAAAGTCACACACCCATCTCAACCACTCCAGGTGGCAGGTGGCAAGTGGCAACCGGAGCACAAAAGGCAGCCGCTCGGAGCTGCGGCTGCGGCTGCGACGGTGCAGCGACGGAAAGGCGGATAAGGAAGAAGATTGGCACCCTAATCTAGAAATCAAAAACAACAACAATCACAGTCTTTCTCTCCCGACCATCCCTGATTAAAATGACATCGGGTTTGCAAACCATGCCTTCGTCGACCATGAGAATTACGACAGTGATGCTTAGCGATCCATGCGTGACTGAAGGCAGTGACGGTTGGAGCATGGATGCATAAGAGTGGCGTCTGGCAAACATGAGCTAGGTTTAGGATTTTGGAAGTGAAGATCCTTAAGACGTGAGGGAAAAGACCATCGAGTTCAAGTCCCATGTTATTACCAAACATTCACGCCTTTTTACGAGATTAATCCCAGCCACAACAACTCCTTTTCAGTTTAACTCTACAATTTACCAAATATCCCTTACCTGAACTTCTTTGCAAAACCACTCCAAAATCACACTTTAACCCCCAATATCCAAAATTATGACATTTAACTCCCCGAAGCCAACACCTTGATAAATTATTATTGATTTTGGCCAAAATAATATAAAATAAAATTTAATTTACATCGTGGGGTTTTAGAATATATTATTTATTTACTTATTTTATTTGATTTCAAACGGAATGTTACAAGTGATGGACTTCATGCCTATTCCTTAGGACAATCCTTAGGAATGAATGAAGGATGAATAGATGATTCTTAGGGTAGATCCTTAAGAATAAAAAAGATAATGGAGATGGGAAGTTGGGTTAATTGTTTGTCGATTAAACATAATAATTATATTATTGTGGGTTGAAAATCCTATGTACTCACCAGGTTTCCCAACCCAACCCACTTAGTTTATTTGTATCATAGGTATCGATACGAAGATACATTACACTAGAGATTAAAGGAGATGTAAACGATTAGTGTAAATGAATGAAAGGTTTGTTTATACTTTTGTTTCGGTATTGACAATGACATCCTGAAGTTTCAATATAAACAAAACGTATTTCTTTGGAAATGATTTGAAAATATTTATCATGATTTCTGGGAACAAATTTGTCAATTTTATTCTTTAAAATGAATACTCTGATATTTAAATAAGCATAAATGAAATTTTTAAATGATCATGAATTTGGGGATGTAACATAGTTGATATGAGTCGAGTACCTTATGCTTCTGATATAGGGTTGATCATGTACGCTATGATATGTACTTGCCCCGATGTGTATTTTTCCTTGAGCATGATCGGTCGCTATCAGGGAAGGGCGAAGGACATGCTTGTAGTCCTTGGTGGCAGTGATACGTTGATAGTAAGTGGGTAAAGTGACACCAACTTTCAGACAGATAGAGACAACTTTTGTTCTCAATCTGGCTAGGTGTTTACTTTAAATCATGGAGCAATCACTTGGAAAAGTTCCAATTAAAATATGATGGCTAATTCTACTTGTAAATCAGAGTAAATCGCATCAACTGAAGAATAAAAGGACTTAGCTTGGTTGAAGAACTTCATTAGAGATCTTGGAGTTGTCTCAACCATTTAGGAGCCAATGGAACTTTTCTACAATAATGAAGGAGCGGTTTCCTTGACTAAGGAACCAAGAGATCATGGAAAGTATATACATATCAATAGAAAGTACAATTACATCATAAATAGAGTAGAAGAAGATCACCTCATCATAAAGAGGGTATCATCAAAAGAGACTCCTGTAGATCCGTTGATGAAGGCTTTGATTAGGGTCAAGCACAGTCAGCATGCTAGGAGCATTTCTCTGAGAGATTATATTAGTTTTAGTAGTTATATAGTTAGTTTGAAACTTGTAACAAATTAAATGTAATTGGTTTTTGGTGATTTAAAATGGAGATTTATTTATGAGTTTCTTTACTGTCTTTTGTCAATTGTTTATTCTCGTGTTTCGTTTTGCATGTCTTACTTCCCGAATTATATGATTATTCAAATTCACAATCGACCGTACTTTTAGAAGTATGTAGTGAATTAAGGCTATCATGAATTGAACTATAATATTGTCTAAGGGAATTAGCCATAGAAATAGTATTGCTACAATGTTCATGAGTACTAAGAAATAGAGATATAAGTATCGGATAAACCCATGCTCATAGAATTACTTCATGGATTCTATCATGACTAATTCTTAGATGATAATATTTTATGATCTTAAAACAGAGAAATATGAGTTGCAATTTACAAGTCGGTTGTATATTGATAATGCGTAAACGCATCAGTAACTTGATGTTACAAAAAGTATTGTCATGTATGATTTGATGAGTAAAGGATGCAAGCATACGAGTTAAATTTTATTCATTCCTTTTGCCTAAATAGGAAAAGAAATATATTTGTACCCCTTGGTGATTTGGTGTTGACTTATAGTTTTAGGCCCAGCCAGGACTAGATTAATTTGTTCGATTAGAAATCTTATATCATCATAAATCCGAAATCGGGAAACAAAGTCTTGGATAATGAGACTGATTCTATTCCATGTCTCATGTCCAAATGATATCTAACAGAGTGGAGGATTATATGATCACTTATCTTAAGATGCGTAACTCACTGGGTCATAGTTCGGCAACATCTTTTGGAAGCTACAATTTGCTAATGGATTCAGAAGTTATACTGGTAGTTATAGTTACAGATTTATCCAAGTATGAGAATATTGGATTAGGTGTCTAAGTCTATAACTATAGTTGGTATATACATGAATTGGTAATAGCACAATACTTTGGGTTGCCCTCAAGCCTAGCAATTTGACAAGATGACTTTTAGAGAGAGAGATTAATTTATTATGTGATTAATAAATTGAAATAATTATTTTATTAATATGTTATATGAATAATATATTAATTAGAAAAACTATTATTTAATTAATAATTAATCAAAAATTAATAAGAATTAATTTCAAGATTAAAAGAATTAATTAAAAGTGTGGGATCTAAAGTGAAATTATTTAATAGTTGAATAAAATGCCCTAGAACCTTCCACATAGGTGGTGGATGGTTTTAATAGGATATTATAGGGTTTCTAGAATATACCATGTGGATAATAATGAAGTAGATAAATATCAAATTTGAATTATTAATTAAATATTCAAATTAATGTTATCTAGGGTTTCCTATTCTGGCTATAAATAGAACCCTAAGGCCTTCATTTTTTGGTCACTCTATTATTCTAAGGGTTAGATGAAAATCTCATCTCCTCTATTCTCTCTCTATAGTCTTCCTTCTTGCTAGCTTGGGTATGAGCTATTAGAGGCACGCCAATTATGGTGCTTGCTTGCAAGAGATCTACAAGTGAAGGATCATTGTTATTTACTATAATAACAATAAGGTATGTAATCATAAACCCTTGTGTTTTTACTAAATTACCTAGGGTTTCTAGGGTTTCTTATTTGACGTTTATTTTTATAGGTTCAATAGTGAATGCAATGATCCTTAGGTTACATGTGAACTTAAGGATTTTAAGTACATTTGTTTTGTATAAAACCTATCAAAGCCATGATCCCAACTAAAGTGGTGATCCCTACTACGAGATACCAACTCCAAAATCAGGGGAACAACAATGAGATCATATCCCATGATCTCGATCCTGTTGCTGAGCTCAAGGATCTTGGCCAGGATCCGCATTGTGGGTTATAAACAAAGAATCAACAAAACTTATAACAAAAAACATAAATGTTAGAAAATTTCAAGTAGGAGGCTTGATTCTTAGAAAAGTGTTCCAAAATACCTAGGATGATAATGCAAAAAAGTTGGCACCAAAATGGGAAGGGACATATCTTATCAATTCAAAAGCAAGAAAGGGAGCATATTTGTTGGCAACCGTCGAAGGGGGCATCTTACCAAGATCCTGGAATGCCATACACTTGAAAGCATACTTCATGTAAGTTAAAATCTTTCATTTTCCAACAAGATCTAAGGTAAACATCCTTTACCCTTTGTTTTTTTTGAATTCTTTTATTTATTTTTGAAGAGAATTACTGATTTAAGCATCAGAGGGGCGTTAGCTAGGCTAACGCCCACCCCAAGCTAAAATTTGCAATTAGTAGAAATTTAAGGATCCTAGCCACTAAAAATAGAGACTGATCATCTCCCCTCCGATTAAGGGTACTAAATCCCCTCTAAGGTTTAAAGAGTTAATAACCTCTTTCTTACGAGTTCAAATTTTGACACCTTGCTTGTACGCACGATATCTTACTATGGGATGTGAGTAAGGGGATCATTTCACGCTTAGTGACTTGGCAACCCTTTTATTTCTTAACATATGTTAATATCCTAATGCTTAATCAAAGGTTTATAACATCGAGATGTTATCTTAAGTTGGGATCTTCCCCATATACTTTCTAAGTTAGGATTTTCCGCAATTACTTTCTAAGTTGGGATCTTCCCCAATTATTTTCTAAGTTGGGATATTTCCCATTTATTTCCTAAGTTGGGATCTTCCCCAATAATTTTTAAGTTAGGATCTTCCCTAGTTATTTTCGAAGTTGGTTAAATTGGGATCCTCTCCAATTACTTTTATATGTTGGAATTTTCCCCAATATTTCCTAAACTTGTATTTTTCCAGTAGAGGCTAAATAAAGAATTTCCTTAGTAAATTCCTAAATTACATTATGATGAGAGGGATCCTTCCCTACATAAGTTTCAAGATCAAAACCAAACCTAAGGAATCTATCTATCCTTGTTTCTTAAAAACCATCTTTCTATATTGTAACTAAAAGTTTATCTTTCTAAGAATCCTAAATATTTTTAAGTCCTAAGCATATGACTGACCGTTTTATGTTATTAAGATCCTAAGATTTCTTGTAAAAACTGAACTCTTTAGGATCCTAATCATCCAAGGATCCTCAGAAAACCTACTGCTACAAGCACAACAACCATGCAAGAAAATATAAACAACCATATCTTGAAATAAAAAAGGGTTTCCCACCAACCCTACCAAAAAAGAAAAAGTAAATTTTCTTACATTCTTACATCCAAAATACTAAAATTATTTCTGACTAAGCAAACCTAAATCACAGTTTGATCATCACCACCAGGAACTATCTCTGCTTCTTCATCCTCTCCTCCCACCTTCAGTTGCATTGTAGGATCCCAAATGGTGTTTACAGGCTCACCAAATAATTTAGTTAGGGCTTCACACCAGCCAACTACATTCTAGGATCCCACGTTGGCAACATCCTCTGCAACTTTGATCTTAGCTTCCCAAACAATCATAACAACGCTACCCCTTACCTCAGCTATCACCTCTGCAATCTTAACATCATGCTCTTCCTCCTTCTCAGCCTTCTCTTTACTCACTAGCTTCACCTTTATTATGAGATCTTTATTAGTGGTATTCTACACTTTCTCTTCCTCTTTTAAGGCTAGCTCATACTTCTCAACTCTGACCTTTAAGTCAGTAGTAGATCGAGAGACATGGTCAGAAACCTAAAACAAGAACGACATTAGTAGAGCCTCTAGAGAGACATGCTTGACCTGTCGTCAGGTTAAGGTGGAGCACCAGCATCTACATGGCCCGTTACAGCCTCTAGAGATTCCCTAGTGGAAGTGGGAACAAATTTCTATGGATTTCATCACCAAGGTACTGAGGACTACACGTAGGGTTGACACGATATGGGTGATTGTGGACTGGTTGACGAAGAGTGCTCACCTCCTCGCTATCAGTGAGAGCTCTTCTATTGATAAACTAGCCGAGATTTATATGAGAGAGGTGGTAGCACAATATGGAGTGTTGACCTCGATAGTGTCAGATTGTGATGAGTGCTTACTTCCAAATTCTGGAAGAAGTTTCATGAGGAGTTAGGTACCCGGTTGCATTTTAGTACCACATACCACCCACAGACAGACGGGCAGAGTGAGCGGACGATTCAGACACTTGAGGACATGGTACGTGCATGTCTTATGGATTTCGGAGGAAGTTGGGACACCTATTTTCCCTTGGCTGAGTTTTCTTACAACAAAAACCACCATTCTAGTATTAGTATGCCTCCCTTTGAGCTCTTATATGGGAGGAGTTATTGGACTCCCATCTGTTTGGGAGAGGTAGGGCAGCTAGTGATGGGTGACACTAAGATAGTGCTAAAGATGACCGAGCAGATTCAACAGGTCAGACAGAGGTTACTAACAGCCCAGAGTTGTCAGAAGAGTTACACAGACCGACGATGGTTCAAGTTAGAGTTCCAGGTTAGATATTTTGTCCTCCTTAAGGTATCCCCATGGAAATGGGTGATCCAATTCAGGAAACGAGGCAATATAGGCCCTAGATACATTGGTCCTTTCAGAGTGACCGCCAGAGTGGGTAAGGTAGCTTACCGGTTGGAGCTACCTACAGAGTTGAGCCAGATTCATAACACCTTCCACGTGTCTCGGTTGAGGAAGTGTGTAGCCGATGAAACGATGGTGGTACCACTAAAGGACATTCAGGTAGATGTGATCATGAATTACATTCAGAGGTTGATAGCGATCTTGGAACGGAAAGTGAAAGTTTTGAGGAATAAAGAGGTGCCCCTGGTTCAAGAGTGGCAACATCGGAAGGAATCCGAGTGGACTTGGGAACCGGAGTCCGAGATGTGCGAGCAGTATCGAGAGTCATTTTCGAAGCATGACTTCGAGGGAGAAGTTTGATTCTAGTGGGGGAGAATTGTAACATCCCGACTCCCATGTATAATATTTATATATTTATTTATGAGTTAATTGAGCAACTCTACGAGTGGGTGCTCCAACTCGTCAAGTAGAGACGAATTGGCCACGTGCGTTTACAACCAACTCAACGAGTTGGAGAAACCAACTCAACGAGTTGGAGAAACCAACTCAACGAGTTGGAGAAACCAACTTGGTGAGTTGGTGTTGTGAGAAGAAACCCTAGATCTCTTGGGTTGGGTCGTATTTAAAGGACCTTAAGCCCGCCTTTTTCGCCTCACCAGCTACCCAACTCCCCTGTGTGAAACCCTAATCAATCAGATTGATTTATGAGAGAGAGATAGAGAGAGGAGAGAGAGAGAGAGAAAGAAAGAGAGAGGCTAAATTGAGTGGTTTTGTGCATCATTGGAAGGAAGTTTGGAGAGCTTGGTGTGTTTGATCAAGGAGGGGTTGTAGATCCAGAGTTCTTCAATGATTAGCTTTAGTGCAAAGGTAAAAAGCTTATATCTTTACCTTTCCTTTGTGAGATCTTAGTTTAAGGAGGTTTTTAGGGTTTTCTCCCATCCATCTTTTGAAAATGAGTTATTTAAGCATATCATGAGGCCGAAACCTTAGATATGGATTGTAGGAGGACTTGCGAGCCCAAAGATTCGAGCTTTATTGAGCTAGAGACAAACTTTTGTGCATATAACCCTTGTTGGAGTTTGTATTGGCATTATGAGCCTAATATGCCATGCATGAACGTAAAAGCTTGCAGCTTTACATGACATTCGAGCCTTGGGAGGCTAGATCTAGAGTTTGGAATTATAAATCTTCCTTAAAACATTTGAATAAGAATATAGTTTGAATGGACTTGTTGAGTCAATGAGCTGACTCGACGAGTCGACTAGGGTTTTCCCCGATGAGTCTAGACATGGGTAACTCGGTGAGTTAATGAGACAACTTGACGAGTTAAGTTGGGTTTTCACGACATTTATGAAGGAACAAGGGGACTCGGCAAGTCACATAGATGCACTCGGCGAGTCAGGTCAACATAGATTGTTCACTCGAGTGTTGACTTCTGTTGAGTTTAGGGTTTGGTCAAGACAGGGATTATGAGGATCATGGAGGGGTAAAATGGTCTTTTACCCATTCCAAGAGTTTGAGAAAGAAAATAACTTAGTTTATGCAGAGTCGTGATTTAAGTGTTAATTAGAGATAATTATCCTATGTGTTAGGTAGAGGCTAGTTCAGAGATTCGTGTATGAGGTTTATTTGCTTGCTAGCTTACAAGGTGAGTCTTCTCACTATACTTACCTATAGTGGTAATCTTTGTGTGACCGGAGGGCCTTATGTGCTTTCATTGAGTATTGTGATATCATGCATTATGTATTTGTGATTTATATTGTGTATTATTCTAAGATTACTAAGCTAGGACCAGAGGGTCCACCCGAGTTGTAGGACCAGAAGGTCCCACTGGGACACATTGACAGGAGGGTCTTATTTGAGCATAGACATGAGAGGCTAATGAGATATGTGTGGTATTTTGGGGAACTCACTAAGCTTCATGCTTATAGTGTTATGTGTTATGTGTTTCAGGTACTTCTTAGGCTCATGGGATGGCACCGACTTGATTGTACACACACGAGTTGGAGATATGTTTTGGAGGATCTTGGATTGTGTTTTTAAAAATTTATGAAAATGTGTTTTTGATAACTGGATATTTTTGGAAATTTTTGTGATTTTGTTAATGAGATTAATGTGATTTTAAATGAAAAAATTTGTCTGAAAATTTACGGTGATACACCCAAACCGAGGCCAAAAACAAAAACTCGTCTATTGCCTGAGTACGCGGGGCATACTCGGCTGTACATTGCGTGTACATGCTTTTTGGATTGTATGTTACGCATACATGCTTGTACGCCCATCGCATTGTTCTGTTAAGCCACTTATACCATTAATCACTTAATGCTCCCAACAACTAGTCTAAACCATAGATCCGAGCTCTACTAGCTGTCCTGATCCATAAAGTTAGTGACTTGGTGACTTTGCATGCCCCACATAAGCCCAAACAACAAAATGGTATCCTACTTCCATAAACATGGTCTTAAATCTTGCATGAACACATCAAGACCTTAAAGATGGAAACTTTCTTCCTTAGGGACTCAAATAGCACCAAGGGTGGCAACCCTAAGCCTAGGAAACAGATTTGAAACATAAAGCTTCATCCTTGGGAACAAAAAGGTACAAAAACCCATACTTCAAGTGATCTAAGAAAATAAACACCAAGTTCAAAGTTTTATACCTTATATGAATGCCAAATGTTGATAAGGTTTTGGATCTATCAGTCCTTGCTCCTTTGATGATGCTTCAACAATGGCCACCTTCCTTCAGAACACCAATATGCACTGCAAAATGATATTCTAAGCTCAAAACACACCAAAAAGAGATTAGGGTTTCATGAAAACTATCTAAGAGTGAGAGAGTGGTTGGTCTTTGAGGCATAATGTTCCTTATATAGTGCCAAACCCTAAAAATTAGGGTTTTGGTCTGAATGGAGTACGCCCAACATACCTTTAGTACGCCCGACATTGTGACATCCTCATTTTCACGGCTAGAAAAGACCAATTTTGTTTATGCTATATAAAAATCAGAGTACTTCTTTTCATAAAATTGTTGCAGAATTTGTTCCCAAAAAAATACGATAAATACGTTATCAAAATATTTTCGAATAAACATATTTTATTCATTTTAAAACGTTTGTAATGTCATCGTCAATACATAAACATAAGCATAAATAGAACTTACATTTATTTACACTAGTGATCTACATCTCTTTAATCTCTTAGTGTAACGTGACTTCATATCAACACCTGTGATATAAATAAACTGAGTGGGTCAGGTTGGGACACCTGGTGACTACATAGGGTTTTCAACCCACAATAATATAATTATTATGTTTAAAAAATCAAACAATCAACCCAATTACCCATCACCATTATCGTCTTTAATCTTAAGGATCTACCCTAAGAATCAGCTATTCCTCGTTCATTCATTCCTAAGGATCATCCTAAGGAATCGACACAAATTCCATCATGGCCACGGTTTACACAACGGGCACTAAGTCTGCATAGTCGTCAGGGTTTAGGCATCAAGTCTTCATGGTCACCAAGGTTTAGGAATCAAGTCTGCATGATCACTAGGGTTTAGGCATCAAGTCCGCATGATCACCAGGGTTTAGGCATCAAGTTTGTATGATCACCAGGGTTTAGAGTACATCGGGTGAACACATCGCTCACAACACCTACAGGTTGCGAGCCAGCTAGTGTTCCACTGGACTGTCTAGAATAGTCCGTGGTTGTCATCCATACTCTGCTGAATGACGGGGCCATCATTTGGGAAAAAGGCTTCTCACATTGTCCACCTCTCACCCTCACCTCGTGGTCTATAACACCTCTCAACTCATCATTCAATTCATATTCCATCTATTATATCTACCATTGTTTACCCCAACATTATCGTAGATATAAAATACATATACAGTTTAAATCATTTAAAACATGTATAAAATCGTTCATTTAGCATAGACAACAAGTACTCAGATAATATGCACACATAGCATGTAATTTATATAAAATACTTCATATCTATGTGTAAGATGAAAGTAACTATGTACTCACTTGAAAAGGTGGTGATTCCGAACTCAGAAAGCGCTTCACTTCTTGAAAAAAGATATTTTCCTTCGACGAAACCTACTATTATTACCACTAGAGTTTAGTTTATTATTCACCGAGACTAATTAATAGTCTAGCTATTATTACTATTATATAACCATTAAATAATACTTATATAACCCATAATAATAGTCCAATTACTTATTATATGTTCTTAATAACGTTAATAAAATTAAATAAAAGCTATATTAAAAATAGCGTAGGCATAGCTCACTTACAACGGGTTTTACAGAAAACCAGGATTTGCTTGGAGCAGCATTTCCGTGGGGAAAAGCTCTTCTTCTCGGAGCCGTCGAGCACTCAGGGGCTTCCGCCTCGTGCTAGGGAGGTTCCTTAGGCTTTTCGGGGGGTTTCGGGGCTAGAGAGAGGTTCTAAAGAGAGAGAGTAAAGAGAAGAAAGAATGAGAAAGGTGTGAAGAAAATGAGGGTGGGAGAGGTTGTATTTATAGGGTGAAAATGGCTGAACTTGGTGCCACATGTCACCATCTAGTGGCAAGACTTGGGGAGAAAGCAATGGCCAAGATTGTGCCACATCACCCATTTTCGCACAGCACACTTCCGACTTCTAATATCTGTAACTTTCACATACGACCTCCGTTTTTGACGTTATTTATATCCACGCGTAGGTAAAAATAATATCTACAACTTTCATTTTGACTCCATCGGCTAATTCTCGACCGATCTTAAATTTAACAGTACGAGGCGGTTAGACTGTTAAATGACCACGAAGAATTCGTAACTCCTTCATACGGACTCTGTTTTCGTCTGTCTTTTTACTGTTAAGTTCCTATTAATGAGATCTTCAACTCTATTTAAGTCACGTAAGACAAAAACCGCTCGAACTAAAATTTGAGTTTCAGGTCGTGCACTGCTAAGCCGAATCTTAGAAAAATCATAACTTCTTCATACGAAGTCAGATTTGGGCGTTCTTTTTATGGATTTTCTCGGTTGAACATATTCTATGACTTTTGTTTAGATCACTAAGGCTAAAAAGTCCTCCATCGTAAAATCACTATTTACGCTTCCCGGTGTCGTGCCGGTTCCGTCGCGAAACTTTGACGGGTTATAACTTCTTCGTTATAACTCGGATTTCGACGCTCTTTATATGTACAGAAACCTTGTGACATATTCTACAACTTGGTTAAGATTATTTATTCTAAATAATCTTTTGTCGAAAAGTCATTTTCGACCCCTATTACCTCTAAATTGACTAGCCCGGATCTACGGGCGTTACAATTATCTCCCCCTTAGGAAGATTACGTGCCGGAATCATCAATGAAACAGGGCTCGGATAATGACTCCATACGTCATCTTTTCATCATAGGTGATAATTATAACTTCTATATTCCTTCAAGACCATCTTTTAGACTCATTGACTGTAAGCAGTACTCGATCGTGCACCTGCTCTCTACCTCAGGCTAGACATCAAATTATGACCTTCAAGTAACAATCTCGATCCTTACTAGATACGAACTTGAGATAAGTTCTTTTGTTACTACAATGGAACGATGTGTCATATTCTAATGACATATCATCGTATGTTGCAATGCTTGGACTCAGGTCTTTTAGAGTCAAATTCAAAAACAGAGTATACCTTCCTTCATGTTCTAATGTGATACAATCACATTTCAATATGTAGCATTTCTAGCTACCAACTTCTTTAACAATCATCTCGATACTTCTACTGATCGCCCTGGGTTAGCTTTCATTTCAATCTTTTGGTTTAAGTTAGATGCTACATCGAACTTGGTTCTAAGAACCATGTATCATACTCATTGTAGTCGGACTCAATTTGATATGACCACTAGGGTCGGAATAACAACAATCTTCTTAGTCATTACCGAAATGATGGTAACGACATCCTTGAATAAAACGGAATCAATTATTAGCTTCTTGGTAACCTTGTGACTTTCTCTAATCCAAGCATGAGTCATGTGCATTCGGTAGTATATGCATCTACTACCTTTCACACCTACTCATACTCGTCCTAAGTATTATCTCGCAATTTTCGAAGTCACCATATAGGACAAATCATATAACAGTTTAACACATTAGATAACAAAACGAGGGCTTTATTATTTCTCGAAACTATTACATATGTGTTCAAGTTCACCCTAGACTATGCCTCTAATAGGCTACATCATACAATACTATGGCTACTGCTTAACTTGATCTTCGGATATGAAGTCCTTATCCTTGATTCCTCGCATGGTTCTCTGCTTCATCGAGGATCATGTGGAATGCTCTTGGCCTTGGTGGTGTGTTTGGTCTTGCTGCCTCGTTTTTCTTTGGGCAGTCCCTAGAAATATACCCTTCTTTGTTACATCCATAGCACACCTTCTTGTTGGACGCACACTTGATGGCGTAATGCCCTATCTTTCCACATTTATAGCAATTCACATCCTCGCTACAATTCCCGGAGTGCTTCTTTTTACACTTTTCGCACCACTTGGCTTCACCTCCTCCTCCTTCTTCAGTATTTGAGAATTTCCTTTCTTTGTTGGACTTTGAAGATCCTTCATGCTTCCTTTTCTCGCTAACTTCAGCTCTCTCCAGACCCTTTTCCCTAATCTGGGTTTCAACATTCCTAGCTGCCCAGATGGCTCCTTTCAAAGTGGTTGCTTGCTTGACCATTGGTCCAAAGTCTGCTGGTAATCCATGGGCAAACTTGTTGACCTTGGAGAGCTCAGTTGGAACTAGGTAAGGAACAAACTTCATTTTCTCCGTAAAACTTGCAGCATACTCGATGACACTCATCCTTCCCTTCTTTAGATTCTGGAACTCATTGTTGATCTCCAGAAGATCCTGCTCAGAGCAGTACTACATCTTTAGCTGCACCAGAAAATCTTCCCACAACATCTTGCTCGCTTCTCCTTTAGGCATCGAATCAGCTAGTAGCTTCCACCAGCTTAGTACTCCAGATTTCAACAGAGGAACCGCAAGAGCGGTCTTTTGCCTGTTGCTACACTCGCAACTCTCAAATATCGTCTCCATCGCGTAGATCCAGTTCATGACTTCCACCGGCGTCGGGCTTCTAGATAGACTCGGTGGTTTGGACGCCATGAAATCCTTGTATTTGCATCCACATCCATTATTTCCTCCATCATGGTGGTTTTGCCTAACTATCGGTGGGTTGGCTTAACCAACGGTCCTACTGTAGTTTCCCTCCTCAGTCTGCCCTTCGTTCAACTCGGGTTGTTCGATCTGTATGGTCGCTTCGTCTCAATTTTGCTGGAGCAAACGTCTGGTTTCCTCAATTTGACGATCCAACATCGCCTGGATAAATCGCTTGCACTCCGGTCATCGTTATTGGCTCACCAATGGCTACCACAACCGGTATTCGCTCAATCACTGGGGGTTGGTTTCGGTTCCCATTTGTATTCACGTTCCCGTTACGGGTCCTTGCCATCTTGATCTATACACCGAATGAGGTGAATCTAGATCTTTATTTAGGATCGACGTTTAAATCATCCTTATCACTCTGAAACGTTTATATGCTAGTTCTAATATCATATTCGTATGTTTAGAATCCTAAACACATAAGGTTTCCAGATCCGGTCGGCAACAGACCATAGATCCGAACAAACAATAGCATGTCAGGCACAAAGCATTTAGCACATAAAAGCATTTTAGCCACAGTTCCTTAAATAAGCTAGTGCTCACACCTCACAATCATCGCTTAGCATTCTAAGTTTAAGTCTAGAAATCATCAAATTTCTAGTTCGCTTAAACTAATGCTCTGATACCAACTGTGACATCCCCATTTTCACGGCCAGAAAAGACCGATTTTGTTTATGCTTTATAAAAATCAAAGTACTTCTTTTCATAAAAATGTTGTGGAATTTGTTCCCAAAAAAATACGATAAATACGTTATCAAAATATTTTCGAATAAACGTATTTTATTCATTTTAAAACGTTTGGGATGTCATCGTCAATAGAGAAACATAAGCATAAACAGAACTTACATTTATTTACACTAGTGATCTACATCTCTTTAATCTCTCAGTGTAATGTGACTTCATATCAACACCTGTGATATAAATAAACTGAGTGGGTCAGGTTGGGAAACCTGGTGAGTACATAGGGTTTTCAACCCACAATAATATAATTATTATGTTTAAAAAATCAAACAATCAACCCAATTACCCATCACCATTATCGTCTTTAATCTTAAGGATCTACCCTAAGAATCAGCTATTCCTCGTTCATTCATTCCTAAGGATCATCCTAAGGAATCGGCACAAATTCCATCGTAGCCACGGTTTAAACAACGGGCACTAAGTCTGAATATTCGCCAGGGTTTAGGCATCAAGTCTTCATGGTCACCAAGGTTTAGGCATCAAGTCTGAATGATCACTAGAGTTTAGGCATCAAGTCCGCATGATCACCAGGGTTTAGGCATCAAGTCTGTATAATCACCAAGGTTTAGAGTACATCGGGTGAACACATCGTTCACAACACCTACAGGTTGCGAGCCAGCTAGTGTTCCACTGGACTGTCTAGAATAGTCCATGGTTGTCATCCATACTCTGCTGAATGACGGGGCCATCATTTGGGAAAAAGGCTTCTCACATTGTCCACCTCTCACCCTCACCTCGTGGTCTATAACACCTCTCAACTCATCATTCAATTCATATTCCATCTATTATATCTACCATTGTTTACCCCAACATTATCGTAGATATAAAATACATATACAGTTTAAATCATTTAAAACATGTATAAAATCGTTCATTTAGCATAGACAACAAGTACTCAGATAATATGCACACATAGCATGTAATTTATATAAAATACTTCAAATCTATGTGTAAGATGAAAGTAACTATGCACTCACTTGAAAAGGTGGTGATTCCGAACTCAGAAAGCGCTTTACTTCTTGAAAAAAGATATTTTCCTTCGACGAAACCTAGTATTATTACCACTAGAGTTTAGTCTATTATTCACCGAGACTAATTAATAGTCTAGCTATTATTACTATTATATAACCATTAAATAATACTTATATAACCCATAATAATAGTCCAATTACTTATAATATGTTCTTAATAACGTTAATAAAATTAAATAAAAGCTATATTAAAAATAGCGTAGGCGTAGCTCACTTACAACGGGTTTTACAGAAAACCAGGATTTGCTTGGAGCAGCATTTCCATGGGGAAAAGCTCTTCTTCTCGGAGCCGTCGAGCACTCAGGGGCTTCCGCCTCGTGCTAGGGAGGTTCCTTAGGCTTTTCGGGGGGTTTCGGGGCTAGAGAGAGGTTCTAAAGAGAGAGAGTAAAGAGAAGAAAGAATGAGAAAGGTGTGAAGAAAATGAGGGTGGGAGAGGTTGTATTTATAGGGTGAAAATGGCTGAACTTGGTGCCACATGTCACCATCTAGTGGCAACACTTGGGGAGAAAGCAATGGCTAAGATTGTGCCACATCACCCATATTCGCACAGCACACTTCCGACTTCTAATATCTGTAACTTTCACATACGACCTTCGTTTTTGACGTTATTTATATCCACGCGTAGGTAAAAATAATATCTACAACTTTCATTTTGACTCCATTGGCTAATTCTCGACCGATCTTAAATTTAACAGTACGAGGCGGTTAGACTGTTAAATGACCACGAAGAATTCGTAACTCCTTCATACGGACTCTGTTTTCGTCTGTCTTTTTACTGTTAAGTTCCTATTAATGAGATCTTCAACTCTATTCAAGTCACGTAAGACAAAAACTGCTCGAACTAAAATTCGAGTTTCAGGTCGTGCACTGCTAAGCCGAATCTTAGAAAAATCATAACTTTTTCATACGGAGTCAGATTTGGGCGTTCTTGTTATGGATTTTCTCGGTTTAACATATTCTATGAATTTTGTTTAGATCACTAAGGCTAAAAAGTCCTCCATCGTAAAATCACTATTTACGCTTCCAGGTGTCGTACCGGTTCCGTCGCGAAACTTTAACGGGTCATAACTTCTTCGTTATAACTCGGATTTCGACGCTCTTTATATGTACAGAAACCTTGTGACATATTCTACAACTTGGTTAAGATTATTTATTCTAAATAATCTTTTGTCGAAAAGTCATTTTCGACCCCTATTACCTCTAAATTGACTAGCCCGGATCTACGGGCGTTACAAACATACTCACAAACCACCTGCGACCATGCATCCTTCTATGTTAGGCATAACTCAGCTTACGTTTGGCATACCCAGCCAAACACGTGCATGCATTCCTTGCATGCATGGGATTACCTTGCCACTAATCTCCATTAGGGACCAAAATTGTCAATAACTTCAAAGTGCCATAACTTCCTCATCTGAGGTCCATTTCTAACGAACCTTATATCCATGAAAAGGTGGCGAGAAGGCCTACACTCCTAATAACTCAAAATCTATAAAATACCGAGATATATGTTTACAATCATACCCTTGGCTCCCGAATACACAAACGAATACTTGGATCACTCATGCCATGACTCCCACCTCCGAACTGGGCCAAATCCTTCCTCTGCCAAGGCCCTAAACTCTATGGCAATGATAATTGGGCCGCAACCCCAAGCAGCAAAACACTTTTAAAACTGGGTGTTACATGTAACCCCTTGTTTTCTTCCTTTCATTGTGTGGATGTTCAGTTCCTTAATTGAATCATGCCTTATATAGGGAGAAGGTGAAATTTTCATTAGATGGTCTCTAGGATGAAAGAACATGAATCTAGGAAATAAAATGAGAGGGTGTGCGTCTTATTTTCCTTTTTTATTTTTGACATTTGGTCCCTCTAGTTTGAGCATTTTGGCCAAAACCCAACAAACCTCAATATTTTTTATTTTAACATAAGTTTAGGCATAATAAGTCATTCTCCAAACATTATATAACTTTTGTAGTCCGTTCTACTAACTGAGTCAACCATTTGGTCAACTTATTTTTCCAATTTTACACTTATGGCCCTTCAACTTTTTAAATGATATTATTTCCCCTTCTAACTTTCTAAACTTCTTATCAACTAGTGATATGTGTATCCCTTGATGCTATAAATATATAAATCATTTTTCATTTATTTACTTTATTGATTTAAGAACCCGGTCTTAAGTTTTAGGATGTTACCGAAATATACTTAAGTTTTTTTTTGAACATATGCAAGTACATTCATTTCATCTAAGTATAGTCAAAAAGGACAAGATGATAATAAAATCAAAATGAAATAATATATTTATGCTTACATTAAGGGTTCACAACCAATAAAAAAAATATATTAAAAGATGACATGATCCGACAGTATTGAAAAATTAATTATAAGTTAAAAAGTGGTAAACTTTGTAATCTCATCTGGAGCTCCAAGTAGCTCTAATATTTCCTTATTTTGAATCTTCTTTACTCCTATATGAAATACAATGTTATTATCTCATACTTTGTAAACTAAAAGGCATAAATATATATATATATATATATATATATATATATATATATATATATATATATATATATATATATATATATGAATCACTATCTTTAAATAGCTCTGCCAGATAAGATGGACAATTTTGCCTCTAGTATCACACAATGCCATAATGGAAAAAAATTGTTTATTTGTATGCTTCCTTTTTATTTAAGTTGAGCTTGCATTTTTTTGAAAATCCCTTTCTGTGTTCCTTTCAACATACAATGGCGTTTTTCTTTACCTCTTGGTTCCATCTTACTAATGTATGACATAATATTTTCATTTGTGTCTAGCACAATATGGTTACATCTGGTACTTTGTGTTTAATTCTTATATCTAATATATTTTTGAATTCTAGCAACTTTTACATTTATATAGTAGTTATGATGTTAATTATATTAAAACATTAAACTACTCCTTCATGTTGTCGATGAATGACTCATAGAATGTCCTCGTTTCTGATGGATTACCCATTTTTGGTTAAAGAAGTTCAAACAAATCTGGTGAATCCTTTTCTCATAAGATTTTATTTCACTTTCTTATAATCTCATATTCTTCATGTTCTCATAAACCCCTTGAAGACTAATGGTCATACTTTATAGCAAAAGGGATACCACATCGTACTACTCATCAAATCTCTTGAACTATTTACATCAGTCTGTTACAGATGAATAATATATAGTTTTTTATTGAACTGGAGCATAAATTGTTGGATTAAGGTGTCTATGCTCATAACTAAATTGGTATACTCTTGTATTTAGAAGCAAAGTCATTTTGGGTTGCCCTCATAAATAGAACTTGATTGGAATGGAATTCGTAGAGAGAGAGAGAGAGAGAGAGAGAGGGGATAATTTTTTATATTAGTATATGATTAATAAACTAATTAAAAATTCTGAGGAAATGATTTGCTAATATATTATATGATTAATATATTAAATAGAAACAGATAGTTGGTTTGTTAATTTATTATGTGATTAATAAATTAATATAAGACCAATTGTTAAATAATTGATTTGTTAATTTATATGATTAATAAATTAATATGACATCAATTAAAATTGATTAATTATTAATCAGAATTAATCTAAAATTAAATTAAGATTAATTGGATATAATTAAAGGTGCACGGGGTGAATTAAAATTGTTCGATCAATAGTTGAAGAAAAGAGACAATTCTAGAACCATCTAATGGTGGACGGTTTTAAGAGCTTTTCAAAGGTGTCTAGAAACCTCTTGGATGTTCATAAGGAAATGATTTGAATTGAAATTAAATTTTTTAGTTAATTACTTCAAATATGGCTTTACCTACAAGTTACCTAAACTATAAATATGACCCCTTGGGAATTACACTTCGTGGGTTACTCTTTCCAATGAGCATGTGAATGAAATTTATACCTCTCCTCTTATCTCCTCAATTATAATCTTGTTCTAGGGTTTGGATATGAGACATTAGAGACATTATCCTTTTAGTGCCAGCTTTCCAAGCTCTTTAATGGAAGGATTGAAGTGATTTTTTGCTACAACAAATCAAAGGTATGTACTCTTAACCTTGATTTCTTAATTTCAAATTTTCTAGGTTTATGTTCGTTTTTTTATTCAAAGTATGTTGCCTTCAAAAAGTGAAAGACATAGATCCTTTTAGGTTTCATGTGCCCTTTTCTTAAATGTTAAGTGATTTTCCACATTGAACATTTTTGTTGTAACCTAATAAACCCATCAGTGGTATTAGAATTACTTGGTGTGTCTAACATTAAAATCATATTCATTAAACTGGACAAAAATCTTTCTGTTAAACTGTGATGACGACGTGACAGAGGCTCTATCACGATGTGAACTCAAATAAGATCAAGATTTTTGGGATTTTCTGCCTAATCTGATTTATCTCGTTGTTATTTGGTAATTTTTTGTTTTGACTTCTGCGAAAATCTGATTATTTTTTTCATATCTTATATTATTAACTATAATTCCTAAATATTAAGAGATAATCTTAGATAATATATTGATTAATTATGTGATTAATTAATATTATCCTTATGGATCTAATAATTAATTTAATTTATTGATTAATTAATGGAAAATATTAAATCTACAAATTTGGTTTAAATATTTAATTAATTAATTGATTAAATAATTAATTTTAAATGTTTAAATGATTAAGTAAATAATCGATTAGTTTGGATAAGTAATTTTAAACATTGTATTTCGAAATGTTTTAAAATACACCATTATATATGTATTATAAGATTAATTACTATATGTATAATAAAAGTCTGTGTAATCAACAGTAGACCTCATTCACGAAATTATATTCTAAAGAGGGTATAAGGAAACGACCTATAAAATGATCGTTGAATGAGTGTCCTTTTCACCCACCGTTCTATTTTGTGGTGGATGTCGTTAGCTAAACATGTTCGATATGACACAATCTCATAAAAAGTATAATGATATGAAGGGCTTGAACCTTCTTTAAAATCCAACTTTAGTTACTTTAGGAAAAATATGAAAAACATGCTAATCAATGAAAATGCAAATCGTTTTCTTTATGAGTTATTAATGAAGCTTGTGTGGTTAATTAGCACACTAATGTGAGAATATAAAGTTAAAATGATGGAACAACTCAAAAACTATTATTGTTGATGGAGTGAGAGTGGTTAACACCCCAACTGTTTTTTATTTTATTTGACTACGTTATTTCGTCACCTTATTCCCTCTCATGCTAAAAGTTAATTCTGAAGCAACTATAGAAATTGGAATGGCTAAGACATCTCTAGTACTTTTTTGTAATATAGGAAACTTAGAACCATTTCACTTCCATCACATCAACATGTCAAAAATGACATACCTTCCTCATTCGGTAACAACATTCCAGCTAAATAATCACCCAAGTTAATTTTTTCAAATCCCCCATCCTCAAAAAGCATAGTTTTGAAATCTAACTCCTATGTTGATTTGATAAAAGCAGAACCCTCTCCCTCTGAGATGTTAGTTGCATATTGTAGATTCCAAAAAGCTCCTTGTTTGTTATCATGTTTCTTTTTATAATCTTCAAACAACTCAGTAATTATGTTACATATTTTCGTAATCTCACTTCTTGCTTCTTCCATATATAACATTGGAAAGAAATAATTGATAAAATTTAACTTATACCCGGTATCCAAGACAATTCTTACACTCATAACATTATGTATCACATTCCAATGCTTTTCAAATTTGATCAACATAGTTGATGTGGTAGACTTAATAACATCATTATGAGATACTTTCCTACTCAACAATGACAATTTCATCTTACAAATAAGATGGAAGAAAATGTTTGATGTGAGATATTTGGTACCAGAAATTTTTTCAGTCACTTGATAAAAAAATTTAATTTTTTACAAACATCTGATGCTATATTCCATTGATCTTCACTAGAAAAACAAATATAATGTTGATCGTTTTTGCTTAAACGATTAAAAATTTCTCTATACTCCGAAGACATACTCAACATCATATAAATGAAATTTCACATTGTTTTGCAATCAAAATGTAAGTCCTTTTGAGAATCAACACTTACTTACCGAGTAAAAAGTCTAAAATATTGTATTATTTTAGGAAAACTTTTCCAAATGGAGACATTATTCCTAATATTATCAACTGCACTCCTAATCAATAAATCCATTACAGTCAAATGAATTATGTCTACACAAGATCACATATGGATTAATCTCCCTTTCAAAATTAGCAATGAAGTAGTAAACATACCAAATGTGTCTACCAAATGGTCAAGTATACTTTCACTCACAATATGTGAAAAATGTTAACATGCCCATTTTGTAATTGGCTTTCTTCCGCAAAACCATATATTTAGAAATTTATTTAACTGATACGAGTCATTATAATTGCATGAATAGATCAATGACTGTTTCGATGTTGTATTTAAATTGGTGCAGTTCGAGGAAATTCATGAAATAGAAAAATTAAATAACTTGAAAAGTGATATCTTATCTATAGATATCATTTATCTCCTTTAACCGAAAACCTTTTTGTATTTTTTTTATATTCATATCTATGCTTCAATAATAATCACTGCTTCAAATTGTGTGAGGCGTGACGTGACGGCAAAGTTAAGGTAAACTTAACGAGTCATGACGTTTTTCAAGGCGTGATGTAAGACAACAATTTTGTATTAATTTAAAATTATATTATCACATAAATATAAATTTATATTAAATATAACTATTTTTTAGAAGTGTTAGATCAATAACTACAATACGTGTATCACCGATTAGAAAATATATAACAAAAAGCAAAAGAACGTGTTGCAAATAAAAAAACACACGCCATAATACGTCATAACGCGTCATATCACACCAGATCAAGCCTTGCCACGCGCCACGTTATGAGGCATTTCGTAACGGCAAAGTTATGTCTCACGCCATGGTATGCATTTGCATGTGCCATGACACACCTTTTAGAATACTGATTACAACTCAAACAACTTTTTTAACGAATGATTGTTAATGGTTTTAGCTTACTATTACAACTCAAACAACTTTTTTAACGAATGATTGTTAATGGTTTATTGAAATTTAATGTTAACTGTATGATGACATTAGATAGTAATTGCATTTTTTTAAATCACCTCTACAACTCAATATGCTGTTAAGAATATGTTGTTAATTTTAGTGGTAACATATGTTAGTCTCATATAAACATCTATGCTTATCTATATATGCATATGATATAATTCATATATGATATTATTTCTTTAATTTGATTTAAGGTAAATTGTCTATTTTAAATAATATTAACTTGATTTTATTTAGAAGCTTTTTTATTTCTATTTTAATATTAACCCTTCAAATTTAATCTAATATACTTAAATTCCTATATATATATATATATATATATATATATATATATATATATATATATATATATATATATATATATATATATATATAAACAAACATTATTATTTTATCGGTACATTTTTATATTGTCAAACTAATATATGTAATTTCTGTAAAGTAAGATGATATTAAGTGCAAAAGTTAAATGCTAATGGTTATGATATATTTAAAAATTCACACAAAAAAAAAAAGATTTTAAAGTGATGATAATTAAAAATAATATTAAAAATTACATTACCTGTTATTGATATTTAGGATGATAATCATTGTCAAATTAATAAAAGATTAGATAAGTCAATTTATAATTAATTAATCCTAACAATAACTCAGAATAACGACAATTCATAATTTGAATTAATTTATTCATACCTCTGGGTATTGACCATCCAAATAATGTGGTTCTAAGTTATGTTTATCTTACACCATCCAAATGCTTTTAAGTTATGTTTATCTTACCATAAGTTTTAAAAAACATTTATAACATTTTACATCAACACAATATATGAACTATTATATTTAAAGTTAATGATAGAAATATAATCAATTTTTAACATATATATACTTATTGATATTTTAATTATTTATTTATATTTTACATAACCATGTCACTTAGTTTTCAATAATAGTCATTTGTTATATATTTATCTCATATTTTTGGTTATTTAATGATTAACTTTTAAATTTACATTAACTAAAATATCTAGTTTTGGAAAAACAATAACATACATAAAGATGGAAGGAACCGACTCGGGGTGGTCGGCAGGTTTGCTGAGGTAGCACTCTAACATCGACATGGATGCAATTTGAGAGGCAAACTACTTCAACGTGTTGGTCGGAAACGCCATTTCATCCACCTTGGCAAATTTTTTTGTTTTTTTAAATTTATTTATTTATTTATTTTGGATAGTTTTAAGCATTTGACGACAACGATTCCATACATCCTAAGCAGGCCGGCCAAATCATGTCAGAAGCCTTGTGTGAAAATGTCCTATAACTTTTTTTTTTAATGTATTATTAAGTAAATTTGTTATCATTAAATTCAAAACTCAAAATTATTATCAAACATCTCGTAAATTCATGACCAGAACCACATATATCTACACCTTAAATGTTCTAATTTCTAGGACGATACATGTTCATTGGATTGGTTTCTTTGTTATCATCATTACCATTCAAGGAGGTTATATCTTCATCTATATAAGGCATATCTTCTGGTACTTGCAGTTCAAATTCTTTTTCTCTAGATTCTTCCACCATATAATGAATTATTTTTGTAAGTTTTTCTACATCTTTATGAACTTCATCCACGCTTTCTATCACATGTAATTCAACTTCTTCTTATTTATGTTGAGTCCGAGTAACTTACGAAGTATTTGGTTGAATTGGTTGACTTTTACAACCATATAACTAATTAAATTTTAAGTGATAACCTTATAAAAGATGTTTTTTATCGTATCTTCAACTTAATGATAATATTTAAGATAAACTTTTTATATTAGTATGAAGTTATTATTTAATAGATAGCAATAATGATTTAGTTATTTTTAACAACTTGTATTTCTTTCTATTATAACTAATAACTCTGTACAACTCCAGGTTTCAACCTTATATTTTTTGATATAGTTCAACATAATGATTAGTTATTTTTAATATACAATATTTAAAATTATTTTTAAATTTATTATAAAATTATTATTTAATTATAAATAACAATGATTTAGTTATTTTTAATATACAAGATTTTTTTCTATTTTAACTAGATAATTTCATACTTGCGCAACTCGTAAACATTCGTCTGGTATTATCATATAGATAGATCAAATATCGTTCTATCTTTTCCTCCTAATTATCTTTTACCCATATAAAATTATAACAAATATCATATTTTGATACAATTAATTAAATTTGTGGACACTTGTTATGATTTTAAATGGATATATAAAAAGATAAAGTAAGAAAAAAATTAAAAGGATATTTAATTTCTCTATCATATAACAATAATGTAACTTAAGTTAAAATTACTTTTTATTTTGACAAAGGTACAGCTAGAGTGCCATGAACAATGCACCAAGAAGTTGACCCAATAACACCCCAACGTCGTATCTCATCAAAATATTCCATATTATTCCCTCTTAGGGTCGATACAAACACATGATCTCACAAATGTTTGTATATATTATATAGACACCGATGACCGAACTATATGTTTCTATATATATCTATATACAGCAACCTCAAAAGTCATAAGCTTCACTCAAACTTATCCCAAACAGTTGACTAGATACCTTGAATAACCATGGCTTCCACTTCCAAAATGGTCTCAACTGTCATCATCTTCATGGCATTTCTATGCACCAAAGCCTTGTCACAATGTGAAGAGGAAACCAATAACCCTTGTAATAACAAATCCAAGGCTTTGCCCTTGAAGATCATTGGCATCGCTGCAATCCTTATCACTAGCATCATCGGCGTATGTCTACCTCTAATCACTCGTTCCATCCCTGCCCTTAGTCCAGATCGTAACCTTTTTGTTATTGTTAAAGCTTTTGCTTCAGGCATCATTTTGGCCACCGGATTTATGCATGTCTTGCCGGATTCTTTCGACATGTTAAGGTCTCCTTGCTTGTCTGATAACCCATGGCATAAGTTTCCGTTTACAGGCTTTCTTGCTATGTTATCTGCCATTTTCACACTCATGGTCGATTCCATGGCTACAAGCATGTATACCACCAAGAACAACGCAATATCAGCTGAAGGTGGTGAGTCGACCACTGGAGACCACGAGATGGCCGTGGCAGGTGGTGGTGGGACGCATTTACATGGACACCATCATCGCCCAAAGGGCCCAATAGGAGCACAACTTCTTCGTTATCGTGTTGTCGCCATGGTGAGTTTTAAATAAAAACAGGGAATACCATACTTGTCTTAATGTATATATTCTTTAACAAACAAATGAAATCATCCCTTTTTATGTAACTTTAGGTAATGGAACTTGGAATAGTTGTTCACTCGATAGTGATTGGACTTGGAGTTGGGGCCTCAAATGACGTATGCACAATTAAGCCACTGGTGGCAGCTCTTTGTTTCCATCAAATGTTTGAAGGCATGGGACTTGGTGGTTGCATTCTTCAGGTATATTATTTGTTCATCATGTAAACAAAATTCGTATATTTTTATTGAATGAGATATCTATAACTTCATAAATGGTAACAGGCAGAGTACAAGCCGTTGAAGAAAGCATTAATGGTTTTCTTCTTTTCCATGACGACTCCATTTGGTATTGCTCTTGGGATCGGGTTGGCGAAGACATACAAAGAGAATAGCCCGAGTGCTCTTATTACTGTGGGATTACTCAATGCTTCGTCTGCTGGACTACTTATCTACATGGCGTTGGTCGATCTTCTTGCCGCTGATTTCATGGGTCCGAAGCTACAGGGAAGCATTAAGCTTCAACTCAAATCTTTCGCCGCCGTCTTGCTTGGCGCCGGAGGGATGTCGGTTATGGCTAAATGGGCTTAAAGCCGATATATCATTTTAACTGATTGTGAAATAGGAATAAGTTTGATCACTTTGCCAATGTCCTGATTCTCCTAATTATGTCTTTTGTAATTGTTGAGGATCAACCTAGAATATGTATTCAAGAAAATACTGTTGGTTCTCTCTTATATAAAAGTACAATCATGATAAGAGAAAAGATTTTCATGACAAAACAAAAGTATCTGTCCCTACTACGGAATGACGACATCTCCCTCGAAAGTCAATAATTTACGAATAACAACAAATGGATCTGTCTTTATCTAGTCTGTCACCATATATTTAAGATGTCACACATATTAAATGGTATGTGATAGAGTTATTCACTAAAATTAAAATGACTATAAAGACTAAAATTTTACTTATTAATAAGCAACCACTATCACTGCAAAATAAGACAAATTTGTAAAAAAATGGTCTCTATGATTGTCAAAATCATACGGCTTTTGTCCAAAAAGATTTGATGGTGTATAGTGGTCCAATTTTGGTTCTTTATGCGGATTTGGTCCTTATGTCGTTAGTTTTAATGGTTTCACTATTAATTTTTTTTAAATGATTACATTACCCGTAGAGACCATTTCTGCAATCGAGTCTTTTTATCAAACCATAGAGACCATTTCTGTATATCTTCTTTTTAATATTATTGAAGTATTATATATATATTTTTTAATTTTTTTAATTGATTAATTTTTTTATTGGATTATTATATATTAATAAATATTATTTTTAATATATAATATTTAATATATTAATAATATTATTTTATTGGAGCATTGATTTCATATAATTAATTTTTTTAATTTCTTTTTTTTATTGGGTTATTATATATTATTTTTAATATTAAATATTTATATATATTAATGAATATTACTTTATGGAATTATTAAATTTTTTTAGTTATTTTTTTTAATTTATATTGTATTAATTTTTTTGTCGGACCGAGTTTGAGACATATTTTGGACAAAACCACAATTTTCAAACCGAGTGATAGTGGTGGTGTTATCCAAAATATGCTATTGTCCAGAATGCCAAATTTCGGGCGAAGTGCTTATGTGGCGGCTTCTAGAACGTCGTGTGCGAGGCGCACACGCATGCAACAATTTCAGGATTTGAAAATTACGTAACTTCTTCACACGAGCTCCGTTTTTTACATTTGTTATATCCACGCATAGCTATTGATAGGATCTACTACTTGCATTAGACTCTATCAGTTAATTTTAACTTTATTTATTATACACAGGCCTAGACTGTTAAATCTTATATAAAATGCATAATTGTGTCATCCGACGTCCGTTTTCGACTGTTTTCATATCGTTGAACTCCTACTAAAGAGATCTTTAATTCTCGTATAGATAATTTCAGCTAAAAATCAACCGATCTAAAATTCGACTTCTGAGATGTATACTGATACGCTGAATCTTAGAAAAATCATAACTTCTTCTAATGAAGTTAGCTTTTGACATTATTTATATGTACACTCTCTTTCAATGACTAGTACAACTTTTGTTTAGATCACTAAGGATAAAAAGTATTTTATCAAAATCTCACTTTTTAAGATATGTAGAGTCGTGTCGATTTTATCGAGAAACTTCAGCGGATCGTAACTTCTTCGTTATAAGTCCGATTTAAGCGCTCCATAAATCAGATAACACTCAAATGCTTGTCACAACTTCTTCAACTTTCTTCAACTTTCTTCAACTTTCTTCAAAGATATTGGGTCTAAGTATTACTCTATTTTAAACAGGTATTTTATTCCTATTTTATTATATCGTTATAAGCACGTATATTGCACATAAATCAGATAACACTCAAATAATTCTTCTTTATTATATCAAATATGTTATAATTGTCGACCCTAAATATTACTTCATTTTATTAGTGCCTAGCGAGAAATGCGAGCGTTACAACATAATTTTCTTATTTCTAAACACACACACACACACACACACACACACACACACACACACACACACACACATATATATATATATATATATATATATATAGATTCGGTAAGAAATGTTTTTTGGTAGGAAGGTAAAAAGTTTTTTTTCTACATATTTTTTTGACGAACAAAAAAAATGAATCACTAGATGATAAATTTGTAAGATGATTCACAACAAAAAATTCCCAAAAAAACATCTTTATGATTCATTTTTAAATAAATTAAGAAAAAATTCACTTTTATGACAATTTTAGTGAATAACAACAAAATCATTATATAAATAAATCATCGAGATGTTTTTTTGAGAATTTTTTCTTGTGAATCATCTTACAAATGAATCGCCTAATGATTCATTTTGTTTGTTCGCGAAAAAAATATGTAGAAAAAAAATTTCTTACCTTCCTACCTAAAATTTCGTTCTTATTTGATCTTGACTCTATATATATGATTATGAATTATAATTAGATTATGACTTCATTGTGGGATAAAGAGTAGGTTTTTTTTGGAATGAGGTCAAACTAAAACATAAAGACACAATATAATACAAAATACGAATACACTACTTTAGAATTTGAAATCAAATATGATTTGATGAATGAGTTCATTGAAAAAATATGTTGATTTTTGTCATTCAAGGATTACATATAAATTTTTATGACTTCAATAGTATGCTTAATCGAGCTAAAGAGACTTTATGTCACGAAATAACACCAATCATATACTACAAGATATTTAACTATACCTAGGGTAAAGTCAAATATGGAGATGATAATATTTGCATAATTCACACAAATTTAGTTTATTAGAACTCATTAATAAAGTCCTTCTGAGCTAAGTATGAATGGTTACGCTTCAACTATAAGACTTTATCATTCTAGAAATAGGATTTTGATTTGGATTTAATATTTGGATATTGGAACATTGTACAACAATTGTTATATAATTTTTTGATATATTGGGATATGATCATAACATCAATACTTGTGTTCTATATTAATATGTTTAATCCATGAGTAATCTTATTATTTTAAAAGTTCATAGTCGGTTATAATTGTGGGAGCAATTATGAAAAAAGACTAATATGAATTGGATTTGTTGACTTTCACTGGATAAGGTTAAGCAATAGATTGTAACCAAGTTTCACAGGCACTTGTTAGAGAACTGGTATTGAACTGACTCGTATCAAGATCATATCATGGATCACTATCATGAATGATACTTAAGTAAAAGGTTATATCTATGTATCCTTAACACCTAAGATACATAGTAAGAATTAAGTGTTAGGAGTATTGTGCTATAGTCAAATGCTAGTCCTTAATAAGTAGTTACAAAAGCCATTTTCAGGTATGATGTGAACTATGCTAGAGGCTTATGTAGTAAAGATGTGATTTTTTCCTCTTATGTGTTGAGACTTAGAAATCTAAGACGCCTTACCAAAAGTTAAACACCAAATGAGAGTGATCGCAATGTTTAACAAGATGTTTGTGACAAATGGATAACTAATAAACTTACTTTATACACCAATTGTACCTTTGAGATTTTTAGGAATTAGGTGTTGATAGAATGGCATAAATTCGTATGTTGATGGGCGCAATGAAATGTTGCTAGACATTCACCACTGTCTATATCAATATAATATGAGTCTTGTGCAAATGGGAGATTAAAATATCTAGTATGCTCAAGAATCATATTGAAGTGATATTGCTTATTAACATATGATACCAATGGGTCACACTAACAATAACTTAATACAATTGATTATTTGTTAGAAATTAATTTGAATAAATATTCAATAAACTCTTATAACTAAATGGAAATTATTTAGTTTTTAGAAATAATAATTTTCATTAGCAAGTAACATTACATAATTCATATGGTATGAATGAACAAGTCATGTACAATATTTTGGACTAGATCAATTCTTTTGTCATTTACCAAAAAGTTAAAGTTTATATTTTATATACGTGGTTTATAAAATATAAGACTTAAGTCTTTTTTTAAGGTATAGCCGAAAATACCTTTAGAGATAAGAGGTATGGCTTTTGAATTATTTAATATAAAGTAATAAGAAGCATGAGGGACAATCTATGTAACGACCCAATTTTCAAGTCCATTTTTTTTTAAATAACTGATTCATAAAACATTCATAAGAAAATACTATGAAATCATATCGTTTCATAAAACAATTTATCACATCTAAGAACCCAAGTCACATAATGATAACATGTCAGAGTACAATCCCAGAATATCCATAGTGCGGAAAACAAAGAGTGTGTGTATGATGTGCCGCTACCGCGCTAGCTCCTTCCCTTTCGCTGAAGAGGTACCTGAAACCAAAACTGTAAACTGTAAGCACGAAGCTTAGTGAATTCCACATTCATACCAAATACCATACTATCACATAGCATACATACTACTGGGAAATTCTGGGGTGCTCAGCCTACCCGGTAGGGCCATTCTGGGGTGCCGACCTACCCGTACGGCCATTTTGGGGCGTCGACCTACCCTTGCGGCCATTCTAGGGTGTTGTCCTACCCGTGTCAAGCCATTCTGGGGTGCTGACCTACCCATCGGTCCTAACAACTGACCCTCAGGGACTATTCCACCCCCTACTGCTACTATTACATATTTCATAACATAAACATACTATCAGACATATCTAGGGTGTCCAAACTACCCTTCGGTCCTAATAACCGAACTCGGGGACTATTCCCCTCCTACTACTACTATCACATATAACATGTCATGTCAGCATATAAACATATCATTACATACTATCAGACATATCTGGGGTGTCTGACCTATCCTTCGGTCCTAACAACCGAACTCTACTACTATCACATATAACATATCATGCCAGCATATAACATATCAGGTAGTATCAAACCTAAATGATATCACAAAGACAATCATCTAACATACAACTCCTACTGGTGGGTCCGCATTGTGGCCGTAGACCTACCGCTACTAGAAGGTAGCTCACCTCGAACAAGTAGTTGTTGATAATCCGTGTGGGAAGTCTCTGTCTGCTGCTGCTCCGGAAATCCTCCGGCTACAATCCCCACAAAACACTTAGTCAGAAACTGACATCTACTCTTAGGGTAAAATGACTATTTTACCCCCAATCAAGTCCAAGTCAAAGTCAACTTCGAGTTGACTCGACTCACCGAGTTGGGTCGTCAACTCGTCGACTCCCTATCCTTTTACATGACCTCATCCATGACTCGACTCGTCGATTTTGACGATGAATCGACGATTTCCTCCTCTATAAGAACATCGAATGATCCTTCATCCGACTCGCCGAGTTGTATGAACAACTCATCGAGTTTACATTCATCTGATGAACAAGTCCTGACCTCGATTCACCGAGTTGGATGAACAACTCGTCGAGTTCATTTTCAATCTTAAGGAGATTGTCTTGGACTCGTTGAGTCTATTCTATCACTCGTCGAGTCCCATGAAATCCAGGTCTAAAACTAAGCCTAATGCGCTGGGTCACTCCTTCTGTCCTGCTACAACCCTTCTGACACCCAACTGAGTTCTTTTGACCCTTAATAGATATGGGACACAAGCCTTGGACTCGTCGAGTCCCAAGAACGGACTCGCCGAGTCGATAACGTCCACACTCTAAATCCTCGATTTCTAATGTACAAACTTGACCAAAATGATAGATCCAAGCCCCTAAGTTCAATCTATCACGTAAAGTTACAAACTTTACGTGCATGCATGGAAGTATGAGCCCAAATGACCCAAAAATGAGCTCTCAACATGCATGAGGCTCTCCATGGGTTCTAAAATAGTTGCTTTCTGCCTTAGGGTCCCTCAAGAACCTTGGATCCGAAACCCTAGCCCTCAACCATGCTTGCAATCATGGTTGGTAGCCAAAATGGCTCTTAGAAGCCCTAACTTCCTTCAAGAATAGATCTATAATAATAATAAGCAAGGTATAAGCTTTATACCTCAAATGCACTATGGAAGATGCTTAACCTCGGATCCCTCTTGCCTCTTCTTGTTTCTTCAAGGTTTTCCTTCCTTTCTTAGATCACAAAAGCACCAAAATCACTCAAACAACCTTAGATCTTCACTCACACGATTGGGGTTCTCTATGGGGGTCTTCTGGGAGAAAATGGGACGATGGTTGACTGAATGCGATGTTTAAATAGGGTGAAAACCCTTATATTAGTGTTTTTGTCCAAACAGGGCCTACTCGTCAAGTCCGGGACCTGACTCGCCGATTCCATCACTTAAATCACGCGTTCCGTCTTGCTTCTACTCGGCGAGTTGGTCCTTCAACTCGTCGAGTCCAAGGACAAAAATGCAAAACACTTAGATAAAAATAAAGAGAATTACGTACCAAGAACCAGGTGCTACAAATCTCCCCCACTTATTTTAGACTTCGTCCTCGAAGTCTTCTGCTTGTTCCTGAAACGGCTCTGGGTAATGCTCCATCATCTTGTCCACCGGCTCCCAACTCCAATATGAGCCCTTCTGGTGCTGCCATTGCACCTTCACGAGCTCCACCCTCTTGTTCCTTAGATCCTTCGACTTTCGGTAGAGGATCGCCACAGGTCACTCGATTTAATTCAGGTTTCCATCGACCTCAATGTCCTCCAAGGGCACCACTGCTGAGTCGTCCACCAGGTACTTCCACAACTGAGAGACGTGGAAAGTGCTGTGGATCTAGCTGAGTTCGGCTGGCAGATCCAACATGTACGCCACATTGTCCACCCGGGCTAAGACCCTGAACGGTCCAATGTACTTGGGGCAAAACATGCCCCGTTTCCTGAATCAGTTGACGCCCTTCCATGGCGACACTTTCAGGAGAACCATATCCCCGACCTGGAACTCCAGGTCTGATCGGTGCTTATCAGCATAACTTTTCTACCGACTCTGAGCAGTCTGAAGTGTGCTCCGGACCTGCTGAATCCTTTATGTCGTCTTGAGCACTACTTTAGTGCTCCCCATAACCTTCTGGCCAACCTCGACCCAGCATATCGGGGTCCTGCACTTCCTCCCGTATAACATCTCAAAGGGAGGACGATCAATACTCGCGTGGTAGTTGTTGTTGTAGGAGAACTCAGTCAACGGAAGGTAAGTATCCCAACTACCTCCAAAGTTGAGCACACATGCTCGCAGCATATCCTCCAGAGTCTGGATGGTCCGCTCACTCTGACCATCCTTCTGCGGGTGAAAGGTGGTGCTAAAATGTAGACGAGTACCCAACTCGTCATGAAACTTCTTCCAAAACCTGGAAGTGAACCGAACATATATGTCTGAAATCACTGACACTAGCACCCCATGCTGTGCCACTACCTCCCTGATATAGATGTCAGCCAACTTTTCGGCCGAAATGCTCTCCTGAATCAGGATAAAATGGGCACTCTTGGTCAATCGATCGACGATGACCCAAATCGAATCCACTCTCTACGCGGTCCTGGGAAGCTTTGTGATAAAATCCATCTTGATGTCTTCCCATTTCCACAACAGAATATCCAACGGCTGCATCTTGCTGTGAGGTCTCTGATGCTCGACCTTGACCTTCCTGTAGGTCAAGCACCGCTCCACGTACCATGCCACATCCTGCTTCATGTAGGGCCACCAATAGTTCAGACGAAGATCCCTATACATCTTCGTTGCCCCAAGATGAATGGAGAATCAAGATTTGTGTGCCTCCTCCATCAGAACCTGGCGCACACCCGCATGGTACAGAACCCACACCCTACGGTGTAGTGTCAGTAATCCTCATCTGTCATAGTCGAAGGAGGAAACCTTTCCCACAATCCGCTCACTCTTTCGATGTTCCTCCTTCATGGCCTCCTGTTGGCCCTCCCGAATCCGCTCCAATAGCGGAGTCACCACTGTCATCCTCAGACATATATCCCTGATCGGTACTGCCTTGAGGCTATGCGTGTCGGCCACCACATTGGCCTTCCCCAAGTGGTAGAGGATCTCACAATCATAATCCTTTACCACATCAAGCCACCAACGCTGCCTCATATTCAGATATGGCTGGTCCATGAGATACCTCAGGCTCTTGTGGTCTGTGTAAATCATACAAAGAACCCCATAGAGGTAATGACACCAAATCTTGAGGGTGAACACGACAACCCCCAGCTCCAAATCATGCATCGAGTAATTCTCCTTGTGACGCTTCAGCTTCCTCAATGCGTAAGCAATGACATGCCCTCTCTGTATTAATACTGAGCCCAAACACGAGATGGACGCATCACAATACACGATGAAATCCTCCATGCCCTCCGACAGGGCTAAGATTGGCACCTCACATAATCTCTGTCTCAGTATCTCGAATGTGACCTGCTGCTTACCCCCCCAACGAAATAGCACGACCTTCCTTGTTAGCCTAGTCAGGGGTACGACTATCTTGGAGAAATCCTAGATGCATCTCCGATAGTAGCCGACTAATCCTAGGAAACTCCGAATCTCAGATGGAGACTTCGGAACCTCCCATCTCATCATGGCCTCCAATTTGGCCGGGTCCACCGAAATCCTATTCTGGTTGACGAGGTATCCAAGTAATTGCACCTCGCGCAACCAGAACTCACACTTGGAGAACATAGCATTCAAGTTCTCCCTCCTTAAAGTCTTCGGAACCTCTCGCAGATGCTCCTCGTGCTCCTCCTGCATCTTGGAGTAAACCAAGATATCATCAATAAACACTATCACAGACCGGTCTAACATCGGTCTACATACACGGTTCATGAGGTATATGAACGCGACAGGAGCATTAGTGAGCCCGAAGGGCATCACCACGAACTCGTAGTGGCCATAGCGCGTACGGAACGCATTCTTCTTTACATCCTCCTCTCTGAACCTCATATGATGATATCCTGAACGCAGATCAATCTTGGAGAACCAAGATGCTCCTTGTAGCTGGTCAAAGAGGTCATCAATCCTTGGGAGTGGGTAACTGTTCTTCATCGTTACCTTGTTCAGCTCCTGATAATCTATACACATCCAATACGACCCATCCTTCTTCTTCACAAACAGAATTGGGGCTCCCTAGGGAGAACTACTCGGTCTAACAAAATCCCTTGTCTAACAGCTCATGCAGCTGTGTAGACAACTCTTGCATCTCAGGAGGAGCCAACCAATACGATGCCTTGGCTATCGGAGCCGGACTATGGACTAGGTCGATCCTAAACTCCACCTGCCTCTTCGGAGGTACCCCAGGAAAATCCTCGGGGAATACATCCATAAATTCTCGCACCACGGGCACATCGCTTAGTGTCGCCTTACCCACCTCCGGGGTGTCCATGACATAAGCGACATATCCTACACAAACCAGCTGAAGGTAATGCCTTTCCCTCTATGTCGAACATAAGGTTGGCCCTCATTGTGGTCTCTCACCCTGAATCACCACCTCTCCCCCTGTTGGGGTCCTGAATCGCACCAACTGTTGTGCGCAATCTATCACTGCCCCTTTGGGGCTTAGCCAATCCATGCCGATAATAATCTTGTTCCCCCGCAAGGGTATGTGAACCAAGTCTACCAGGTAACGCTCCTCGAACAATCTCAAAACACAATCACGGAAGACCTCCAATGCTCGCACTGACCGGTCATCCGCAATCTCAACCTCTAGAGGGCATTCCAACGTGCCCGAAGACTCAGGGAACTTCTTGCTAAGCACAAGAGAGACAAATGATCGGGTAGCACCCGAATCAAACAACGCCTGAACTGGGATACTGTTCACATGGAACGATCCTAAACAGAGCACATACATAACATATCAAAATCACAATAGCATATCATAAAAATCATAAATAAGAATTCATACCTGTCACCACATCGGGTGCAGCGTGTGCCTCCTCGGCAGTCAACTGTAATACCCGGCTCCTCACCACTGGAGCCTCTCCTTGCCCTTCCGGCCATCAGTAATCCGCAGGGTCGCTAGAGCTGGTGCCTTCAATGGCGTTGATGCTGTCAACTGGGGGCAGTTGGCCTTCTTGTGGCCCCTCTGGTTGCAGTGGAAACACAACAACTCTGATGTCTGAATAACTGGTGCAGGGGCAGTACAGTCCCTGCTGAAGTGTCCCGTTGTGTCGTACTTATAGCAGCCTAACGACCCCAATCTACACGCCCCTGATGTGGCCTGCCGCATTTCTTGCTGCGGCCCTGTCATGAATGACCTTTCGGCTTACCGTCTGATCCCTTGGGCTTCTTCCCTGAAGCCCCAATCGTCTGTCCCTCCTCTATTTTCCTTTTCCGGACATGCTCCAGATCGATCTCCCTCTCCCTTTCCCGGCAATCATGGAATCCAGGGTAGGGCAAGCTGAAAAACTAACATGCTCCCGAATGTCGGCTCGCAGCATGTCATGGTAGCGGGTCCTCCTCATATCCTCATCTCTCGCATACTGTGGCACCAACAATGCCTTCTCCCGGAACTTGGCAGTGATCTCCGCCATAGTCTCCGTGGTCTATCTCATGTCCAAAAACTCCCTGGCCTGCTGCTGAAGCTCCATAGCTGGTGCAAAATCCGCCCTGAATTTTGGTCACAAAGTCTGACCAGGTCATAGCCTCAACATCCGAGGCTCCCAAAGTTACCAACAGACTCCCACCAATCCCTAGCTCTGTCTCTCAGGAACCCTACTTCATATCTGACCTTCGACCTCTTGGGGCAGAAGTTGGTCAGCTGTGTAGACTCAATATCCGCAATCCATCGTCTGACAACAATGGTGTCCTTATCCCCATGGAAATCCAGCGCACCACTTCCCCTGAAGTCCTTAAAGGATAGTATGTGGGATCCTGACTGGCCGGTCGCCATGTCACTCCTAAATTCCCTGAGGCGATCCTCCATCAACTCGACAATCCTTTCCTTGATCGACCCAAAGATGACCGGGGTCACATCAAGGATGCCTCTAGTGATCTCGGGTGCGATGAACTCGCGTAGTCTCTCATCCATTGGTTCAGAACCTGAAACCGAACCCGATCCCTCTCCCAAGATGCCAACTACTGGTATCAGACGTAGTACCGCCATTCTGCAATACATAATGACAACTGTTAGTGATACTGATACATCTCGAGGAATCACATCCACTTCAAGTTCCCCGGTCTTGTCTCAGCCTTCCTCAACTTGGGTACGGATCCTCTGCTTTCATTAGTATGGGCCCATACTACCTTCCAGATCTATCCGTACCTTCCTCAAGGACTACCTTAACTCCACCAAGTCCCTTTTACCACTGCTAACCTCTGTTATCCTCATCCTAGGCTTACCCTAGGGAAAATCTCTGACTCCACCCAATCCGGTCCTCAGCTGCTGAAGGCCTCCTTGTAATGCCAATTAGCCGTTACCTAAATACCATCACATATAATGAGGCTCTGATAATCCTTCAAGTAAAAGACTCATCCCTACAACAGTTATACTCAAACAAGAGCTACGCAATATGGCCAACTCCAGCACTCTGAGATTATCCAACCCTGATCACATGTGACGTGACGTATTCACCTAATGGCTAAATCCCATCATTTAGAGTCCCACAAAGCACAAAGCAAGTAGCATTCGAATGCAGGAAAATTCCTCAAGCAAAATTTGTTCTCATGGTGAGAAACTGCACTAGCATATAATGCTGAGCTCATACTACTAGGCATAACCTAACATGCTATCCTATTACTATCTACTCAATACTAGCATGCAATTCTCATAAGCTGAATCACATAAAGCAGGCACATAAGGCATTATTCCTAGATCCTTAGTCCTATTCTAGCATGCTGTTCTACTGAAACTAATAAACATAATATAAACTTGTATGAGTACTTTAGGGAATACTTACTTAAGCTCGGCCGGTTGCACACATCACACACTTTGTTCTTTCTCAAAACTCTTTTATCTTATCTTTTAGGAAACCATTCTTCTTTAAAAATCTTTTAATCCCTCGATTTGAGTCCAGACACCCCTAAGGTGTGTCCGAATCCCTCAAACCAGGGCTCCGATGCAAACTTGTAATGACCCAATTTTCAAGTCCAAAAATTTCTTTTTAAAATAACTGGTTCATAAAACATTCATAAGAAAATACTGTGAAATCACATCGTTTCATAAAACAACGTATGACATCTGAGAACCCAAGTCACAAAATGATAACATGTCAGAGTACAATCCCAGAATATCCATAGTGCGGAAAACAAAAAGTGTGTGTATGATGTGCTGCTACCGCGCCAACTCCTTCCCCTTCGTTGAAGAGGTACCTGAAACTAAAATTGTAAACTGTAAGCATGAAGCTTAGTGAGTTCCCCCATCGTACCACATACCAAACTATCACATAGCGTACATACTACAGGGAAATCTTGGGGTGCTCGACCTACCCGGTATGGCCATTCTCGGGTGCTGACCTACCCGTACGGCCATTTTGGGGTGCCGACCTACCCTTGCGGCCATTCTGGGGTGCCGTCCTACCCGTGTCAAGCCATTATGGGGTGCTCACCTACCTGTCGGTCCTAACAACCGACCCTCGAGGAATATTCCACCCCTACTGCTACTATTACATATTTCATAACATAAACATACTATCAGACATATCTGGGGTGTCCGAACTACCCTTCGGTCCTAACAACCGAACTCTAGGACTATTCCCCTCCTACTACCACTATCACATATAACATATCATCCTAGAATATAAACATATCATTACATACTATCAGACATATCTGGGGTGTCTGACCTACCCTTCGATCCTAACAACCGAACTCTACTACTATCACATATAACATATCATGCCAGCATATAACATATTAGGTAGTAGCAAACCTAGATGATATCACAAAGACAATCATCTAACATACAACTCCTATTGGTGGGTCGACATTGTGGCCGTAGACCCACCGTTACTAGAAGGTAACTGACCTCAAACAAGTAGTTGCTGATAATCCATGTGGGAAGTCTCTGCCTACTGCTGCTCCGAAAATCCTCCAGCTACAATCCCCACAAAACACTTAGTCAGAAATTGACATCTACTCTTAGGGTAAAATGACTATATTGATGGGTTTTTGGTCATAAGAACATCCTATGTGCTCATACAAACCCTAATGCTTGTATCTAGGTTTCTCTATTGTACATGCAAGTTATCCAGGACTATAAACCCTAATTCTAGCATACAAGTAGTCATATTAACATAAGAATAGGTTTAAGACATTACCTTGATTTTTATGTAGCAATAACAATCTCACATCCTTCTTGTAATGACTTTAGAAAGCTTAGAGTCACAAATGTCACTCCTCTAATGGTTCACAAACACCAAGAGCAAGAGGATCAAGAGGAGAGAGGATGGAGGCTGCCCTAAAACATGTGAAACCCTAGAAGGATGCTCAACCATGTTTTTGGGTCATAAGGGATGTATATATAGTTAGGCTATTAGGGTTATCTAACAAGGAAACCCTAAATTGGATGCTTAAGCCCTAAGCAACCCGTAGATTCCTTTCCTTAAGGCCTTGGATGATTTCCTCATGGGCTTTCCCATAGAATTCGTCCACTCCTTAATATAAGACAATCCATAGCCCAAATTGCAATTATCTTATAATTACAATTCCAGTCCCTTAAGTTTAATTAATCTCTTTTAGTCACAAAACTAATTACCAATTAATTATTGACTAATATTAATTAAACAATATGATTTCTCCTTTAATATATTATTCTCATAATATATTAATAAATCATATTTAATCCTTTCTCTTCATAATTCATCCTATCAAGTTGCTTTGGTGAAGGCAACCCAAAAGTACCATGCACCATCGGGTCAAGTACATACCAAAATAGTTATGGACTTAGACACTAATCCAACAATCTCCCACTTGGATAAGTCTAATAACTATTATGCGTATGACTTCAGATCCTAATCTGCAATCGTAGCTTTCCAAAGCCGCTGTCAACTCTGATCCTATCAGATACACGTGTCCTTTAGATAAGGGATCATATATTCCTCCATTCTAGATATCGTATGAGATATGATTTCAAATCATTCTCTTTGTACTATTTCTCGACTTCTAATTTATGACGACTGACTAATTGAACAAATCAAATTAGCCCTAGCCCGGCCGAGCATTTACATTTGTCATCACTAAACCATCGAGGGGCCCAAAGATATCGCTTTTATCCTACTTGGGATAAAAGGAACGAATAAACTTTGATTCAATGATCGCTTGCACTTACTCACCGAATCACACACAACAATATGTTTTATGACACCAAGTTACTGGTGCGTTTACATATTATCAATGTGCAACCGATTAGCAAGATACAACTCACACATCTCGGTTTCAAGAATATAAGATGTTATTGTTTCGCCAATCACTTGTGATACAATCCATGGAGTGATCCAAGTGATCGGGGGTTTAATCCAATGCTCAAATCATATTCATAAGCACTCATGAACGTTGCAACAAACATTTGCTTATGTCTAATACTCTTTAGACAATCCACACACCAATTCACGACAGCCTTCATTCATACCTACTTCCAACATATGAACGACTGTGGCCCGTTCGAATAACTTGACTGTTCTTAATCAATTAAGTTATTCAGGAAGTCAAAACATGCAAAGTGAAACACAAGAATAATACTAATCCCATATGGCCTCAAACCTTTGAGCATAAATAAAACACCTTTTATTTATCACCATATCGATTACTCATTATTTGTCGTTTCTATGTAATCAACTTCTTACTTGAATTATTACACTTGTCCCATGCTCTTAGAATGCACACAATGTTTACCTATGGTTCTTACTTTGTGAAATAGATCAAATTGAACACATTTCCAATCATTCTCATTTCACAACCCCTAATCCATTTTATAAATGTAAGAATATCAATTCTTGCCACTTATAGAATATGCTAGATTCTAACATTTTATGCAACGATCCTTTTGTAATGTCACTGCACCAAAGTCACAAAGACTATTGTCAATGAAAGTACAAATTCCTCTATCGAAAATTGTTACAAGACAATTCCTTAGATATGATGTCTCTCACTCAAAGTACATTCCTTTGAACATCCTTTTGCATAAAAGTTTCTAATCTAGATATAGATTTTCAATATTCAATTCCCAATATGGACACATTTCCATATTTTTCATATGACAATTCATTCTTAATAGAATCTTTTTCTATTTATAATAATGTCGATATGGTCCATCTAATACTATACTTCCAATTACTCACAAGCAACCAATCCTAGGCGAACTTTGGATTGTCCTTTGATAGTTGTTTAATTATTTTGGTCAAAAACCGATTCTAGTCCTTTTTCCCTCTAAATGCGCTAAACATTTGGAAAAATTTAGAATGGTCAAATATTATAGTATTTGCAATCGATCCTGTACCCAAAGCGTATGGGACACGATGCAAAATGTCTTACATAAAGAGTTGATACTTTATCAATCTTTTGTCATAATGTTTTATTTGCTATGTTCTCAAAATTCGAATTGTGAAGAGGAATGTCGTAATCATAATCGAAATTTTAAGAACACACTATGTACTTTTGACTAAATTTGTTAATATTCCTCAACCTAAGCCTTTAGATTTAAAATGAAGCATAATATTCTCTCCCTTAATTATAGCAAAACAACTATTCCATCCTTACAACTTTGCAAAGAATGACTCTTGTTTTCTATAATTAATATTGCCAACTTGCAATACTTTCCTTAATAATCATACAATCATAACATTTATGCTCCCACTATCATGATGATTAACATAACACTTATGCTCCCACTAGCTTCGACATGTATTCATAAACATCTTAACTTTCAGAAAAACAATACCTATTGAATTTCTTAAGTCCATGTTTCTAATACTTAGTGATTTGATAATCTTTTATCAAAGCTTCTTGAACTTATACACCTTTGCCTTAGATAGTTCATATGTGTGTCTAAACAATTAATACTAATTGCCAAAACTCACAACTCAAATCATGGAAAGGGATACCGTAACCATAATCGAATTTGAGAATGCAATTTTACAATTCTTAGTGAAAGCATTTCCTCACAATCATTTTCATGAAGGAGGAAATCTTATGACACTTAGATTTAAACGGTGTATGTGTTCCTATCCATGTGAATTTGTTAAAACCAAAGTTGACATATTTAAACTTATATGGACCGAACTTTCTTAATCTTGATTTCTTGCCTTATGGTAGCACAGCTGCCCACCATGTCTTCCAAGTAGTTAAGCAGTTCACCTTTGCCTATCAAAGTACTTTCCATTGATCAAGGTCCTTGCCTTTTGTGCATTCAAACGAGAACTCATAGGACTCATATGCACACTTAACTCAATTGGAATGGCATAGAAAACAAAATAGTGTCAACACGATAGGTTGTAAACCTCAACTCGTGTGCTAGTGATGATCGATGAGGTTTATTTGATTTGTTCTTGAAACCTTTCAAGACCATTAAGACTCCCACTGACTCCTTGACATATAAGATTCTCTTGTCAATAAACATTTCTTGACAACCAAATATTCAAGAGTTAGTGTAGTTTATCATAACACTTCATAAAATGGTCCTAGTTGGTCTTTGTCTTATCCAAGACATCATAACTTTCCACATTTGATGAATGTTAAAAACCTTCTTCATACTTGTCACTTATTGCCACAATCTTAACTTTAAGACTTGTTATTGGAACGAAGTATGATTGACTTTTTGATTTAACCATTTCTTCAATTCTTGATTCCTCTTCTTAGATATACAATTGTGCTAAGACTCACTTAGAGGATCAATTGAGATATGGTTCTTAATCATTAAGACCTATCATAAAGCATAAAAGGTACTCTCCCTTATTCTTAGAATGGAGAAACTTTTATCTTTCTGCCTACTTGATTCTTCTTATTCGTTTTGCTATTGATTTACACTTTTTCAATCAATTCAGAATTACACTTAATCTTATGAGTATAATCATATTTACTAAACTTTTAGTAAACCATAACGAATATCTTGTTACTCTTATGGTGGACTTTGACCAACACACAACTTTGTGTACTCGATCTCCTAGTCCCTCACTTAACACTTTGTCAATGAATTAGTCTAATTTCCAAATATAAAATTTCTCATTCTTCGTGCAAACAAGTTGCATGATTCCAAATTTCTATCCAATTGAAACTTGGGCGATGAGAAACTCTCCCTATTTGGTAAATTCTCGACTTTTCCATAAACACCATAAATAAGAATCATATCCATTTGTTGTAGAAATATGCAAACACCAATTTTCATAATGATTTCATTACAAGGAAATAAACAAATAAATAAATAAGTCAAACGAAAATTTATTTTATTTATAAAAGCAGCGGAAAACATTTGTCCTTACAATGCAAAATCCATTGAAAACTATGTAGTCGAATATTCCTAACAATTCTATCATAACTATCTAAGCTCAAAATCTAATCTTCAAGTCCATGCGATCAAGATCCATTCCTCGTGATTAGATTCATCTTGCTCTTTCACCAAGCTTCCTTTCTTTTCACCGATCCTGCAAAACATTCAAATGCCATCTTATCACATCATGTATTAAGAATCAATGAATAGGAACTTAACGGAGTTAGATAGTGGATTTTACCTGAAGCACAACCATACACTTTGACTCTCCCATCTTCTGGACTATTCAGGCTCTTTGGGCAGACTTGTGTCCAACGCCCTTTCTTTTGGCAGAAAACGCAGGTCGGTTCTCCTAGAACGTCCTTGCAAGCATGGTCGGTTGACTTTCCCAACAAATACGCTCCATTGCTTTGCCAAATCATTTCTGATTCAGCAGCAATGAGCATGTAAGTTAGGTCAATGAGGTTGTCATCATGATCCATCATATAATACTTTCTTTTGAACTCATTATATGATTCAGGAAGTGACTGCAATACCCAATTCACAGCCAACTTATCTGGGAATGACACACCGAACATTATCAACCTATCAATATGTGATTTCATTCCTAGAACGTGGGCACACACGGGTTTACCATCTTCATGTTTCATTTCCAATAGGGCTTTAGTGATATTGAACATTTCAATTCTTCGATCTTGTGGGTTAGGAAGAACAATTGGAGGAGGTGGAGGAAATGAAGCATGATTTCTTGTTCCTCGATCGAATCGTGGAATACCATCTTCATGTGGAATGCTTGTTCCATGGGATTTGGGAAGACCATAGTTGTCAAACTTAGACATCTACAAAACGGGAGAAACAAATTCAAGTTAGTTGATTGATTGAGTCCTTAGTAAATCACCCAAATGAGATACTAAGGCTAGGACCCAACACAATATTCACAACTCGGGAGAGGGATGCCGTAACCCTAATTGTAGAATATTTGAAGGTAAGTGAATGATGATTCACTAATTTCCATCATGAAAAACGAAAAAGAAAATTTAAGTTTTAAATCTATGAAAACTCCTAGATCCTTTGAGATTCATTGAAATTTCAATGGCATGTTTAAATCTCGATATGCCCCTCTTGTTTGTGACTGGGATGCCGAGGATCACAAAGCGGGTCCTGATATGTTACAGTCACATATTCAATGTGTCGGTAAACCACACATGCTCCACCGAACTATGACAAACATTGAGTCACCCTTTGCTACCTTTTCTTAGAACCATTTAGTGTGCCGGTAAACCACACACGCTCCACTAACGTCTTCTCAAGGGAACAAAGTGTAATTTCATGGAATTGTATCAATTCACTTTGCCTAAGTAACTATGATTGGGGATTTGTAAAACATTTAGTTACTTTTGTATTTCACTATACTTATAATGGAAGGTTTCGTCCCATCATACCCGTTCGGCTAACGACCCTCCACTAGTCAAGAGTGCGGTGGGTAAGAGTGGATACCCATTCAATCGCCATTTTATAGGCAATTTCCTTAAACACCCCTTATAGACCAGCTTCGTGAATGAGGCCTACTAACGGTAAGACTGACTTTTACTCATACATATATATAATGTTAGACTTTTAATGTTATATATATAGTATAGGGTGTATTTTACACTTTTAAAATACTAGGTGGTCAAATTTAACATTTATACTTTTAATTCAATTAAATTGTAAACCTTAACTTTTATGGATTTATTAAACCTCTTTTAATTATACACCTTAATTAATTAATAAAACCATAAGGGTGTGAATTAAACTTTTCAAAACATTACTAGAGTTTTAGAATTTAACATTCCTAATTAAACTTTTAATCAACTTTTAAATTCCAAAACTTGAGGGTAAGTTTTGAAACATTTCAAAACATTAGGGTTTAGAATTTAAATATACATCAAAATTAAACTTTTAATCAAAATTTAAATTCCAAAACTTGAGGGCAAGTTTCGAAACCTTTTTCAAAACATTAGGGTTTTAACTATTTAAATTTCAAAACAACAAAACTTTTGGGTTCAAATTTAAACTATAAAACCTAAAGGATAAAATATGAAACTTTTCATAACAACAAGGATCAAATAACAAATAATCTTAATTAACATTTAATCATATAATTATCCATATTTGATTTATTTAATGATTTCTTGCAAAACAATTTACCAATTTAATCAAAATAATTAATCAATTATCACACAAGGAAACAAATATTTTATTAATTGATAAATATCTTCAATTGGATCAAGAATATACTCAAATATATCAAAAAAACGGATTTATATTGATCTAATATGATAAGGCAAGTATCCTCAAGCAAAAACAGCAAGAAATCCCGTTTTCCCCTCTTTCTGACCGACTGACTCGTCGAGTCAAGCATGGACTCGTCGAGTCAGCATGGACTTGGCGAGTTCATCTATAGACTCGGCGAGTTCAGCCCCCAGAATCCCAAAATTTAGATTTTTAAGCTTGAACAAACAAACAAAGCATCAATACAATAGAAACCAATCATGGCTCTGATACCATTGATAGGTTTTGGTCATAAGAACATCCTATGTGCTCATACAAACCCTAATGCTTGGATCTAGGTTTCTCTATTGTACATGCAAGTTATCCAAGACTATAAACCTTAATTCTAGCATACAAGTAATCATATTAACATAAGAATGGGTTTAAGACATTACCTTGATTGTTATGTAGCAATAACAATCTCAAATCCTTCTTGTAATGACTTTAGAAAGCTTAGAGTCACAAATGTCACTCCTCTAATGGTTCACAAACACCAAGAGCAAGAGGATCAAGAGGAGAGAGGATGGAGGCTGCCCTAAAACATGTGAAACCCTAGAAGGATGCTCAACCACGTTTTTGGGTCATAAGGGATGTATATATAGTTAGGCTATTAGGGTTATCTAACAAGGAAACCCTAAATTGGATGATTAAGCCCTAAGCAACCCATAGATTCCTTTCCTTAAGGCCTTGGACGATTTCCTGATGGGTTTTCCCATAGAATTCTTCCACTCCTTAATATAAGGCAATCCATAGCCCAAATTGCAATTATCTTATAATTACAATTCCAGTCCCTTAAGTTTAATTAATCTCTTTTAATCACAAAACTAATTACCAATTAATTATTGACTAATATTAATTAAACAATATGATTTCTCCTTTAATATATTATTCTCAGAATATATTAATAAATCATATTTAATCCTTTATCTCCATAATTCATCCTATTAAGTTGCTTTGGTGAAGGCAACCCAAAAGGACCATGCACCATCGGGTCAAGTACATACAAAAATAGTTATGGACTTAGACACTAATCCAACATATATTACCCTAATCAGATCCAAGTCAAAGTCAACTTCGAGTTGACTCGACTCGCCAAATTAGGCCGTCAACTCGTAGAGTCCCTATCCCTTAACACGACCTCATCCATGACTCGACTCGTCGAGTGTGGCGATAACTCAACGAGTTCCTCCTCTATAAAAACATCGAAAGATCCTTCATTCGACTCACCGAATTGTATGAACAACTCGTTGAGTTCACCTTCATCCGATGAACAAGTCCTGACCTCGACTCGTCAACCACATCTTCAATATTAAGGAGATTGTCTTGGATTCGCTGTGTCTGTTCTAGCACTCGTCGAGTCCCATGAACTCCAGGTCTAAAACTAAGTCCAATGTGTTGGGTCACTCCTTCTGTCCTGCTATAACCCTTCTAACACCCAACTGATTTCTTTTGACCCTTAACAGATATGGGACACAAGCCTTGGACTCGTCGAGTCCCAAGAACGGATTCGCCGAGTCGATAACGTCCACACTCTAAATCTTCGATTTCTGGTGTACAACACTTGACCAAATGATAGATCCAAGCCCCTAAGCTCGATCTAGCACGTAAAGTTACAAACTTTATGTGCATGTATGGAAGAATGAGCCCAAATGGCCCAAAAAGGAACTCCCATCATGCATGAGGCTTTCTATGGGTTCTAAAACAATTGCTTTCTACCTTAGGGTCCCTCAAGAACCCTGGATCCGAAACCCTATCCCTCAACCATGCTTGCAATCATGGTTTGTAGCCAAAATGGCTCTTAGAAGCCCTAAATTCCTTCAAGAATAGATCTACAATAATAATAAGCAAGGTATAAGCTTTATACCTCAAATGCACTGTGGAAGATGCTCAAAATCGGATCCCTCTAGCCTCTTCTTGTTTCTTCAAGGTTTTCCTTCCTTTCTTAGATCACAAAAGCACCAAAATCACTCAAAAGAACTTAGATATTCACTCACACGATTGGGGTTCGCTATGGGGGTCTTCTAGGAGTAAACGGGACTATGGGTGACTGAATGAGATGTTTAAATAGGGTGCAAACCCTCAGATTTGGGTTTTTGTCCAAACAGGGCCTACTCGTCGAGTCTGGGACCCGACTCGTCGAGTCCATCACTTAAATCCCGCATCCCTTCCCGCTTCTACTCGACGAGTTGGTCCTTCAACTCTCCGAGTCCAAGGCCAAAAATGCAAAACACGTAGAGAAAAATAAAGAGAATTACGTACCAATAACCAGGTGCTACAATCTAGCTAGTAGATGCATGTGTGTTTAATAGTTAAAGACCCATGAGTATTGTGTATGTTATATACATATGAGAAAGGATTTCACTTATTGGGTGTCCATTATCTCTAAAATTATAAAATGCTTGCATGTTGGGTTCTTTCTCAATTTTGTTCATCTTTGGAAGATTAACTCTTTTTTTTCTCTCTTAAAGTTAATATTGGTTATGAACTTTAAGCTTAAGAGTTTTAAGAGTTTTATACAAAAGAAATAGCATTCTACATGAAGTTAAGAGTCTTTGGTTGGTGTTTAAATCTTTCTACAACTTGCAAGATGATCATTCGTAGGTTGGATATCAATCTGAAGTACCTATCTAATTCATGTTCTGGCTACCAAAGTTCACTGGTGTTTGAAGGAGGTTATCAGTGCACCAACATAAATTCAAATGTAGGACTTCCGAAATATATATTTGAAAATTAGATATCATATTTACTAGAACAAATTACTGAAATCATCTATCTGGTTTACTTAAAATTGTGTGTTTGGTCCCTAACTTTTATTTTTGCTCTCAGAGTGTCCTTACTGTTTGATTTTGTTGTGTTGTTAACCCCTAATAAACATAAAAAGACTATAATTCCCTTTATAATTTTTTTTTATTAATTATTAAATAAAATAATTTATTTATTTAATAGGTCCCACTATCACCACCATCTAGTATTTGCAAATGCCAACCATCACCGACTACCACCGGTAACCACCATGTGTGACTGCCGACCACAACCTTCCCACCCCTTACTTATCATCTTATGTAACCACTGTTTCTCTTCCCGATGACATTTTCAGATATATAGACCCACTCCCATCAGTGCAACTGGGCAACCAGCAATCACCACCGCCACCACCCAACTATTAATGCACCGCCACCATCTACATTTTACAGAAACACCACCACACACTTATTCAGGCCGCCCATATCATGGATTTCATCAGGTAACACCTTATTTACCTCCAACAACCACCATGTGCACCAACAAAAACAACGATCAGTTACCTCATGTAACTACAATCGATTACCGCCTGGACCAAATCAAAATCAAACCAAAACTAAAATCAAATTTTAGAACTCAAAACCAAACCAAGATCAAGTCCTAAATCAAAACCTAACCAAAGTGAAAAACTAAAATTCTGAAATCAAAACCTAAACTAAAATCAAAACCAAATCCAGAAATCAAAACATAAAATATAAAACGTAACCTGCAATTGATGAAGAATTCCCAGAAATCAAATCCAAAAACGAATCGGAGATGTATTTGGAATCGATAATGTCACCAGATTAAACACAATGGGATTAAACCTAAAATGGAAAACTGTTGAATTAGGTGTCTAAGCACATAACTATAATTTGTATGTACTTGAATTGATAGTGGCATGATCCTTTTGGATTGCTTTCACACATTCAACTAGACATGATGATTAATTGAGGAAGAAAAATAATTGATTAATTGATTAATAAATTAGAATAAATGACTTATTATTATGTTATAGAAATAATATATTAATGTGTAGGGACTAAAAGTGTAATTGTTCAATTGTTGAGCAAAAGGGTCAAGAACCTTCCTAGGGGAAGGGTGGACAATTTTAATGACATATGAAAGATTATTCTAGAGTTTCTAGAATATCTTATCATATATGGATAATCAAAGGAGGTGGATAATTATCAAATTTGAGAATAGGGTTATCCATAGCATTCTTGGTGCACTATAAATAGAGCCCTTAAGATTATGATTTTCGACCACTCTTTGATAGAAGCTAGAGCTGAAATTTAGTCTCCTCCTCTCTCATCATCCTTGCATTGTGTGTTTGTGAGCCATTAGAGGTGTTACACCTGTGACACTAAGTTCTCAAGCTTAAAGATCTACAAAGGAATCATTGTTATTACAATATAACAATCAAGGTATGTAACCTAACCCTAGTTTTATATGAATTTCAAAAATAGTAGACACTTCCTAGGGTTTCTCATTTTATGTTTAAGTTTGCATGTTCAATTAGAGAAAACCTAGATCCAAAGCATTAGGGTTGGATGCAAACTTAAGTATTGTTATAATGCTCAAAACCCTTAAAAAACCTCACTTGATATCTCATAAATCAAATACCGTTTTTCCAAACGATGAAATCAATGGGGTTAGATGGGAACGTACAAAAGCAGAGAAGGAACAACGAAGTTACAGGTTTCCAGTGGCTTTACAATTGCCGGTTTTCGATGGCTTTATCGTTGTAAGTTTTTGGAGGCGTTGGAGTTGCAAGCTTCTAGTCGTTCTGTTCACATGTTGGCTGATGGTGGCGGTAACTTTCGAATTGCAGGTTTTGGAAGGAAGTGGCTCTGATCGATGGCTTTAGTGTTGAGTTCACAGGGAGAGAGGTATAGCTTGAAGCCTTAAACTACGATTGATGGCTTTCATTGTAGAAGGAAAGGTATGGATTAGGTGTTTGGGGTGGGGGTGGTGGGGATGTGAGTGGCCCATTTTGTAATAATATTTAAAATAATTTTATAAATAATCGTTAATAATTTTAAATAAAAACAAAATACAGTAAGGGTATAATAGTCTTTTTATGTCTATTAGGGATGAAAGTCATAATAAAAAGAAGCTATATGGATGGTCCGAGTGCAAAATAAAAATTGGGGACTAATCATATAATTTTAACTAAACCATAGGGAAGATTTCAGTAATTATTTTTTGTATTTACTAATCGACTTATTATAAAACTCTTAATGAGATTTATGAATAAGTATATATTTTCTGTGATTTCATTCTTAATTTCAATGATTAACATTTGAAAGTTTATATCTAAAACCTTGGATGTTTTGGTGTAATACAAATAGTGTAATACATAGGGGTGTCAACGGGACCAAACGGGAGCGGAAATAGCTGCCCCCGCTCCCGCCCCCAAAATCAGTTGGTACCCCCACTCCCGGTCCCGCCCCCAGCTCCCCCGCTTACATAGCCCCCGGTTACCTCCATCGCTCGCGGTCCCACCCCCGTTCCCCCGGTTTATAGGCTTAAAATTCGATTTTTTTGCTAAACAACTACCTTGGTTTAGGCTAAAAAGACTATTTTAACAACTTTAAAAGTTTAAAACCTAATCTTTTAGAAACTAAAAAATTAAAAATCCAACATTACAAAATGACAATTCTAACAATCTTATAAATATAAAATACGACAAATCCAATATTACAAATATAAAATAGTTACATGTCTAAAATTATATGATCAATTCACTACCTCTTCAATATCCATTAATTGGAAACGGGAAAGTAAAACCTAACATAAACCTAAAATTACAAAATCTATTTTGTATATGTATTTTATATTAAATATATATATTTTACATAAATGTACAACCGGGGCCCCGCGGGAGTATGGGATGGAAATACCAACTCCCGACCCTGGTGGGCCCCGCGGGAGTATGGGATGGAAATACCAACTCTCGACCCTGGTTCCGAAAATAAGCGGGGTTTAATTTTGCCCCCGCTACCGCTCCCGCTCCCGGTTTTTTTAAAAATTTAGTCCCGTATGAGATCGGGATCCCACGAGGGTTTTGACATCCTTAGTAATACAATGTCTATTTGGTCGATATTATGTATCAATCACTCATTCAAAACATTTTATTTCTTTTTTATCAAATAATATTTTCAGATGCTAGAAAATAAATATTCATTAGTATTTCAATTATATTCATCTTATAATATTTATTGGATAGTATAAACTAAAAACTAAATTGGAAAAAGTTTGGACTACATTACATATCAAAATATCAATGTACTCTTTTTATTGTTTATTAATTCGGTTAATACCAAAACCCAAGAGTAAAAACATAAATTCCCACGTACTTATAAATTTTTACATATAATTATCTTAACCGTCTAACTTTGCACAATACGCAAGATTACACCTAACGTATTACATAAAAATAACATTTATTTCATTTAACTTAAAATTACACCTAATGTATCACACAAAAATATCATTTATTTCATTTAACTTACTCTTTCTTATATATTTGGTTAACTTGATGCTTTTATTTAGACGGTTATAACCGAAAAATAATAATTGTATTAAAAACACATCCGCCGTTGTTGTGACTTCACCTTGACCTCATCACCATGTCCCTACACCCTGATTTCTTCGTCGCTCTTACAAAACCGTACAATCCTCTTATTACATGTGATTTTAATTAATATAATTAATTAAATACTGCAATATACTCTATATAACCAAAAACTAAACAATTATATTAAAAAGGTACCATTAGAGTGCCATGAACAATGCAACAGGAAGTTGACCCAATAACATCTCAAAGTCGTATCTTATAAAAAACACATTCCGTATTTCTATATGTACAAACACATGATGTCATGTCACAAGTGTATATATATATATATATATATATATATATATATATATATATATATATATATATATATATATATATATATATATATATATATATATATATATATATAGAGAGAGAGAGAGAGAGAGAGAGAGACATAGGTTCAAATATTCTAACTAATTATTGTGCGGATATCGTATGATATGATAATGATTAAAAAAATATGTTGTTTGATAATATAAATACGTTCAATTTTACATAACTATTGTCATTAACACACATTCTCACTAATTAAATCGTCTATAAGGTTATTGTACACCTATTATTATTATTCCCATTTCTGTCAGAATGTTTTATTAGGTCGTATTCTGTCAGAATGAAAATGAGTGAAAAACGATATGTAAGAACAAAAATAAAAAATAATTAGCGAGAATGCATGAAAATGATGATATTTTTGAAAGGTTGAACGTATTCGCATTGCTAAACAATGTATTATCTTAGTAATTCTCATAGCATACGATATCCGCACAATAATTAGTTAGAATAAAATAACCTAAGCCTATATATATATATATATATATATATATATATATATATATATATATATATATATATATATATATATATATTGTTAACGTATACTTCAAGAAACGTTAAAATAGACTTCAAACTGACATCGGGCTTGGCCTTGTAAGAACCCAGTCAAAAGCCAAGTTCGGGCCTTCGCCAACAACAGGGGCACTGATAAGGCGGTTAAGGTGCATAGTCGCGCCTTAACCCCATCTCTGGGAAACCATACCCCGACAAATATGGGACCACTCAGAGAGTCCACTTGCCCATCAGACGATAGTCATGATCTTCGTGAACGTTTAGAAGATCTCCTTCCAACCAATAGGAGGAGGAAGCAAAAGATGTGACGGAGGACCCTCCAATATAGGCCCGCCACGTCATACCTCACGAGAAAATCCTCAACATAATCAGTTGAGAGACCCGCCTCTGAGATAGGTATAAAAGATTCCTTCTTCCTACAAAGAAGGGGATGAAAATACTCTCTCTTTTGTAATCACTTAACATCTCTGTCATATCTCATAGTAACTAGATCGTCGGAGCTTCATCCCGGGACCCCCTCCCAAACATCGACTAACGATCTATATTTTGTTTTGTACTGTGATATCAGGGGAAGTCATTTCAGCATGATTCATTGGCAATACATCCACGCAACAAATTCAACGAGCAATAGTGGCAGGCGAGATCCCAATATTGTCTGAAGCACTGGAAAAAAGCCTACTGCGTCCGATGCAGTCACTAGAAGGAGGGCAAACTTCCGTTCAGGAAGGGCACACATCAAATCGCACTCCGGTTTCACAAACGCCATCTAGTTCTGCAGTACATACAACAACAACTCTCACGGCCAGCCTCTGGCGCCCAATAGCCAACACAATTCCATAACAACAGCCTCTCCCACTTACCCCCGACACCAGAAGGTGGATCCTGCACACCATTCAACCACATCCACAATATTCCTCAATAGTATACTTGCAAGCCACCATGACAGGCCTGCCTCACATGTCGATATATATACAAAAACCACCGATCCTTAACACGTTGGTACAACACACCCCAGATTTGATCCATGCACTATTTATGGATCTAACACCCAGTTCCGAGTACAATCTGAGTTTAATCCCTTTATGACAACGGATCAACTGTTTACCCTATACACTCAGCAGTATATAGGAGAATGCCTGCATATGGCTCCTTCGGCAGGACAGTATGGAATCCAACAATTTAGGTCGGCGCCAAACCTACCGTAGTATCAACCATACATCTCACCAGCGACCGTGCATAACTAGATGTATGCAAGCCCGTACCAAATGCAACATCACAAGGCTTACGGCGGGATGCCATACTTATATATGAATAACCCCATGTGAAGCGCCAACTCTAATTTCAGCCACGAGCTACTATAGTACGAGATTCTGCACATGGTGATGATCCCACACATGCAAAACTATGACGGTATTGCAGACCTAGATGACCACGTTGACAATTATAAATGGACGATGACATCCATCAAGATGGATCATCGCTTTACCTGCACCTATTTTCCTTGCACCCTAACTGGAAATACAGGCAAGTGGTTCAAATCTCTAAAGTTTGGCAGCATCTCCAGGTTTGAGCAACTGAAATACCTTTTCCTTAACACTTTCATGCAACTGAGGAAAGGCAAGGGGGACGCTAATTCCGTAATGACATGCAAGCAAAGAGAGGGGGAGTCAATCCGTGAGTATTATGATCGGTTTACACTGGCGACCTTGAATGTTCCAGGACATGAAGAGTTCCTGGTAACAGGTGCTTTCGCATAAGGTTTCCTCTCGGGCCCCCTATCAAAGAAGATGCAGGGAACTGTCCCCAGATCTCGGGACGAACTAAAGTTCCAAGTTGAAAAATACCTAAGGAAAATTGAAGGGGAAGAGCGAAATGAGACCAATATCAAAGATATAGCCAATACATATGCAAAATAGGAGGAGGCTGTGTCGCGGCCACTCTCGGCTCAACAGGGTCGGCAAGATGGCAACCAGCAGTGACACAATCGTCATCGCCGACATATGTTTAGAAGGTACAGACCTTTCTATAGGGATGATAGCAAAAGCAGTTGTACTGATGTTCATGCAATCAACAAGGCCCCAACCAAGGAAAACAAAGACACGCCCAAGTTCTATGAGTATCATAAAAGCAAAACTCACGATACAAACGAGTGTACAGTGCTAAAGAGGGAGATCGATGATAAAAAAAACTAGTGGGAAACATTGTTGGTATAGCAAAAGACCTCGGGGAAAAATTCAATGAGGATAAACACCATCCCAAAAATCAAAAGGATGGAGGAAAAGACCGCGAAAAAAGGGTGGAGATACTCACCATCAATAGGCCCCGCCCATGCACCTGTTGGGTTTTGAGCATTTTAACACTCCTATGGTGTACATGCAACCCTATAAACCTTGGATCTATGTTTTCTCTATAATACATGCAAATAAGAACTTTCCAAGGCTTTAATCCTAACTAGCATATTATGAAGCACTTATACTATAAAGTACTAGTTAGATGACATACCTTTTGATGTAGCTTGATGTCTTCAAGCTTTAAGAGCTTAGCCCCAATAGTGTGGAAGCCTCAAGTGGAATCACAAATCACCAAAACACCTTGGAAGACTTTAGAGAATATGGATACTTGGTTCTCTCTAGTGAAATTGGCTAGCCCTTCTTAGTGTATCCACACTAGTGCCAATTTCACCAACCAAGGACATCTTTATATAGTGTGGAGGATTAGGGTTAAACCCTAATACCCATGACCTTTCATTTCCTAGGATCCATGGGTTAAACACTCCATGGACTATCCATGAAAGCTTAGCCCAACCTAAATGAACTTGGCCCATTCCATATATATAAGAGTCCATATTTAATTAGTTCATTTTGATCACTTAATTAATTCTAAATTAAGTCTTGATCAATAGTAATTAAATAATATGATTCCTTATTAATATATTAGAACTTATAATATATTAATATAAACCATAAATATACTATTCTCAAAAGACTATCCATATAAATTGTGTCGGTGAAGTGCAACCCAAATGGACCATGTCGGGTCGGGTCAAGTACATACCAAATATAGTTATGGACTTAGACATTAATCCAACAGTCTCCCACTTGGATAAGTCAAAAACTATTATTGAGTATGACTTCAAAACCTAACTGGCAATCGTAGCTCTTAAAGCCGCTGTCGAACTCTGATCTTGTCAACGAACTTGTCCATTAGATAAGGGATCATATATTCCTCCATTCTATATATCAAATGGACTGAGACATGGATTATAATCATTCTCTCTGTCCATTTGTTGTTTCCCGATTTTCGATTTATGACGACTGACTAATTGAACAAATCAAATTAGTCCTGGCCCGGCCGAGCACTTCCATTTGTCATCATCAAATCATCGACGGGGCCCACAGATATCGCTTTTATCTCGAAGGTAAAAGGAATGGATAAACTTCGACTCATATGGCTTGTTCTACTACTTGTTGAATCATACACAAAGGCACGTTTTATAGCACCGAGTTACCAAATGCATTTTCGTGCAATCAATGTACAACCAACTCATAGTAACAACTCATATCTCTAGGTTTGAAGAATATAAGATATTATCATCTCATGATCACTCGTGATAAAATCCATGAAGTGATTCCAATGAGCACGGGTTGAATCCAATACTCAGAACTTATGAGCACTCATGAGTGTTGTAGCCCTTTGTCCAACACCTTAGACCTCTACAAGCCAACCCATGACAATCTTAATTCATATCTACTTCCAACATATGACCGACTGTGGATGGTTTGAATAACTTAGTCATTTCGGAAGAATAACCTAGTTTATTCGGGAAGTCAAAACATGCAAAGTGAAACACAATAATAATTGAATCCAATATGGTATCAAAACCTATGAACATAAATAAAACACCTTTTATTTATCACCATATGATTACACATTATTCATTGTATACTGTTTCAGCTATCAACTTTATTCTTGAATTTAAAACAATAGTTGTCCCATGCTCCAAGCATGTACACTATGTTTTTCTAAACACTAGTAATGCCACACACCAAGTATGCATACTATGTTTGTCTATGATCTTTACTTTGTGAACTAGATCAATTGAACACAACTTCATTGATTCTCTTTTCACACTCACAAATCCTTACTGCAAATGCAAGAATTCCAAATTCATGCCATTTACTGAAATCTGTTAGATTCTAAACTTATATGCATTGATCCTCTTGTAACGATTATGCACAAATTCACAAAGACTTGGCAACAATCATTACAGAGTATTCCAAAGGAGATCAACTCCTTGGAAACATCCTTCTTGCATTAAGTTTCCTTAATCTTACACAGATTGAAATTTCTGACTTTGAAACATTTCCAGATTCCATTTTGACTATCACTTCTGAACATCCTTACAGATTATGTCAATATGGTCCTTCCAGAATTATCACTATACTTCCAACTATCCTTGAGCAACCAATCTTTGGTAAACCTTAGATTGTCCTCGATAATTGTTTAATCCTTTTAGTCATATCCAGTTCTAAACCTTTTCCCTTCATAATGCCCCAGGCATTTGGAATTTTTTTAGAAATGATGAATATAGCACATGTAATCGATACTATATCCGAAGCATATGGGACACGATTCATGATGTCTCACATAAAGACTAAACCAGTCTTTTGCTATAACATTTCCATTTCTATTTCTATTTGCCAAGTTCTCACAATTCAGATTATAAAAAGGGATGTCGTAATCATAATCGAATTTTATAACACAAATAATGGACCCATATACAGAATTTCCTTATGTTGAGCCATTCCAACATGAAATTCATATATATCCGTGACTAAATGATTAAAACCTCACGATCTAAGCTTATAGATTTGAGATGAAGTATAATTTCCTCTCCCTTAATTATAGCAAAACAACCTTTTCCCAATTGAAATATTTTGTTTTCTATAATTAACATTGCTAACTTGCAATCTTTATCATAATTATCATGCTCCCACTAACATGATGATTTTTAGCATAACACTTATGCTCCCACTAGTTTTGACATGTACTCAGAAATCAGCTGGACTTCTAGCAATCAATACTTTATTGACTTTCTTACCAAAGTTCAGATTTCTGATACTGGATTGTTTTGATAGAACTTTATCAAAATCATACAACTTCCCTTAGATAGCACACTTGTGTGTCTAAACAATTATGAAGAGGGATGTCGTAATCATAATGGTTAGACATTTTTGCCACTTCTCACAAATCCAGGTTAGTGTGCCGGTAAACCACACATGCTCCACTAACGACTTTGAGAATGCAAATATCACAATTGCTATCTAGATAAAATTTACTTAGTGAAAGTGTTTCCTCACCATCATTTTCATGAATCGGAGAGAAAACTTATGACACTTAGATTTAATGGTGTATGTGTTCTTATCCATGTGAATTGTCAAAACCATAGTCACAAGACAAGGATAATGACAAATCCAAACTCATATGGACTGAACTCAATCTTAATTTCTTGCCACCTGGCAGGTCAAGGGCCTGCCATTGCTTCCAAGTTGTTGTGCAACCAATTGAGAACTCTAAGAACTCAACTTTAACTGGAATGGGCACAGACTATGTCAACACGATAGGTTATAAACCTCAAGTTGTGTGCTAGTGAAGAACTTTAGGTTTTATTCTTGATTAGTTCTTGAGACTTTCAAGACCTTTAAGACTCCCACTGTCCTCTTGACCTATAAGACTCCCTTGTCAAACATCCAAGAGATAGTGTGGATTCTAACCAAGACAAACACTTCACATAGTTGGCCTAAGTTGGTCTTTGTTTTATCCAAAACATCACAACTTACCAACTTCAAATGAACAAGAGTAGGACACTTTTACTCTTACATTTGACACGTGTTTTAAACCTTCTTAAAGACATGTCACTCAAATTACAATATTGTAGTATGACTCTAAGACTTGTATTGGAACGAAGTATGACTCATCTTCTTGATTTAACCATTTCAACAATTCAAGATCCCTTCTTCTTAGTCATAAGAATGCACTAAGACTTCCTTAGAGAACTAATTTTGATATGGTTTCTTAATCATTAAGATGATCACAAAACTGATACTAAAGTACTCTCCCATCTTTTCAGATTTGAGGAACTTTTATCCTTCTGCCTAATTTGATTCTTCTTATTCGCTCTGCCATGCATTGGAACCTTTTCCAATGTCTCAGAGTTACACTTAAGCTTGTAAGTATAATCATATTTACTGAGCTTTAGTAAACTATGACGAATAGCCTTATATCTTTTGTGGTGGACTTAATCAGTGCACATGACTATGTACTCGATCCCTTAGTCCATTACTTGACTCACACATCCATGTGAACAAGTAATTAGTCTTAATTTTTCCAATACTTGAAAGTTCTCATTCATCATGCTATACAACTTGCATGATTCCAAGTCCCGGTCCAATTGAGACTTTGGATGATGAGAATCTTTCCTTATTTGGTAAATTTAGACATTACCACAAATGAAGGAATCAATTTCATATTTCCACTCTTGCTATTAATGGAATCATATAAGCAACAATTTTTCCTCAAATGCCATTGTAAGGATATTTTTTAAAATAAATAAAATCATCATATTTTTTTCTTTTATTTTAAAAACTTTGCGGAAAAGACTATCCTTACAATCCATATGAAACTTGTTGTTATCTATTCCTAAGCAATATCTCATAACTCCTAAGAAGTAGCTCAAGAATCCGATCTTCAAACTACGCGATAGAAATCCATCTACTCGATCAGATTCAGCATATTCTTTCTTTAAGTTTCTTCACTTTTCTTTAATTCTTAAAACATCACCATGTGACCCAGTCACATTATGTATCAAGAATCTCAGAATAGAAACTTAACAGAGTTAGATAGTGGACTTTACCTGAAGTAGAGTCAAACTTATTGACTTTAACATCCTTAGGTAAATTTGGAAGCTTCGCAAATAATGACCCTTTCTTTGGCAATATAAACATATGGACCCTTTGATAATGGTACACGGGACTATCACAGACTTAGCTTTTCTCTTTACCATTTGTTCAACCGAGTTGACTATGGCCGATCCCTTTCCATTGGGAAGAGAATGCTTTTCTGGATTTCCTGTGTCACTATTGTCAATGTCCATCAAGTTTTGAGGAAGTTGATCTTAACAAATAGATAAGATCATTAAGGGTCTTGTCATAGTCTGTGTCATAAGTGTTCCAAAAGAACTCACTATGTGACTTAGAAAGTGATTGAACCACCAACTTTCTCAAGACTTTGACACCCAACTCTCCCGGCTTGTCAATATGTGACTACATCTCCAAGATGTGACCACACCTAGACCTTCACTTGCCAATAGGGTTCGAGTGACCTTAAACTTTTAAAAACTTGTGGGGTAGGGAGAATAATTGGAGGAGGTGAACGAAGTATGATTTCCATGGAACATCATCTTCATTTAGGAAAGCTTGTTTCAATAGATGTGACCACACCTAGATCTTCACTTGCCAATAGGGTTCGAGTGACCTTAAACTTTTAAAAACTTGTGGGGTGGGGAGAATAATTGGAGGAGGTGAAAGAAGTATGATTTCCATGGAACATCATCTTCATTTAGGAAAGCTTGTTTCAATAGATTTGGGAAGATCATAAATGTCTAAACCAGACATCTTTTGGGAGATATTCAAGATAGTTGATTTTAAAGTCCTTAATATGACACCCAATATGAAATATTAAGGCTAGGACCCAACAAACTATTTTATAACTTAGAAGAGGGATGCCGTAATCCAAGCTATAAAATATTTGAAGGTAGGTGAATGACGATTCACCAATTTCCACCAAGGTAAACGAAATGTATTATTAGGTTTTAATTGGTTTTTGAAACTCCTAGATCTTTTAGATTCATTGAACTGTTCAATGGCATGTTTCAATCTCGAGTGTGCCCTTCAGGTTTTGTGACTGGGATGCCGAGGATCACAAAACAAGGTGTGAAGTAACCATGCAAATTACTTGGTACCTTAAGTGTTTACCCCTCAATCGATGTGTCGGTTAACCACACACGCTCCATCGATACTATGATAAACATTAAGTTACCCTTTGCCTACCTTGTTAAATACGAGTTAGTGTGTCGGTTAACGACACACGCTCCACTAACCGACTTAAACAAAGTGCAAAGTGTAATTTCATGGATTAGCACCTTATTCACATTTTCCTAAGTAACTAAGATTGGGTATTATTAAGAGTTTAGTTACTTGGTATTTTTCATTAATACTTTTAATGAAGGGAGAATTATAGTCTTGTCAAACCCGTTCGGCTAACGACCCTCCACCAGTCAAGCAAGCGGTGGGTGAGAGTAAACACCCATTAAGTTGCCATTTTATAGGCGACAACCTTATACCCACCTTATAGACCGGCTTCGTGAATGAGGCGTACTAGCGGTAAGACTGACTTTACTGTTATACATATATATATATATATATATATATATATATATATATATATATATATATATATATATATATATTATTAACTTATAATATTATAAAGTATAAGGGTTGGATTTTAACTTTTAAAATTCTAAGGGCTAACTTGGAATTAAAGTATTCATAAGAGAAAACTTTACAAATTCCAAAACTTGAGGGCAAGTTTTGAACTATTCAAAACTAATTAATTCCATAACTTATGTGTTTAAAGTAGTTTTAATCCAAAAACTCTTCAAGTTCCATAACTTGAGGACAAGTTATGGAAGACTTTAAACTAATAAAAGAATTAACTTTTCTTTATTTTGTAACTTATGGAATTAATTAAGGTTACACTTTTTTTTATTATTATTTAATGAAGAGACTCTTGGTCCTCCATAACTTGAGGACAAATTATGGAGTCATAACTCCAATTAATTAGAACTAGACTCTTCATTTTGTAACCTTTGCCAACTTTTATGAGTTTTATGAAACTTAAATGTGACTTTTCATATAACTTGAGGACAAGTTACAAAAACACATTTTAGAATCAACTCTTAGATTAATTTGGATTGAAAACAACTATTTCACTCAACTTTTCTATTAATCTAAGTAACTCATAAGAACAAGATAATTCAAATCAAACTTTTCCATGTAATTAGTCTAACCCTTAAACTAATACAAAACATAAATCTATTGACAATTATCTTTGAAATTGGATTAGCATGAACATTACCTCTTAAAAAAACAAGTTTATAAGTTCAAAACAACTTAGGGTAATGTTCCTAGTCCATTTCTAGCCAAAAACCTCGAAAATATGTTGTCTGGGGGTCCAACTCGTCGAGTGCATGAACCAACTCGGCGAGTTGGATCGATTTGATCACTTTTTAGGCATGGACTCGCCGAGTCTGATGATCAGACAGCAACAATTTCGATTTTTTAAGCAGTTTTGCAAGTATAAGAAGAAAACAAGCCTAGGCTCTGATACCACTGTTAGGTTTTGAGCATTCTAACACTCCTATGGTGTACATACAACCCTATAAACCTTGGATCTATGTTTTCTCTATAATACATGCAAATAAGAACTTTCCAAGGCTTTAATCCTAACTAGCATATTATGAAGCACTTGTACTACAAAGTACTAGTTAGATGACATACCTTTTGATGTAGCTTGATGTCTTCAAGCTTTAAGAGCTTAGCCCCAATAGTGTGGAAGCCTCAAGTGGAATCACAAATCACCAAAACACCTTGGAAGACTTTAGAGAATATGAATACTTGGTTCTCTCTAGTGAAATTGGCAAGCCCTTCTTAGTGTATCCACACTAGTGCCAATTTCACCAACCAAGGACATCTTTATATAGTGTGGAGGATTAGGGTTAAACCCTAATACCCATGACCTTTCATTTCCTAGGACCCATGGGTTCAACACTCCATGGACTATCCATGAAAGCTTAGCCCAACCTAAATGAACTTGGCCCATTCCATATATATAAGAGTCCATATTTAATTAGTTCATTTTGATCACTTAATTAATTCTAAATTAAGTCTTGATCAATACTAATTAAATAATATGATTCCTTATTAATATATTAGAACTTATAATATATTAATATAAACCATAAATATACTATTCTCAAAAGACTATCCATATAAATTGTGTCGGTGAAGTGCAACCCAAATGGACCATGCCGGGTCGGGTCAAGTACATACCAAATATAGTTATGGACTTAGACATTAATCCAACAGCACCAACCGCCAAAGCCGATATCCCAATGTAAGGCCATATCGCCAAAACATCCTCAACATAGCATTCTCAGTAAACGACCCTTGGCCAGAGCATTGGGACCCCAATAATCCATTGCACATCACCAGATTTTATAGTCAACACCGTGTTGAACAAGGTTACCAGAGTCAACATGATCTACGAGCACTACCTTCATCAACCGCCAATCAAATGGAAAAAGTACCTCCAGTCACCGCGCCAGCGCCCACTAGTTGGCTTCACTGGTCACCGTATTTAGCCAACAAGAACAGTCAGAATCCTATTCACATTGACTAGTGATGAAAGAGCAAAGGAGATAACAAGGGTGCTCGAATTCCTAGTTGTCGATCGCCCGACAGAGCACAACATTCTTTTAGGCTGACCTGCACTTTTCCAGCTGCAAGAAATCCCATTTACTCTCCATGGTGTTCTCAAATTCAGCACGAGTGATGGATCAACAATGGTAGTAGCGACCAAGCCGGCAATTGGGCACGACGCCCAACGAGGAGCAAGGCAAGGGACCCAATCGCGTCAAAACGAAGGTCACCTAAAAAGAGAAGACCCATAAAAGAAATCTATTGTAGCACAAGTGGCAACTCACGAGATCAGGAAAAAATGGTGAGATGTGTTCAGTCGACTTGCAACATCTCTCCCACAGGAGGGAACTCACGCCGATCCAAGGAACGCTCAACAAGGATATAGAGTGACAAGTGCACATCAAAAAACGTTGGCCCATAGACAAAGGCACCTGCCTGGCCCATAATTGAAAACCAGGAAAAGCCCTGAACAATTTGGGACCCAAAGCAAATCTTCACCGATAAACCCAAGCCCCTCAGAACAGAGGGTGCAAGTACACATAATAACAACAACGGAGGTGGAATACCACTCTTTTTTACGAGCAGCTTTTCACATAGGAGAGCACCAACAAGAGTCCTCAGTATGAAAAGCAACATCCACAGTGATAGCAAGACATGCATGGAAGATGGGTGGGTAGAAACGCACAGGAGGCACGCTCACCTGGACAAGGGGAGGCTCTTCCAACGATTGCAACACACATCGGGTTGCAAAGAAAGACAGATGAGAACATCCACAGGGAACGAGAAACAAACATAATTTCTCCACACCATGCCCCGCTGGGGAAAATAAGAGGAAGCCCTAACCTATGAAGGCTGACCTACATCAGGCACAAAAAGATGTCACTGCCAAACAAGAAGTATGACCCAACTCCGCACAGGATAGCCATACTTTAGGCACCAAAGCAAAGACCGGGCACATGCCTTGACATTTAGACATTCAACGTCTACTGTCTCATTTCTTTATTTTTTTCCTTTTAGAAATAATATAATTTACATTTTGAAATTTTTTTCCAGAATTCTGTATTACAAAAACACAAAATATAGAGGTTGTGCATATTTTCCAAGTAATAACAACGGCTAATCACCTACGCTACTTGAGAAAAATCTATGCAAGAATGCAGTCGTAGGTCTTAAAAGAATCATAATCTTTACCTAGAATATGCCAAATAACATCTCAGAGCTGAGATTGTGTAAATCGCACAAAACAAGGGGTCATAAAAGGTTCATAATCTTTCCCCCTAAAAATCGAACAGTAAAGGCCTTGAGATGACGATCTCGACCAATGTATTGGTAGCTACACCATACAACATAGTCAACATCATTGACTATAATTTCACAACTTAATTTCAAAAGCCTAATTAAACATACAAGTCATAGGAACATACCTCGGTAGTAGTAGCTATGCGACATCCGAATCACTTGTTACCAGATTAATGCAAACCCTAGAACAATGGAATGTGCAAAAACGAATTACAGCTCAAAACATGTGCATACATACAAAAAAAAGAAGGGAAGAGAGCACTTCCATACCAAATACAAAACAAAAAATACAGTCCATGGTTATTAGCAACAAATGTTTTACACTATACACATAGTACACAGAAAGACGAACAACATGGGACATATACAAGTCAGCCCTTGGAGTCCGAGGAAGAACATCCTACGCTAACCTTGCCACAAAACTGACGGAAGCCATCATAACCTAACTCCCCTAAACGGAAGAGGCCAACAAAATCTGTCTCAGCAAAAGATGTAAGGGCAGTGTTTACCTCCTTGGCCCTGCTCGCTACTTGATCAGGATCCGAAACTTCAGATTTACCAGAAGATGCGGAGCAACCACTCAATAGCCTCCTCTTCTCAAACCCAAGGGCTTCACAAGCCTCTCGAACATCCAGAACCCATTTGGAAAACTCAGAGCTCTCGATGACCTTCTTAACCACACGAACCACACCCTTTTGCAATACCATTGCAAACTACCTCGAGAAAAGACACCATCAGCATGACCTTGATCTAATTGACGTTAGTACCTTTCCAGTCTACTTGCAAGCACATCCTTCTCTCAAGTGAGAGACCTCACTTGGTCCTCAAGTCACTCTGACCGGTCCTCCAAAGTAGCCACTTGATCCTCTAAAGCGGCTTTCTTGCAGGCCATAATGTCGTTCTGCTCCATTCGAACCTGATGCTCCGCCTCTGAATCACAAACCTCCTCCCACATGCCTACTAAGGCACCCTGCAGTACTTTCAATTGCCCTTGACTCGCACCGGCTAGGCGAATGCAGTCGATGGCAGCAACCATAAGGGTAGAGATCTGGGTCGTGGTGTAACAAATGTCAACAGTAAAACAAGCACTTGGTTAACCCACAAACAAACTCATCGTTGTCAGAGGATGATTGAACCTACTCCACTCCTAGATGGTCGTGTCTTCTGATAGCAAGAAATCCTTAGTAATCACCCAACCCGGAGCATAGGCCTTAAAAGACAAGGAGTGGGATAAAGTTCCTGCTTCATTGATCAGATAAGGCTTTTCACGTTGAAAAGAACCCCCAGGACAACTGGGAACCACCACCTCTCTCTGCCCAGGCATAGCAAATTGACCGCCGAGAATATCCTAAACAACACCAAGGAGCTTGGCCACATACACAGTCCTACGAGCTTTACGAGGATGAAGAACCGCATTATCAAATTATATCTCTTCATCCGACGATGGTACTACATGCAAGATCTGCCTTTTCTAAGTAGGCCCATTACTTCTTCCTGCTTGAACACCCACAGGCAAACTAGAAGGAACAACAAATGGTGAACGTACTAGGGAAACAGCCATAGAGGTCGGCTGAGAAGGCGACGCAGGCCCGCTAGAACCTGCATTTCCCCATTCTACCAAGAACAGCCCAACAAGCTCCCGCATACGCCTTTTAGACATAAGGAGAGGAAGAAACTCTATGAGATCGATCTCCCGATCACAAAGCTTTCCCTAATAGTGACCACGTAGGGTCATCTCCAAAGAAATCCCAGCCTCTACACCAGTGAAACCAAACACCAAAAGTAAGATATCACAAGCCAATAAGATACATTTGTTGGATTAGGTGTCTAATTTCATAACTATTCCTGGAATGTACTTGACCCGGTTGGCATGGTCCATTTGGGTTGCATGGCATTACAACGCTTATATAGACTAAATGAGAGAAAGGAAACTTAAGGATTATTAATATATTATAAGTTCTAATATATTAATAATATTATTTAATTAGTATTGATCAAAGAATTTATTTGGAATTAATTAAGTGATCAAAAAGAGACTAATTAAATATTTGGGGTTAATTGTGTAAATTATCCATTCTTGTATAGTGGGCTAATGATTCGTGGTTTATATCAATTGGGCTAAACCCATAAGTTGCTCCATGGATAGTCCATGGAGTTTATAAACCCATGGATCATGGAATATGGAAAGCCATGATAATTAAGGTTTACATGGTGTAACCCTACTTGTGACACAACTATATAAAGACCCCAAGTCTAGCAAAATCGACACTACAAGCAAGTACAAGACGGCTAGCTGAATTTTGAGTGTTAGTGATCTTCTCTCAAGGTTATTCCAAGTGTTGTGGTGTTATGTGAGACATTTGAGGCATCACACTTTAGGTGCTAGGCTCACAAGATTCTCATGGAATCCAAACAACAAAGGTCTGTTCTTCTACTAGCTATTATATTTAAAAGTTCCATATACCATGCTAGTTTGGTTAAGAACCTTGAAAAATCAAATTTTCATGTATTTTAGTAAAACATAGATCCAAGGTTTCTAGGGTCGCATGAACACCTTAGGAGTGTTAGAATGCTCAAAACCCTTTAGTGCTATCAGATCCTAGGCTTGTTTTCTTGATACCTGATGCAAACTTGTTGGAAAACTCAAAAATGTGCAATCTGCTGAGTCAACTTGCCGAGTCCATGGGGGGACTCGACGAGTCCATGTGTAAAATCATCCTACTTGTCGAGTAGGTTCTTGCATTCGACGAGTAGAAGCCCCTGATTGCATATTTTCGAGTTTTGCTTCTGGAAATGGATTAGAAACATTACCCTAAACTGTTTTGGTCTTATAAAACTTGTTTCAGATGGTGTAGTGGTTATACTAATCCATTTTAATGGTTAATATCAAAATTTAAAGTTTTGTATGGTTTATTTATGATTCTTGAAATTATTGATACGAATGTTCATGAACTTGTGAGTTTAGAAGATCATAGGAATTATTTGTAGCTTTCTTGTTAACTTAATTCTTAATCTTGATGTGTTTTAATGGAATTCATAATTTGTCCTCAAGTTCTGGATTACCTAAATTCACTCTTTAAAGTCCATTATAAAACACATAGATTACATAAAATGAAAAGTCTCTTATTTTAATAAACCATTAACTCATAAGTTATGAAAAATGAAAAGTTTTGAAAGTTACAAAACTTTCCATCAAGTTTTGGAACATGTAAAGTCACTTTAAAAAACTTTAGTTCCAACCCCTAGAATTTTAAAAGTTAAAATTCAACCCTTATACTTTATAATATTATAAATTAATAATATATATATATATATATATATATATATATATATATATATATATATATATATATATATATATATATGTATGTATAAGAACAAGTCGTTTTACCGTTAGTAGGCCTCATTCACGAAGCCGGTCTATAAGGGAAGGGGGGGGGGGGTATAAGGTTGTTGCCTATAAAAGGGCAGCTTAATGGGTGTCCACTCTCACCGACCACTTCCTTGACTGGTGGAGGGTCGTTAGCCAAACGGGTAGGACAATGACTTTAATCCTCATTAAAAGTATGATGATTGTAAATTAATTAAATGTTTTATAAATTCCCAATCTTTGTTAATTTAGGAAAATGTGAATAAGGTGCTAACCCATGAAATTACACTTTGCACTTTGCTTAAGTTGTTAGTGGAGTGTGTGTGGTTAACTAGAACACTAACTTGGACTTAACAAGGTAGGCAAAGGGTGGCTTAGGGTTTATCATAGGTTGGTGGAGTGCGTGTGTTTAACTGGCACATCGATTAAGTGATAAACATTAAGAGTACCAAGTAATTTGCATGGTTACTTCACACCTTGTTTTGTGATGCTTGGCATCTCAGTCACAAAACTTGAAGAACACACTCGATATTGAAACATGTCATTGAAAGGTTCAGTGAATCTCAAAGAATCTAGGAGTTTCAAAACCAATTAAAACCTAATAATCTATTTCGTTTTTCATGGTGGAAATTAATGAATCGTCATTCACCTACCTTCAAATATTTTATAGTTTGGATTACGAAATCCCTCTTCTAAGTTATAAAATATTGTGTTGGGTCCTAGCCTTAATATTACATTTGGTTGTTTTATTAATGACTATCTTTATATCTAATCTAAACTTGTCTTTATTTTCTGATGTCTTCTAACAATGTTGCTTCTGGCTCAAACCCTACCGGCTCCTTCTCTCTCATGAACCTTTGTGGGAGAGTCATATTCGATGGTTCCAACTTTACGGATTGGATCTGAAACATTAGGATGGTCACTCATTATGAGGACAATGAATATGTCCTCCACAAGGAGCTTAAGGAACTTAATGAGTCGTCTGCTACTCCTGAGGAGATCGACGAATTCTGGACTCAATGAGAGAAATTCCACGAAAGTGGCATGTATCATGTTGGCCACGATGACAGCTGAGCTCCAAAAGTCCTATGAGGACTATTACCCTTTTGATATGCACCTGGACTTAATGGACCGCTACCATCAAAGTGATCACCAAGAGAGGTATGACATCATCTGCTTCATGATAACAACCTGAATGAAGGATGGTGAGCCCATCACGAGCCAGTTACCCAAAATGCAAAGGTATGTGCACCGTTTGCTGAAGCTAAATGTGAACTTCCCCGAGGAGTTGGCAATTGACATCATTTTGCACTCCTTATCTTCTTGTTTTGATCAATTCCAAATGACATAGCACATGAACAAGGAGGAAGTTACACTCAGCAAACTTCACGGACTCTTGAAGACCGCCGGAAGTGGTCTTAAGGGTAAATCGGTTGTTACCGCTCCTACTCCTACCGCGGCCCCTATCTTGGCAACCGGACAAGGCAAAGTAAAGCATAGGAAGAGCCCTTTGAAGGGTACCAAGGGAAAGTCCCTTGATGGCTACTCTTCAATTGGAACCAAGAAAGGTTATGTCACTCCTTCTGCCAACCCTAAAGAGGTTGAATGTTTCTTTTTCCACAAAAAGACGCATTGCAAGCGAAACTGCCCAAAGTATCTGTAAGATGCTAAGGATGGGAAAGTGAACCCCAACCATGCAGGTACTTACACTATATTGTCTAATAACTCACCCTATTCTAACTCTTGGGTCCTTGATACAGATTGTGGTATTCATATATGTTCTAATGTGCAGGGACTAAGAAGAAGTGAGACTGTGGAACATAGGAAGATAAAATTAATCATGGAGAATAGGAAAGCTTCACCTGTCACCAAGATTGGAGTTTATTGATATGTGCATATTTAGTGTGTATTAAGTATAGTTTTGTATTCGTATATTAGCTAAATTATCGCGTATTATGGACAAAAGGTACTTAAAAGTGTTAAATTATGTTTTTCAGTCCAAAGATGAAGCTTGGAAGCAAAAGGAAGCAAGAGAAGCGGTTAGGAGCTCGAGAATGGAATGAAGAAGAAAAACACTAAAAAAGGCTTCCACTCGTCGAGTCATATAGCCTACTCGACGAGTCCGGTCGAGGAATCAGAAGGATAATGACTCGGAATTCCAGATAGTTATCGCATATGTGTTATGTGAGAGGGACTCGACGAGTCACCACTTGACTCAACGAGTCGGATCGCTTATTTAAAGATAACTTCACAGATCGATTAGAGAGAATTCTGGGACGATTCAGAAGTGTTTTGCTGCGATTAAGAAGCCAGAAGAACCCTAGAAGTCGAAAAAGAAAGCTAGAATTCAATTCCGGAAGTAATTAAGGCACAATTTCATCATTCTACTTATTCTTTTGTTTTGTCAATATGATTAAGCAACTTGAACTTGTTTGTTTGTTGTTATTTACTTTAATTATGAGCTAAAATCTTTAGACTTCTGTTTGGGGATACAAAGTTGACAATATGGTTTGCTTGATTGGTAGGATTAATTCCAAGTTGGTGAATTTTTGTTATTTTAGCTTGCTAAAGAACCTTGTGTATGAATAATAATTAATTTTCTGTTAATAGGAAGATAGTTGATTAGCATGAACATCTATTGATTATCAACCTCATATGATATGTGACCACTATACCATATGTCTAGGATTAATGAATATGAAACTAGAATTAATAAGAAAATTGAGTAAATTCATGTGCAAGCTTGTAAGATGACCATCAAACAAGAGGTTAATTAAGAATAATAAATTAATTAGCTATTACAAGTCTAACTTAACACGAATAATTAATCTAGTAAATATAATTAAATTAAGCAATTGGCCACTGTTTGAGTTAGTTTATTTGCTAAGGATTAGGGTAGTGAACATGAACCTAATCACTTGAATCGGTAACCAACGAAAGAATTAATCCATTGCACTATTACCTTGAAATCAACCATAGAGTTAACCGAGTTGAACTAAACAGAAGTTCCTTTCCAATTATTGAATCTAGTTAAATTGTTATTTTCTAGTCTTAAATTAGTTATAGTTAGTAAGTTTCTAGTCTTGTAAAACTAGAGAAAAAAAACCCTTATTTCTTAATCAACTTAGATAGAATTAGTTTTTAATTTAATTTTCCGTTCCCTGTGTTCGATACCCTTCTTATTTAGCTATACCACAATTGATAGGTTGACTGCCTTTTGTGTGTTATTTGATAATTAAAGTAGGTTTAAAACTAAGTGAGTTTACATTTATACTTTTTTGCTAAGTAGTGGGTTAACATTAGATTTGAATAAATGTTGTTACTCGTCTGAAATAGCAAGAAATATTATTTCCTTTCATGCTTTTTACAAACAAGGGTTTACCTTTTCTTTTGATGATGAATGTGGTGGTATTAATGCTTTATTTAATAATGTTCTATATTTTAAAGCATTACCTTGTGAAGGTGTGTATGAAGCTGCGTTGGTTGTAGATAACCTAGGAAATAATGTGTTGTGTATTGATTTCCCACTAACTTGGATAAAGAATCATTTTGGCATTGTCGTCTTGGACATGTAAGCAAGAAACACATAGGAAAACTCCAAAAGGATGGAGTCTTGGAGTCATTTGACCTAAAGTCGGATGATAGTTGTGAATCCTGTCTACTTGGAAAAATGACAAAATCACTCTTCATTGGTTCTTGTGTAAGGGGTGAAGGTTTGTTGGATCTGGTACACACGGATATGTTTGGACCCTTTAGAACCGCCACAAGGGATGCTAACTGCTTCTCTGTGAATTTTACTGATGACTATAGTCGATATGGATATGTCTACTTAATCAAGCATAAGTTAGAAACCTTTGAAAAGTTCAAGGAGTTTAAACATGAAGTGGAGAATCAGCTGGGCAGGAACATTAAGATGCTTCGATCTGATCGAGGTGGTGAGCATCTTAATACAAAGTTCCTTGACTATCTTAAGGAATGTGGGATTGTCTCACAATTGACACCTCTAAGGACACCACAGCTTAATGGTGTGGCTGAGAGGCGTAATCGAACCTTGTTGGACATGGTTTATTCCATGATGAGTCGAGCTTCACTACCAATCTCATTTTGGGGGTATGCCTTTAGAGACTGCCACCAATATCCTTAATCTAGTCCCTACAAAGAAGGTTGCCAAAGCACCTCACGAGATATGGACTGGAAAAGTTCCCAATCTAGATCACATCAAGATTTAGGGTTACGAGGCTTTTGTGAGGCATGAGACTCATGATAAGCTCGAACCTTAAAGTGAGAGGTGTATTTGCATCTGCTACCCACATAAATCCCTTGGTTACCTCTTCTATAGACCCAGTGATAATGTGGTCTTTGTAGTAATGAGAGGAGTCTTGAGAGAGAGAGAGAGAGAGTTCATAAGCCAAGGAAACAGTGGGAGGCAAATTGATCTTGAAGAAATTCAAGAGTCAAGTGGTGAAGGAACCTCAAACCCTAGCAATCAAACTGAGGAGGAAACTCTTGTTGATCCGACAGATGAGTCTGTACCTCTATGGTGTTCCATGATAGTTAGGAATGCACATGAGCATTACTATAGTTTCCATATTATTGCGGAAGGTGATACACTTATCAGTGATAGCACACTGGTAAGTCTGGATGAACCTAATAGCTACACGGAAGCCATGGCAGGCCCTGAGGCGGCTAAATGGAAAGAGGCTATGGACAATAAGATACATTCCATCTACGGAATAAAGTTTGGAACATGATTGAAAATGTACCAGGTCGTAAGACATTTGGGTACAAATGGATCCTCAAGAAGAAGACCGACATGGATGGTAATGTACACACTTATAAGGTGCGACTGGTTACAACGGGCTTTTCTCAAACTCTAGGAGTTGATTATGATGATACCTTTTCACCAGTACCAAAGATTAAGTCTATTAGGGTCATGTTAGCCATTGTTGCGTTTCATGATTATGAGATATCGAAAATGGATGTCAAAACCGCTTTCCTTAATGGAAAGTTGGCTGAGGATGTTTACATGAGTCAGCCAGAGGGTTTTGTCAACACAGAGTACCCTAATAGAGTGTGTAAGCTTGAGAAATCCATCTATGGATTGAAATAAGCACCTCGTAGATGGAATCTTTGTTTCAATGAGACAGTCAAAGAGTTTGGCTTTTCGAGGAGCGAAGATGAATCTTAAGTATATGTCAAGGCTAGTGGGAGTATAGTTAGCTTTTTGGTACTGTATGCGGATGACATACTACTCTTAGGAAATGATATTCCAAATCTACAGGAAGTGAAGTCCTGGATTGGGAAGTGTTTCGCTATGAAGGATCTTGGAGAAGCTACCTATATCCTAGGGATAAGGTTTTTAGAGACATGAGTAAAATTCTAATTGGACTTAGTTAGAGTACCTACTTGGATAAGGTGTTGAATAGGTTCATCATGCGGAATTCCAAGAAAGGAGAGTTACCGATCTAGAGTAACACCATATTGAGTAAGACTCAGAGCCCGAGTATAGAGGCTGAGATAGCTGAGATGAGTCGAGCATCGTATGCTTCCACTGTAGGCTCGATCATGTATGCTATGACTTGTACTCGTTCTGATCTGGCTTTTGCATTGATAATGGCCAATAGATATCAAGGGAACCCTAGCAAGGCTCACTGGACTGCGGTAAAGAACATTCTCAAGTACCTGCGAAGAACTAAGGATTGGGTCCTTACCCTCGGTAGGAGTGATGACTTGAGAGTAGTAGGGTATAGTGATGCTAGCTTCTAGACTGATAAGGATAGCTCTATAACATCCATAAAATTCGAGGTAATTTAAAGCTTTTTAATTCATATAAAACCATTCAATTATTACAATTTGTTTTCAAAAAAGTTTAAACATCGGATTTTTCCCAGAAACATAAACAAATCATGAGGAGCTGTACAATCACGCCTTCGACTTGTCGTGATTCCCTGATGTACCTGAAACAATAAAGTGAAACTGTAAGCCTGAGGCTTAGTGAGTCCCCCAAAATACCAACCTCATATAACCATTATCGTATCATATCAACAAATATAGAACAACCATGCATCTCGAGTCTACAGTGTGGTTGGTCCGCCCGCACTGGGCCTTCAGTCCACCTGGTCCACTCCCTGAGTCTACAGTATGACTGGACCACCTGCACCGGGCATTCAGTCTGTCTGGTCCACTCTTTGAGCCTCAGCACGTCTGGACCTCCCTCTCGGGCCTTCAGCCTATCCGGACCGCTCGCTAGGTCTTCGGTCTTACTATATGCCCTTCCGGGCTTGAAGTCTATCCGGTCTGCCCTAGGTATGTTGGCCTACAACACAAAATAGGACCCGCCTCAACCCAACCCCAAACAAACATCTATGTGCACATATAACAAAACCAACCCCAAACAAACATCTATGTGCACATGTAACAAAATAATCACATAACAGTCCATATACAAACAAGCCGATCTAACAGATCATACAACATAGCATCATCCTAACCAGGATATTGACCTAACCGGTCACTAACAATATTCCATCCTATCTACCAGGATGTATATCTAACAGATCAATAAGCATATAAAAACCATGTACAATCTGAGAAAGGGTCGGCCTTGGCACCGTAGAACCAGTTAATATAGTGAGGATAACTCACCTCAAAATGACGATCTGAATCGAAGAAGCAGATTCCCGAACCACCGTCTCACCGATAATCCCGAACTATCCAAAATAGCAAATAACGAGTCAATAAATAGGAATATAAAATTTGACCAAGAATCCCTTATAACAATAGCCCCATTTTCCTCCTTTCTAATTTGGGTCATGGCCCAATACCAAATCCATGATCCATAAGTCCATATAACAAGGCCCATTATTGGCCCAACTTTCCAAATTGGGCCCGCTACCTAATTAGGCATAAATCCAAGATCCATTACCAAGACTTGGCCCAAAACACCATATCCATAATGTCCAGCCAAGGCCCAAGTCCAGCTAGCCCATAAACAGTCCAAAACTCAAAGCCCGAAGTCAAAAGCCTAACAGAGGATGTACGTTGGGCGTACTCCTCTGGTACGTGGGGCGTACCTCGACTCATTTTGACTAGATAACGGGGTCATTGATCCTGTACTTTGGGCGTACAGCTTCCTGTGCGGGGCGTACGCGAATTGGAAAAAAACCTTCATAAGTGCTTAATGTCTTAAGCACTTATGCCCAAACTTCAGATCCATCGACCAAATATGCCTAGGACTCATAAAGTCTCAAACTTTATCACTTTAGATGTCCAGAATGTTCTTAATCAAAGGCCTTAATCCATTAAGACCTTTCTACTACTTTCATGGGACCTCCTAAGCCATTGGGACCTCATTTTTAACACTCAACACTCCTCCAAGAGTCTAGAAGGACAAATTATTTCATCCAAAACACAACATACATCATCTTGGAACTTTTGGGACAAGAAATGATTCCAAAAATGCTAGAATGGCTAGATCTATGTTATACAAACAAAAAGATTGAAGCTTTTTACGTTCTGGAACTTCTAGGTTACAACACAACTTCAGATCTACAAGACAAACTTCTTCTCCAACTCCTTGATGTAATGATTTTCACCTTCAAGAGCTCAAAATACCTACCAACTCACACTCTCTCACAAGGACTAGGGTTTTGGAATGATTTCTGAAAGATGGAGGCTGAGAGTGATGAGAGGGAATGGTCCATAAGGATGTTTATATAGCTCCCAAATCCAATTATTAGGGTTTCCATCTTTTATGAGTACTCCCAACGTACACAAGATTACGCTCACCATATTAAGGCTCGCCCTGGTACACACAACGTACCCTTATGTACGCACAGCGTACTCCTCCTGGCCCCAAAATTACAATCTAGCCCTTAGGCTCTTCATGACTTTACTCTTCCATTCCCAGGGACTACAAATGACAAAACTTGGGATGTTACAATTTCCGCTCTCAGTCAAGCTGGGTCTTTACTTTAAACGGAGGACCAATTACTTGGAAAAGTTCCAAGTATGAAACATTGGTTGATTCAACTTGCGAATCAGAGTATATAGCAGCAAGCGAGGCAGTGAAGGAGGCTATATGGATGAAGAACTTCATTAGAGACCTTGGAGTTGTACTAGCTATAAAGGAGCCTATGGAAATTTTCTATGATCGTGAAAGTGCAGTTGCCTTAGCCAAGGAACCAGGGGATCAGGGAAGATCCAGACACATTGACATGACTCCTCATGGCATAGAGGGTATCATCATATGAGAACATAGCAGATCCCCTCACGAAGGGACTGGGTACGGTTAAGCATCTTCAGCATGCGAGGCGTTGGGCTAAAGGATGATATTAGTTTTATAAGTTAGCTAGTTTTTGAAACTTGTAAAGTGTAATTGACATCTGATGATAAATAAAATTTGTTGTTTATTTATAAGTATAAGTGTTGCTATCTTTTATCAATCATTTACTATCATTTCAATTTTTCATGTTTTGACTTCCAGAATAATTATGTTATGGTATTTCATATTATTCAAATTCTCCATAGTCATTTATATGTCGAAAGTAGATATGAATCAAGCCTGTCATGAGTTGGCTTGTATATGTCTAAGAAGTTGGTCATAGCAAGGGTTGCTACAACACTCATGAGTGCTTATAAGTTCTGAGTATTGGATTCAACCCACTCTCACTTGTATCACTTCATGGAATTTATCTCGAGTGATCGTGAGACGGTAATAGCATATAAGTCTTCAAACCTAGAGATATGAGTTGTTGACTATGAGTTGGTTATACAAAAGCATTCGTAACATGATGTAATTCAGCGAGTAGTAGAACAAGAATATGAGTCGAAGTTTATCTGTTCCTTGATGTGTTCAATTAAGTTCAATGTCAAAAAAATCGGAAATCGAGAAACAAATTGCTGGACAATAAGTAAGACTTTGTTCCATGTATTTGTCCTGCTGATATCTGTAACAGAGGATTATATGATCACTTATCTTAAATGGCGTATCATCATCACCTCAGATCCGCGAGACCTTAAAAGTGCTAGGATTGCTAATCGGTTCCTTAAGTCATTTTTTCAGTTATAGTTATTAGACTTATCCAAGGGGGAGACTGTTGGATTAGGTGTCTAAGTTCATAACTATTACTGGAATGTACTTGACCCGGTTGGTAGGGTCCATTTGGGTTGCATGGCATTGCAACACTTGCATAGACTAAATGAGAGAAAGGAAACTTAAGGATTATTAATATATTATAAGTTCTAATATATTAATAATATTATTTAATTAGTATTAATCAAACAATTTATTTCGAATTAATTAAGTGATCAAAAAGAGACTAATTAAATATTTGGGCTTGATTGTGTAAATCATCCATTCTTGTATAGTAGGCTAATGATCCGTGGTTGATATGAATTGGGCTAAACCCATAAGGTGCTCCATGGATAGTCCATGGAGGTTATAAACCCATGGATCATGGAATATAGAAAGCCATGACAATTAGGGTTTACATGGTGTAGCCTTACTTGTGACACAACTATATAAAGACCCCAAGTCTAGCAAAATCAGTGCTACAAGCAAGTACAAGAAGGCTAGTGAAATTTTGAGTGTTAGTGATCTTCTCTCAAGGTTATTCCAAGTGTTGTGGTATTGTGTGAGACATTTGAGGCATCACACTTGAGGTGATAGGTTCACAAGGTTCTCAAGGAATCCAAACAACAAAATGTATGTTCTTCTACTAGCTATTATGTTTAAAAGTTCCCCATGCCATGCTAGTTAGGTTAAGAACCTTGGAAAATCAAATTTACATGTATCTTAGTAAAACATAGATCCAAGGTTTCTAGGGTTGCATGTACACCTTAGGAGTGTTAGAATGCTCAAAAACCTTCAACATTATCCTCAAAAAAATGGTGGGGGAAGGAGATGAGTTAATACTGCATCTCACGACGAATATCTATGTCATCTTCTCGCGAGACTTCCAGGCGGCACTCATACCGGCCACAACATGAATAAAGTCCTCCCGGTTCTCTCCACGGACAGTAACACTCCCCAGTTGTCTGTCGAGAGCCAGATTGGCCTAAATAACTTTGGGAGACGGTTGGGAAAGTCTAGTTTCCTAAGATCTTCGTGTCGCACGAGGTTCCGGTCAACCCACAGCCATTGCCTTTGCTAGTTCTTCTTCTAAGTATACAGATCATAAATTTGTTGGTGAATACTTCATCGCTTAGCTAGGGTACGGACGCCAGAGTTCGTAGTTGAGCAAAAAAAGTAACTAAAAACCCAGAAGGTGGGAACGCGACCCAATGAGCGACAGATTAGTTCAAAACCGACGATCTTATTAACAATGATTAGGGTTAACTTGTCGATAGTAAAACCATAATGCTTCACAATCATATTAAAAAAATCCGATGTCGGCAGGCGTAATCCCGCTTCGAACAAAGAAATGGGAACCCTAACTTTCCCTAGAGGACCATCGTAGATCGATACTCCTTTTGCCAAAATCATTACACCACTCTCTGGTAAAAAACTGAAGCGATCTCATAGAAATTGGAACTCCTCAGCAGTAGGGATTCTACCGTAATGGTCCATCGACGAGGACAATAAGTGATCGGAAAGAAAAATTCTTCGAATGCCCAGATAGATACAACGAGAGTGAAGAAAGGAGGTAAGGATGAAAGACCCTGGAAAAAGGGGGGATTATAAAGAAAAAATGGTGTAACAAACCGTCTCATGGTCAATCTGAAACATTAACGACGCTTCCTAAGGCCCGCCAAATGATAGAACTAATCCTAGCAAACATGTGTCGGGATATAGGCTCGAACGGTGATGTTGCCATACCGACACATGTACCTACAAGCCTAAGGGACTTGTTATCGTATCCTTCCATGAAACGTCAAAAGAGAAGTCAAAATGACACTAGGTTTGGCCTGGTCAGAAGCCAATCAAAATCCAAGTCCGGGCCTTCACCATCACGAGGGGCTAATAAGGCGGTTAAGGTGCAGAGACGCACCTTAACCCATCTCCGGGAAGTCATACCCCGAAAAATGTGGGAACACTCAGAGAGTCCATTCGCCCATCAGAAGATATCCACGATCTTCATGAACATTTGGAAGATCTCTTCCTAGACAACTGTATGAGGAGGCAAAACACGTGGCGGAGGACCCTCCAATATGGGTCTGTCACTTAGCACCTCACAAGAGAATCTTCAATAAAATTAGTTGAGAGACTCGCCTCTGAGACAAGTATAAAAGGAACCTACTTCTCACAAAGAAGGGGATGAAAATTCTCTCTCTTCTGTAATCACTTAACATCTCTCTCAAATCTCATACTAACTAGATCGTCAGAGCTTCGTCCCAGGTTCCCCTCCCGAACGTCGACTAACGATCTCTATTCTGTTTTGTACTATGATATATATATATATATATATATATATATAGAGAGAGAGAGAGAGAGAGATAGAGAAAAAGAGAAATAGGTAGGTTCAATTGAGAAAATAAAAAATATTGAGAATGGAACAATCATTATCAACCTATCATTTACTTTTGCCACAAAACGCTCCGGCGTACCAGACCGACGGATTATGAGTAATATTCATATATAAATATAAATATAAGTGTATTCATAGATTAATACACCGCCTCCCCTTCGTCAATAGCCACCACCACAACCTCCACAACCAACCACCGCCACCTTCACCACCATCCACATCCACCATATTCATATATGAATAATCACTTCCGCTATATATCTTCGTATACGAATATACATATTCATATATAAATACAATTATATATATATATATATATATATATATATATATATATATATATATATATATATATATATATTCATATATTCATGTATATGAATATGATCTTTTCCATCGACTCGATACACTGGAGCATTAACCGTCAGATTCGAAGTGAGTGACCCAGATTCATTTCTTTGTTCTCAAACCTTTTTTACTCAGTTGGGAACTATATTGAAGGAGAGAACCAAAAAATGTTTTACCTACATTGAGTTTAGGTATGAAATTTCAAAATGTGTATGTAAATACATATATCTAAAGGAATTGCATATATATATATATATATATATATATATATATATATATATATATATATATATATATATATATATATATATGCATATAGATATGTACTTTTTTTAAATGTATATATCTACAAAAAAATCAAAATATAACATATATTTTCACTTATTTGTTAAAAATGTCTTTTTATTTTTTTATTTTTTAATTTTTTAAATCAACAAAAATATTTGTTAAATTTCCAAATTAATATTAAAAAAAAAGAATTTTTCAGAAAAACGCATCTTTAATGAATATTCATATCTTTTTTGTTTATGCATATTAAAAAACACATGCATATGCACATGAACATTTTAAAAAACACTTTTAATGTCTATATGCATAAGAGTAGCGACATACATATACATATGAATAAATATATGCAAATGCATATGAATACTTCATATACATATGAATATGTATATGCATAAAGGAATTAAATAAATATGATTATATATATATATATATATATATATATATATATATGTGTGTGTGTGTGTGTGTGTGTGTGTGTGTGAATGAATTGGTATTTGTGTTGGATTAGGTGTCTATACCAATAACTATAGTTGGTTGTACTTGAATAGATAGTAGCGAATGTCCGTTTGGGTTGCCTTCAAACCTGACATTTGAATAGGATTATTGTTGGAGTGAGAAGAATGATTTATTAATTGATTACTTGATTAATTAATTAATTTATTAATGTAGTATGGATATAATATATTAATAATAAATCATATTGTTTAATTAATATTTAATCTGAAATTAATTTAGAATTAATTTTGGGATTAAATGAATTAATTGAAACTGTAGCGACTAAAGGTGACAATGTTCAAAAGTTGAGCATTGAGCATTGTAGAACCTCCCTTAGAGTGATGGAACGAAATATAGAGTGTCCTAGGGTTTCCTTGGGCTCTAAGGGTGCCTTGGAAGCCTTAGGGAGGAAGTTAAGGGATTAGGGTTATCTAAGATACACCTGTCTTATCCTAAACCTTCCTTATCACCTATATAAACCCCTATAGGGTTGAATTACGTCTAAGGGCACTCTAAGAGAGGCTAGGGCCGAATTTTCTACTTCCCTTCTCTTTCTATAGTAATGCTTGGTTGCTAGGGTTGTTTGTGAGCCATTAGAGGCGCGACACTTGTGGTGCTTGCTACCAAAGTTCAAGATCTTCAAGGATTTGATTGTTATTACAATATAACAATAAAGGTATGTATCCTAACCCTAATTATATGTTAATTTTGTAAATTACATGTGCCTTCTAGGGTTTCTAGTTTTTGTCTTCAATGCTTGTATGTCTAATAGTGAAAACATAGATCTTTAAATTAGGGTTGCATGCACACATAGGATTGTTTTCTTTGTATTAAACCCATCAATATGTATATGCATAAGAATATATATATATATATATATATATATATATATATATATATATATATAAACATATGCATATAAAAAGTATATACATATGAATATGCATATGCATATCCTCATTCTAATAAAAGAATAAGTTGATTCTCTTTTTGTCATATGTCACCTTATTAAGCCTCTTAATTAATGTCATGCTACATGTCAACCGTGTTAGTGTCAAATATGTTGTAATGTGTCGAAGTGATTGATGTCTGTTTCGAAAGTCATTTTATCTATTTACTAAGGCATAATATGTTTCGAAGTTTTGATATTGAGCCCTTAGTATTTTTTATATACTTTCTAATTCTTCTACAAATAGGAGTTGTACTCAGGGTTAGATAGAACTTTTCCAAGTCTTTCTATCTAATACTCTTTGTGTATGTGAAAATATAATTGAGCTATAAACCAGATCTTATTTACTCTTCGATTTCATATTACTTTGATTACTCTGATTACATTCATACTCGATTAAATCACTACTACAATTGGAATCAGAGAAGGAATCATTTTTTGTGATTTGATTTTTACTCTGTGTCAAAAGGATTTTGAATCACTTTTGGATTCAAAATTTCCGCATTCATTTTGCTACTAAAAATCATCTTAGATTTACAGTTGTGATTCGATTCTGCAACTGAGTTGTTTGATCGAGTATTCCATTTCAAAAATTCTGATTGATTCATCTATTAATTCTCAAATTTGTGAAGTTTTTCTGAGAATTCATCCGTATATCCATGGAGAATTTCAACATGAGCACAATGACATCGTATCCTCATCTCCTTGGATCACTTACGAAGATTCCAATGCTGATTCTAGAGTATTACGATCAGTGGGCTGATCTAATGGAGGATCACTTGAATGACATAGATGAAGAGCTATGGAAATGCATTACTGATGATGTAATTCCACCTTCTTCTTTTGAAAGCATAGGTACTTCCTCACCAACTCCAAATGTTACTAAACAAACTGAAATGTTGAAGAAGTATGAGAAGATGTGTATGAGAGAGCTTCATGGTGCTCTTCCTCCTATGGTGTATAATCATGTTCGCACTTGCACATCTTCAAAAGAGATCTAGAATGCGTTGAAAGAAAAGTACAATGGGAGTGAAAAAACCAAAATCAGTTCTGTAAAATAATGTTTGATTGAATTAAGAGAATGAAAGTAGAAGGATGGAGAAAAAATTGAAATGTATTACAATCGTCTGAACGAGCTTTTCTACAAGTGCAGAAGGTATTGAATCAGTAGGATTAACATGGAATACAAAATTTTCGTTTGTAATGGGTCTTCGAAAAGAATGGAGGAATGTAAGCTTGATTATTAAGACACAACATGGCTTCGATTTTTCTACTATGAATGATGTTTACAATCAGCTAAAAACTCATGAAACTGAAGTGAACGAAATGGCAGAAGAGTCAAGGATCAGTTTGGGTGGTCCATTAACTCTAGATTCGAAGGTTAGTGGTAGAGAAAATGAGAAGGAAGTTGTTGAGAACGAGAGTTCTAAGGAAGAAGGTCTTACTGTCAACTCAGACGATGAAGCTGCTGCATTTTACTCCAACAACAAAGTGAAGAAGTTTTACAGGAAGCCATTTAATGCGAAGATGAAGTCTGGAGAAATGAAGGGAAGTTATTCTGGGAAAATTAGAGAGGATAAGAGGTTTGAGAAGAAAGAGGTAAAAGTTGAGGATTCGAAACAAGAGAAGAAGCTGAAGGGTGACTCGAGTATAGATTGTCATTACTGTCATGGAGCAAACCACATGGAAAATATTATATGCTAAGAAAAAAGAAGAGAAGAAGAAAAAAGTGAAGGATGAGGCCTATTACACTGTGAAGCTGGAGGAAGTAAAGAGAAAGTCGAAAAATCTTTCACTTGTGTATAGAGGAGAAGATGAAGATGAGGGAACGTATTAGATATGGTTATTGGGGTCTGATGATGAAGAGATGAGAAATCCAACCCATGGGGCCATGTATGCAAGGTACGAGGATGTTGAAGAACAGAATGTAACAGATAGGTGCTTTGTTTCGAATTCAAGAGATAATGCACCAATGCCTGCAAAGGTACGTTATATACTTAAATCTTTTAACATTCCTTCATCTGCATATAATTATTTATTAACCGAGTTTGATGCTTTTGTTACTTTTGTGAATAATCTTGTTATTTATGCTAGCAATGAAGCTAAGAAAGATAGTACTCAGTTGATAGAAACTCAGAGAATCCTGGAATCAAAGAAGTATAAGATAGATTGTTTAGAGTTGTAGATAACAAATATTATGGTACATAGGGATAATCTTAGCACTGATAATAATATTCTATTGAAACAGAGGAACATCTATTGTAATAATGCTAAGAGACTCTATGGAAAATTAATTGAATTACATCATTATTGTAAAATTAGTAGAGAAAAACATAGGAAGCTTCTACCATTCTTAGTTTTCGAAAGAGAAAAAGTAGATGAAACTTCTTATGATTGCAAAAATAATATTTTAGATTTTGATAAATTTCGCGATAATCGATATGCATATGGAATTGTCAAAATTGATGAATGTCTGGAGTCTAATGAATTAGTTGACATTGTTAATGACACCTTAACCAAAAATGAACAATTTCAAATTTTAAAAAGAACTGACAATTTGAACTTTGACAATCAATCTAATTTTGCTGATATTGAAGATAATTCTGATAATTTTAGCGAAATCAGTGAAAACGAAGATGTCGACTGTTCTCAGTTGTCTGTCATTAATGTCACATGTTTGAGTAAAGGAAAAGAAAAATATAATGATTTGTTAGCTAAGACTGACACTGATCAAGCCTCCACATCAAAAGTTTGTGATTTTGATCATGTTAGTGTCAGAGATAGTCAAATAGATAGTAGTGACGAAAGTGATGATGATGAAAGTTTAAAAGACACAAACACAACAAAAGATCTTTCAAAAGAATGTGAAAAATAAATAATTTTTATTGATCAAGGGTATGGTTGAAACAGAAAATTTCGACAAAGTAATGAAAGAAAAAGGTGCTCATTATCTCGAAACGAATATGGTTGTGTAACCCAATTTCAAGTGCACATATGATATCATTTTTCCAAATCAAGTATTTGTTACGTTTGGAAATGTTGAAAATATCAAACCTAAATTTAACAAATTAGTAGATGAAGATAATAAGCAAACTTCAAAAGATGGTTTTTTCTCAAATCAAAATGTTGTCGAAAATAGTCTAACAAAGAATTCATACATTTTTCAAAGACAAAAGCCTCAAAGAGCATGGGTTGAAAAATCAACAATTTCACAAGATGTTGAAATGAAATGTGAAGTCAAATCACAAAATGTGAAAATAAATTCAAAAGAATTTAAGGATCAAATTGACAAATTTTCGAAAGAAAATGGAGTTTCAAAGAGACAGACAAGAAAGAAATCTTTTGGAAAATTGTTGAGTCTCGAAAGAAACAAAATGATTTGCAAACGAAATGCACTGAAAAAATAAATGTCGGAACCGGTTAAGAGAATGTCTTCATCAAGTTTTGTCATAAAAAAAATTGAATATTGTCTAAAAAGAATTTGTCTCAATCAAATTCATCAGCTAATGTTTCGAAAATACAAAATCGAGAAACTAAGTTTTTATCAAGACTTCTTCATCAGCTAATGTTTCGAAAAATTCATCATTTTTGAGAAAACCTCATTTTAATAATCAAACACGGTCTTGCACAAATGGTTTTTCAAAATCATTTCCATCTAAAACCAATTCATTCTCAATGAAGAAGTCTCAACAATGTTTTGAGTCGAATGTTGAAACATAAAAGGTTGATACAGTTTACTCAAAAAGATATGTAAAATTTACACCACAACAACCAAAATTTTCCTAATCCCCCATCACAACAAGCCTTTACAGTTTCATATACCAAGGGAAGATCAAGTGTCCAAAATATCGATCATTGGCTTGAAGGCAAAGGAAAGTCTTATCAAACAGGACAATACAGTCAACAACAAATCAAAAATGCTTATGAAGAGTCTTTGAACGAAATGTCGAATGTTAGTTCATCATCGAAAGACTCGATATCTTTAGTTAAGGCATGGTGTCCTGTTTCGAAAGAAAATGTAACAAAGTCAAAATCTGAGAAGACAAAGGTGAAAGTTAGAGAATGTCCTAAACTTTCGAAAAATTATATATCTGAGCCTTTACCAAATGAAGTGGACTTAATTGATAGTATTAAATAAAAAGTTCGTAATTGGATTTTAGGGTCTTCATTTCACAATGTGTTTCAAACTAATCACAAATGACCCAAACAACCTTCGGTATCTAAATTTTTCCACTGATTGCAGGTTTTGTGTGACGACCAATATGATGAAAAATCGTATATCAATAGTGGTTGCTCTCGTCACATGACTGGAGGAAACAGAATTTACGTGATTATCGAAGTTTGGAAAATATTGGTGTTGTGAAATTTGGTAACAATCAAAAGTGTCAAGTCAAGTGATATGGTATAGTCACGAATGAGAAATTTATTGTAAATCGAGTTACTTATATCGAATGACTTCAACATAATTTGATTAGTGTTTCGTAACTTGTTATCGGCACGGGAAATCAAGTTGTGATCGATGAAACCTAATGTCAAATTCTTTCATGTTTTTGGTTACAAGTGTTTTATCATGAATCTCAAGGATAATCTTTCGAAATTTCAGTCCAAAGCTGACGAAGGAATTTTCTTGGGTTATTCTCATAATTCGATTGCATATCGAGTGTTGAATAGACGACCAAGGAAAATTGAAGAAACATTCAATCTTACGTTCGATGATTATTATATCAAACAAGTTGAAAAGTGTTTTGAACAAAAACCAATACTTAATGAATCAAATAATGAATCTAAAAGTGTTAATTCGTCTGATATTGATTATGATTTAATTTTTGGTGTTCTAGACAGAGTTGCGGATGCTGAAATGAATGACCAAGATAATCAATTTTCAGAATCATCAAAGCATTCTGATTGTTCGACATTTACTCAAGTTGCATTTGATGAAACCTCGACATCGTTTTCTTTTAAAAATAGCGAAAGTATGCTAAATGATCAAGTTGAGGGGGAGCGCTTGCATTCAAATTCTCATATTGAGGGGGGGGGGGGGGGGGGCATTCTTTCAAGGGGTAGAATAGAATAATGGATTCTAATGTTGAATGGAAGCAACCTATAAATGAAATTGTCGAGGGGGAGCTAAATGTGTCGAATGATAATCAAGATGAAACTTTTCATGATAAATTTGACAATATTTATGTTGTCGGTTCTGAAACTAAGCAAATGTTTGAGGATGCACCATTAGATTTTAATCCAACATATCCTCCAATGGATAAATGGGTTAAAAATCATCCTAAAGAACAAGTGATAGGAAATCCACATGAAGGAGTGCTGACAAGAGCTTAAATACGTGCAGAGAATGAAGTACTCAATACTCATCAAGAGTTTTGCATGTTTAATGCTTTTATTTCGAAAATAAAACCAAATTCAGTTAAGGTTTCAATGGAACACTCACATTGGGTTGTTGCAATGCAATCTGAATTGGCTGAATTTGAAAGAAACAAGGTTTGGAGATTAATTCCTAAAGAAAAAGATGTTTAAATTGTCGGGTTGAAATGGATTTTCAAAAATAAACTGACAAAGATGGTAATATTGTTCGAAATAAAGCTAGGCTTGTTGTAAAAGGTTATTCGCAAAAAGAAGGTATCGATTATGAAGAAAACTTTGCCCCTATCGCAATACTCGAGGTTGTTCGAATATTTTTAGCCTATGCAACACATAAAGACTTCGACGTCTATCAAATGGATGTTAAATGCGCATTTCTTAAGGGAGAACTTGAAGAGACGGTATATGTGGAACAACCTCTAGGTTTAATAAATGAAGAATTTCCTGAACATTGTTATACTCTAGATAAAATCGTTTATAGGTTAAAACAATCACCAAGAGCATGGTATGCTACTTTAACCAACTTTTTGAAACTTTTGAAATTTAAGAAAGGATCTGTTGATCCCACTCTTTTCAGAAAGAAGGTAGGAAATCATTTAATGCTTGTTCATATTTATGTTGATGATATTATTTTTGGCTCAACTGACCCTAGCTTGTCAAGTGAATTCGAAAATTTAATGAAGAGCAAATTCGAAATGAACATGATGGGAAAAATAAACAATTTTCTAGGATTAAATATTCGTCAAAGCAGAGAATGAATTTTTATAAATCAAGAAAAATACACAAAGAATTTGCTGGAAAATTTTGGCTTGACGAATAGCATGAAATTACGAGTACTAATAGCAGTTAGAACAAGGCTCATGCCTTTGTTAGATAAACCAACTGTTGATCTTACTTTATACAGAAGCATGATATGTTAGTTACTTTACCTTATGGAAGTCGAGCTAACATTATGTTTTCTGTTTGTAATTGTGCAAGATATCAATCGAATCCAAGAGAACAATATTTAACAGCAGTGAAGAATATTTTTCAATATCTCAAAGGCTCTATTTCCTTAGGATTATGGTATCCTTCGAAAACAGGATTCTTCATACAAGCACTTTCTGATGTTGATTTAGGGGGTTGCGATCTTGATAGAAAAAGCACAAGTGGCGGATGTCAATTGCTTGATGGGAAGTTAGTAAGCTGGCAATCGAAGAAACAAACGTGTGCTTCGATTTCAACAGCAGAAGCAGAATATGCGACTGCTGTAGCTTGCACTTCTCAAATCATTTGGATTCAAAGCCAACTACGTGACCATAACATAAATATGAAGAAAATTCCTTTGTATTGCAATTCACAAAGTGCTATAGGCATTTGCCATAATCTTGTGCAACATTCGAAAACTAAGCATATTTCTCTTTGATATCATTTTATAAAAGATCATGTTGAGGATAGCAATATCAAAGTTCACTTTGTGAAAACCACTGAACAACTTGTTGATATTTTCACAAAGCCACTAGATGAAAAATTATTTGTTTGAATTTTAGCAGGATTAGGAATGATCGAACGAGGTACAATTCCAGGATATAATTTAAAAGAATGATAAGGTGAAAAAGGAGGACAGCTATCAGAGTCGATGGTTACTGTTCATAGTCAACGCTTCAACATGCTTCGCTTTTGACATCTTGTGAATGGATAACATGAAAAATCTTCGCAAGTTTGGTACATATACTTTTCTTGTTTTCAAAATGTTTTTTTACGAAAAATCAAAAAGACCAAAAAGATTTTATTTTTGTTTCTTTTTACAATTTTCAAAAAATCAAACAGACCAAAAAGATCTTAATTTTGTTTTGTTTTTCATTTTAAAAAATTCAAAAATCTACAAAAAGATTTTTCTTGTTTTTGGTGTTTGTATTTGTTTTCTTAATGCAGATTTTGACAAAGGTCATTGATGCTTCTTGCTTGCAGTTATAGGGTCTGGTATATTTTCGATAATCTTTGTACTAGTTAGGATGTCCCTAGAAGCATGCTGCAGCATGTCGATCCAAGCCTCTTTTGACTCAATGTGTGATTTCGAAGCGTTAATGAAGTTTTCATCACAAAATTTTCTACCTAATCAGGCTATATTCACATTAATCCATGAGCTACCTTACTCTTCTCATTTGAATTAAGAGTTTATTGCTTGTTCCATACATAGCAGAGGTACTCACGAATTCTTAACCGAATCTTTTTCATCCTAAAGTTCTTACATTTTCACACACAATGACATATATCCAAGAGATTTATGGTATAAACCAATCGGGATCTAGACATATAAAAACTTTATGTTAATGATCTAACATCATGGTACCGTGATGGAAGTGAAACCCTGAAAGTCAAACCTTTTCAAGGAATTGACGGGGAACTTTGTTCCATATTTTCATGAAACTTTGGTTTTAGGTCCATCTTTTAATACTGAAAATCATATTTTCACTAATATTTCCATGACATTTTACACCCAACAAGATCCAATACTTTTGTTATTTTCTTGAATATAATTTCCATCTGAGTATCTATTTGATTCCTTGTCACTTCATAAGTTTTCACAAAGCTTAATTGTAACTGACTACACTGGTCAAAAAAGTAATTTCGGGTACAAATTGGCACTCTTCTGTTTTGTAGTGCATTGTAACGAAATGATAAGCCACCTTTAAAGTAATGTAAAAAAGAAGCCCTTCAATACTTATTAACAAGTATTCAATTGTAAATCACGAGAAAGCAGACAAGCAGGTGATCATCCTTCTTGATGATTAATGAAGTAATATTTGCCCAGGATTCATGTGCTTTTGTGTTGAAATTTAATTTTTCGATATCATAGATCCAAATTTTGTTATATTTGCTTCTTATCTTTTTCCTTGGCACACTGCACTCACGATATCCTTAAGCATTTGAGTATTACCAATTCAGGATGACAATTTCGAAAGTCATGCATATGACTTCACTTTTCAACCCAAATGTGCATGAGCCTAGCCTCCATTCTGAAGGTTTTTGACTATTCTCATTCCATTAGGGCAATTTACCAGGCTGTATGACGTGATGTTTTGTATTATATCCTAGTTTCAAGGAGACGTGATGTTCACTTTATCACGCATGGCTATTTTATCGGTGTATGGGTGCGATTTTCTAGGTGACACGCCAGATATCATTTAATATTGATCCCGCTTCAAATTCAAATCCAATGGTCACCTATAAAAAGGGTTTCAAGGGTTCATTACACGGTTAGGCTTTCTAAAATCCCCATATCACAAAAAGAACTCTTTGTCTTCTTCATACTTATACAAACCCTAATCATGGCTACTCCTGCTACTGTTGATGATCCATCTCAAACCACCGAAGATGTTTCTTCTCAACCAATCATGAAGATCCAAAGTACAAATTATCAAGTTGATAGTGATGTCTCAATTTATCCAGAAGAATTAAAGATGTTGATTGTGGCATTAGAACATTCTATTCTGAAAACTGTAATGTTCAGCTCCTTTGCAGTTCCAATGACTTGTTATCACTTGCAGGTTCTATTGGCACCTATAGCAAAACATTGGATATTATTACCTTCAACCTGGTGAATGAAAAGAAATTTCGCTTGTCTAAGAAATTGTTCTATCAAATTCTAGAAATACCGAATTCTCCACCTTTCTACAAGGTTACAAATGATCAAGTTTTGCATATGTTCAATGAGATGGGTTATTAACCTACTCTCACCAAGATAAGTGAATTCAATAAATGAAGCCTCCCATGTATTTGGAACTTCTTGTTTGGCATTTATCTTAGATGTCTCATAGGTTGAAGTGTTGGTCTCAATTAAGGAAGATTGGAGGTCTATGCTATGGTAGTTGGCATATACTATGATATTGCGGTTGATTATGCTACACAAATGTGGAAGGAATTTCTTAAGAGTGTTGAAAACAATAATGTTGTTGATGAGATTTCTTGTACAGGATATTGGAGTCTGATTCTTCATTTTGCATATGAGAAGGAAGGGTTTTTGGTACCCAATGATGAGGCAAAAGCAAAGTTTCTGAAGTATAATTTTTCAAAAACAATTGAAAATGATGCAGAGGAATTTTCTATTGTTGCAAGGATTCCTGGTGGCATGATCAAAATGGTGGATCCTTCAAATTCCGTGCTAAAGGCTTACTTGCAGACCATCAATCCATCAATTGAGACTAGTCTTCTATTATCAAAGTCTGATGAGGGTTCTTCTAAACGATCTCAAAGGTCCAAGAAGGTTGAAGTGAGTCCTTAGAAACCAATTCAGGAGAAGAAAAGCTCTAAGTCTCCAAAGAAGAAACAAACTAGAGAAGTTGATAAGCCTATGGAAACACCAATTGCACCAGCGTCTGTCGAGCCTACAAAGGAATTTGTTCATCCGAAAACAGGGTTGTTCAAGTGAATAAAAAAAGATAGCTCATAAGTCAAGAAGTTCTTTTGAAAGATCTCCAAGCTTTTCCCCATCTATGATACGAAAGCCACATGTTACATGCAATGGTGTTGTTCTTCGTGAAGTTCATGTCCCAGTTTCTCTATCCACAAAGAAACGAAAGTCAGAAGATATGGCAAAACATATTTCAAAGAAATAGAAAAAGAGACTTTGAAAATTGGTACTTAATGATGAGTTTACTGAAGATGAAGTTGTTCGGGATCCTCCAGTGCCAAACTCTCTAGCAAAATCAATTGTCGAAATGCTTGTTGTGTCTTCGCAAGTATCTCAACCTGAACCTATTATTGTTTCTCTAACTTTGTTGTCCACTGTCGAAACTTCACACAATCAAGGTACACCAACTAGAGTTTCTTCTACCTTCGAAACTTCAACCATTGACACTTGCACCGAATTACCTCCATTTGTTTCTACTTCTATTGATACCAACTCACCAACTTTCGATACTATTCTTAATCAACCTATTACTTCCTTATTCCCTTCACAATATACCGAACCACCTATTACTAATGAAGAAACTCTAACTCCATCTGATGATTATGAGAATATATTCGGTGAAATTTTTGAAGATGTTCAGTTTGATCAAGAAGAGGAGGAAATTCCAGATAATATGAATCATATAGGAAAACTGTTCAAAATCCTAAACTAAAAGCTTAATTCTCTGTTACAAATTCTAGCTAATAGAGGAGGGAAACATTCAGTATCAAGTTTGGAAGTTGATCTCATGCTCAAACGTCACAAAATTCGTCTTTATGATGCTATTCAGGATGTTGATAAAAATACCGAGAAAAGGGTGAAAAATCAGTTATCCATGTTTGCTTCAGATTTAAAAGACTTGAAGGATGTAGCAAAGGAACATCACATCTTGTTTATTAAAGATGTCAAGAATGTCAGGGAGGATGTAAAATTAAAATTTTAAGAACTTCGGGAATATATAGGCAAGGAAACAACTATCATTCAACAAGACTATGCATCACTGAATCAGAAGATTGGCATAATTGCTGATGCAGTTACTAAATTTGTCAAGCTATACGAAGTTCTTGGTCTGAAGGTTGAGCTAATGTCTAAGGATGAAGTTCATAGTTTTTTGGAAATCAACAAGTTGTTAAACGAATTAAAAGAGCTTGTTTCAAATTCTGGGTCATATTCTCTGATAACTCCTGAGTTCTTATCTCAAAAGTTTCGTGTGTTTGAAACTGTTATTCAAAAGGAGTTAGCCCCATTGTCACAACTTGTCAGTTTTCTACCAATGAATACCCCGCGTGTTGTCACAGGGGTGCAATGGGGAGAGAGAAGGCATGTTGGTAAAGATGAAGGTGCTTTTGTGAAAACTGAAGTCAAAGCAAAAGTTGTTGGTAAAGTGTTTGCAACGAATATTCCAACATCAAAACCAATAATATCGAAAGTTGATCCTATGGTTTCTACTGTTACAACTACAAGGCCAGTTTCTAAAGGCATTGTAATTGGAACAACTGCTAAAGGAAGTTTCAAAACCTAAAGAAACAACAACAAATCAAGATAAGGGAAAAAGGTGTTAGTTGAAAATTCAAAGGAAGAAAGAAAGGTAGAGATAGAGGCCGAAATGGAGAAGCAACGTCAAATCCAAAGTATATTGAGGCTTCGTCAAGATGATCCTCCGAATCCGAATAAAGAAGATCCAAGGAAACTGCATAGTTAAGAAAACATCAAAGCAAGGGTGGCTTATAACGAAATGTATGATTCTGAAAAGAAACCCACGAAGAGTTATGCTATTGAAAACACGAAATTGAATCAACTTGATTTTTCAATAAACGAAATGATGTTTATTATTGCTAAGTACAAGATTGTTGATCAATTCAAGAATCAAGATGACTTTACTCGTATGAAGCTGAGATTTCATGCTTTCTTGGGAAAGGATCAGGAGGAGGTGTGGTCACTTGTGAAGATTGTTCAAGTGATAAGTGTTAAAAAGGATGAATTATTCAAGAATATGCTGCAAAATTTCAGATACCATGTTGTGAGGGCTAACAAGGTTGCTTGTAATTTCTCAATTGCTGACTTTCCTTTGATGAACTTGAATGATCTAATTCAAGTTGCATATATACTCAAGGATTCAGATTCTTTGAAACTTCAGGGAACAAGCAAAGATGTGTCGCGTTTGGGGTTAGGGCATCTCAAGCTTTTCATAGACAATTACTATGATTGTCTAGCATTGACAGATATTAAATTAGCTATGTCAATGGGAAAAGAAATTTATGTTCCTCAATCAATGTCGAAAAGCCAAGCTGATCTGAAAAAGTATGTCGATGGTGAGATATGTTTGAAACCTTTTGGAGTAGTAATCGTTGGGAAGAGCAAGAAGGGAAAACAAACGAAGTTTTTGTTCCAGGCAAGTGATGTTGAAAGATATACAACTGCTCAATATACGAACTTAATTGTGCGTATGAATAGTTGTAAAAAGCACAATGATGGTGATAAAGCTGAGTTGAAGAAAGTCATGAATTGGTATGTTGAGATTCGAAGAACATTACATGCAGCTGCTCAAGTTTTGATAAGTTGATTTCGACAATTATTACAAAGGGGTGGGGGGGGGGGGGGGGGGGGAATGTTAGTGTTAAATATGTTGTAATGTGTCGTAGTTATTGATATCTGTTTCGAAAGTCATTTTATCTATTTACTAAGGCATATTATGTTTCGAAGTTTTGATGTTAAGCCCTTAGTATTTTTTGTATACTTTCTGACTCTCTTATAAATAGGAGTTGTACCCAGGGTTAGATAGAACTTTTCCAAGTCTTTCTGTCTAATACTCTTTGTGTATATGAAAGTATAATTGAGCTATAAACCAAATCTTATTTACTCTTCGTGTTCATATTACTTTGATTACTCTAATTACATTCATACTCAATTAAATCACTACTACAAACCTATTGATTCTCTATTTCACATTTAAATTTTAAATTTTCCACTCTAATTATATTAAATTAAATAATATTAGAATAAAAATTAAAATAAAATCAATACAGATTATAAGGTCACATATTTATTTAAATCAACGATTATAAAATTATATAAGTAAAAAAATATCTCTTAATTAATAATTTATTTAAAATAATTGATTAATAATTTTGAATTTTTACTATGAAAGTTTAATTAATTGTATAACTGTGGTTTCCATGGGTTATAAACTAGTGAATAAATATATCCATAAGAATAAGTATGTGTATATGTATAAGAATAAATATATGAATAATTATATGCATAAAAATAAGTATATGTATACGCATAAGAATAAATATGTATATGCATATGAGTAAGTATATATGTTTATGAATAAGTCCATGAATATACATATGCATCAGAATAAGTATATGACATATGCATATACTTATTCATATGCATATGCGTATGCTTATTCATATACACATACTTATATTACGAATATGCATATTAATTTATTTAAAAAAATCAAATCAACGAAAACATTATTTATATTGTATTAAACTATATGTTTTTTTAATAGACAAGAGAACACATAATGAGTTTATATTAAAATACTTGGTTTCGCTTCAAATTTGAAGTGCTCTTATGATTTTTCTCCGAAAATGTATGAAGCGTGCTTATAATTAAATTAAAAAGGAAAATGAAAAGGAATTGATCAATTGAAATATTAAGTTTTAAAGAAATGTATCAACTATAATAATATAATCTTTGAAGAAAATATTTGATAATCCATGAGAAATAGGCTGCTCTAAAATGCGACCTAAATTAACACCTAAATAATTAAAAAACCTAAACACAAAATCACTTGAGTAAAATATACAAAATTAAGGACTTAAACAGAAATCAAAACCCTACACAATTGATTCTCATGGATAATAACACATGGTGTGGATGTGTGCACGTTAGTCTTCTGCTACTAATTTGCAATGTTTTAGCTTTTTTAAATTCTAGAAACTGTAATTTTGTGTAGTTCACAACAAAACTTCATATTATTGAATCATACTTACGTTATCACTTATAGGTACTCGATGCTAGGGATCCCCAAGGTAAAAGATACCATTATCTGGAAAAACATCAGAAAGAACATTGCATACAAAAGTGCATGATTTTATTACAAAAATGGCTTTGATTATGAATGCAGGAAGAGTAGAGGAATCAATTGCTTGTTTCTTTGAAGGAACTACAGATTCTAGCAACCACCATGACCACAACTTTGATACTAATGGAAACCTGAAGGTTGACATATCATAGGAGCTTGATCAAATTGGTGAAACGGAAATTAAATTTAAATGCTGGAAAACAAGAAGTTGAATGGGTTTTTATGGAATGTGAGGGTGACCTTTAACGGGCTACAGAAAACTTGATAAAACTCTAAAAACAAGAATCTCAACCTCCACCACCAAAGTCCAGTGAACCTCTGGTGGTTGTTGGTGGTGCTGTTGGTAAACAGTCACTACCCACTCCTCCGGTGACGACTTTGAAGGTACAAATGAAAAAAACTTTATCTTCATGTGCTTTGCCTATATAAAAACTGGAGGACAAAGATCTTAACTACCCATCCAAAATCTTTTACGAACCAATATTTTATAGTGAATCCTGCAAAATTTTATGTGTGATTTTTTTTAAAAATGACTTAAAGCATTAAATTAATCATATAGAAATGCATTCGCAAAACAAATCTCAAAAAATGTGCACATATGAAAGTTATTTTTGATGAACATATGCACTTCCGATGTTTGTGATGGGTTATGAGCAAAATAACATTCCTATGGTGTTCATGCAAACCTTAATGCTTAGTTCTAGTTTTTATATTTTTACATGCAATAACTGTCCAAGACTTGCAAACCCTAATCTAGCATACAACAAAAATCGAAAATCATAACTAAACAAGGGTTAAGGAATACCTTTCAATTGTAGCTTGAAAATCTTGAGCTTTGACAACCTAGCACCTCAAATGCGATGCATCTAATGAATGACAAACACCAAAGCAAGTTGGATGATCTTGGAGATAGGGGAAGGAGGCTCAAAATTGACTCTTGATCACTAGGTTTCAAGGCGTAGCTGAATTATGAATCCCTAGGGTCCTTTTTATATGTAAGTTGCTAGGGTTTCAATCAAAAACCTAATTGGATTGCTTAGGCCTTAAGCAGTCCAAAGGAACCTTACTGAATGAGGCATTGGACGAATTCAAGGTGGGCTTCCCTCCTTGATTTCGTCCGCCCCTTTCTAAAGGATCCTTAGCCCAAAATCCAATTATTTTATAATTGCAATTCCAGTCCCCTAGGTTCAGTTAATATCTTTTGATGACAAAATTAATTTCTTAATTAATTCTTGACCAATATTAATTAACTAATATGATTTCTCTTTTAATATATTATTCATATGATATATTAATAAACTATAGTAACCTCTTTCTCCATTAATCATCCAGTCAAGTTGCTCTAATGAAGGAAACTCAAAAGGACCCATGCTACAACGGGGACAAGTACATACCAAATATAATTATAGGCTTATATACCTAATCCAACAGTTTGTACATACATACACTTTTCATATGTGCACATTTTTGCCAGATTGTTTTTTTGAATGCACTTCTATATAACCAACTTAATGCCTTAAGTCACTTTTTAATGAAAAAAATCATACAAACAAGTTTGCAAGGTTCACGTTATACTATTAGTCCGTAATATATATATATATATATATATATATATATATATATATATATATATATATATATATATAAATCATACAAACAAGTTTGCAAGGTTCACGTTATACTATTAGTCCGTAATATATATATATATATATATATATATATATATATATATATATATATATATATATATATATATATATATATATATATATATGATTTCTTAAAATATCAAAAATGATATTGTTCACCGGATCAACATTGACCATTAAATTCTATGATTTGAACTTGAATGTTTACATTCATTACTTTTGTTTATTTATGTTATTTTTTTATTATTTTTCGTTTATGATTGTTTGTTTATTTTGGTTCGACAACTTACCAAAAATAGATGAACAATATAATTTGTTAATAAAAAAAATACAACAACTCATACATGTATTTGTATGTATACATTCATTGGTTCAATTAATTTAAATGAACAAATATACATAATATTTTATTAGTATTTGTTTGACTTGTTAACAGCCTTAACCAAAATTTTTTAATAAATATGTGTTTGATTTTGGAGAAGGATAAGCGTATTCATTGTTAAAAAGAAATTGGAGCATTATTACGTTTTGTTGTTGTTTTTAAGATTTCCTAACATGATGATAATCTACATGGACGGGCTGTCGGGGAGACGGGTCACTATAGTTTTCAGGTTCTGGAGAGTCAGAGCTGGCACTGCAACGACATAGGGGTCCGCCCTTCTTCAAGTTGGGAGTTTCTGTTTGGTTTCGAGTGTCTTGGGAGGGAAATCGTTGTATGATATGAGAATTTCTAGTGGTGCTTCCCGGATCTTCGTTTCGATCAATGTGTTGATAAAGAGCGATTTCTAGGGTGAAATATTATTTAACAGGGGGGGGATGGTAACACCCCAATTTCTGGATGTGGGACTTGAGGATTTTATGCAAGTTGAAGGGCCTACTCGACGAGTTGGTTGGTCCAACTTGTCGTGTATGAGTTGATCTGAACGTGCAAGTTATGAACCCTTCTCATCGAGTTGGAGAGATGGACTTGAGGAGTTGAGGCTGATTAGAGAAAACCCTAATTATTCAGGTTTGCAACCTATTTAAAGGACTTTAACTCCTTTAAATTGCCTTCCTCATCACCATATCACGTCCAAAGAGAAATCCTAGTGAGTTAGCCCATATTTTGAGTGTGTAAAGCCAAAAGTGTGCATTCTTGGAGGACGCTTGAAGAGTGAAGAGCTTGGAACAAGAAGGAGTCTTTAGATCCAACATTCATATAGTTGTAGCATCCATTTGGAGGTAAAAATTCCTTTCCTTGGCTTTCCATTTCTTAGATATCTTATTGCATGAGTTTATGGGTATTTTGGTGCAACTAAGGTCCATTTTCGGGTTGAGCTTGTGCAGGGGGAGTAGTTGTCGATCTGGACTCCTCTAAGCCCTAATGTAGATAAAGTCTCAAGCTTTATGAAGCTTTGACCCTTCTTCATGTTCCAAACCCCTTTTTGAGACCAGAGGGTCTTCACTGAGATATAGGACCGGAACGTCCAAACCGTGTTGTGAGACCGGAGGGTCTTCAATTAGATACATGACCGGAGGGTCCAACCCGAGCTGTGAGACTGGAGGGTCTTCACTGAGACACATGACCGGAGGGTCCATACCGAGTCGTGTGACCGAAGGTTATTCACCGGGACGCATGACCAGAGGGTCCATGCTGAGCTATAGCCATGAGAGGCTTATTATTTGTGTATGTGGTATTTTGGGCTCGCTAACCTTCTTGCTTACAGTGTTTGTGTAGAATGTGTTTCAGGTACACCTCAGGATCGCGGGAAGGCGTCGACATGATTGTACAAAACAAGTAGAGATTATGTTTTGAGGATTCTGGGATATCATCAAACATTTTGTTGTCTTGTGTTTTGAATAACTTATACATTTGTGTTTTGAGAATTGTGAGATTGAGTTTTATGTGGTTTTAAAAATGAAAAATTTTATATTAAATTTTAAAGTTTTACAAGTTGGTAGATTCAGATGTACCCTCGGGTATGTATGTACTCAAACTGAGGATTTGAGAAAAAAATTCTAAAAAGAAATGATTTTATAAAACGAGTAAGAGCTTTCAAGAGAAAACGAGATGGAGCAGTGTGTACAATCAGCTAGATCCCGAACAGTGATTTCCCAAAATACCATTACTTTTTTATATTATGAGATACTTTTGAGATATTAGAGTTGCATGCTAGAGGATAGGCTAGGTACTTCAGGAATTTAGAGTTAGAGTTACCTCATTCATGATTCTTTAGCCTATGGGATCCTACTGATTGGTATTATCTGCTATTTGCTCTATATATGTGCTGAGTAGGAGTACCTAGCAGGAATCTTTTAGAGAGAGTTATGAGTAGAGGAGTATTCTAGGAGAGATGCCTAGATGAGCCTTTTAGGAATCTACTGAGAGAGTAGTTAGATACCCACGAGAGATAGGATTGCCTGAGTTCAGTGATGCCATTTGTGTTGAGGATAGAGCAAGTGGAGTTTTATGCTAGAGTGGTTTTATGTGCAGGTGGAGGTTATTCAATGCTCGAATGCTGCTTGCTTTGTGCTTTGTGGAACTCTTGATGATGGGAGTTAGCTACTAAGTGAATATGACGATATTCAGGAGGTAGATGGATGGCATCTTGAGAAGTTCTTCAACAGCTAATGGCAGAGAAGTGTGAGAACCTAGAAAGAGCCTAGGGAGTGACTTTAGTCAGATGAGTACGCTGTGTAGAGGTGAGTATTCCCTGGAGAGCAAACATGTGTAATGGGATTGGTGATCGAGAAGGTTGAGCAGATACTTTGGAATCTGGGACGATCTGTGTGGAAAGTATGGGTAGATGTGGTAGGTAGTATAGGCCCATACTACTGAAAGCAAAGGACCTATACTCGAAACAAGAAGAATTACAGAGGTTCTAAATATCAGATTGAGGGGAGTTAACAAGTTTCGGGTACCATGATTTGTATCAGAGTGTGTTTCCGCCTTTTCCAGTTATCCCGATGTGGTTGTTCAGACTGAGAGTTGATATGGTAAATTGTGAGGATAGAGGTCTATGTCGGTCAAGCTTCAATGGAGTGTACCTTGCGATGAAATTGAGTTTAAATCCCAAGGGATTTGACTGGTGAGGTGCCAGTTGAAGTCGTAGGGCTCAAGGAACAATGGAGATGATATTTTGTGAAGGATTGCGGTCTGGATTAAGTGATCGGCCAATGGTTAAAATATCACTTTCTCTAACGAGAATTACAATATTTTCGCTTCCTGTGTGGAGCAAAAGAGATAACGAGCTTTCAGTTTCAGATTTTGGAGGTAAACCCCGTGGGGTAGCCTATAGTTGCGATATTTCCATCAGAGTATTTTATTCTAGGTATTTCTTATACCGTGAGAGACTCATCAGTAGGGACTGAGATAGATGAGGACAAGGGTATGCCTTAGTTGACTATAGTAAGGCATATTTTAGCAGCAATTCCAGGTAGTCAAGAGGAGTATATCGGGGTGGCAGCCCTCGTTATTTACATTATATATCGACGGTGAGAGTGAGGTCTCTTGCTTCTATGATAATTCACACAATGGAATGATGGTTAAGGAATCAGAGATGAGGTGTATGTAATAGTTCATTATTTCAGGCTGAGAGTCGTAACTAATTTGGGACAGATGCCCAGTGAAGAGTCAGTATAAGATTTGGGGTGACTAGAGGCAGTCACATTGGAGGATTCTGATGTTTTCAACTGAGATATGAGATACTTGGAGTTATTGGGCCATTATCTGGAGGGCCATCAAGTGTTGTCTGTACGTTCCATGAGTCTTGAATGGTACATCTGGTGAGTCAGTCTATAGTAAGGTCTGTTGGTATGTTAATGGGTGATGGTTCGAACCCAAAGTGGGGGAGAACTGGGTATAATGTGCGGAAAATCGTCAGTCTGGCGTGATACAAAAGTTTGGATTATGGGGATCTGCGGTCCGAATATATGAGGCTGGGGTCATGCGGTAGTCAAGGCAATGTACAGAGCGAGATGGTGCATGTCACATATGCTCAGGAGAAAATGAGTGTCTTCATGGCAGGTGGCCATTGGACAGGAATCTGATTGCGGTCCGTGTTTCTTCAGGTGTGCCAATGTTTGAGTTTCGAGGCGGTTGGGTTGTCGAGGTCAAGATTCAATTGCGGAGAGACTAAGAGTTTGACATATATATTGTTATTTATACTCCAGGAAGGGCAGCAGTTGATTTTTCAGTCGTCTTCAGAGTCGGTATGAGTAGTTTTGCATGGGTTTTGATCAGTAGAGGATGGGGTTTCTGATTGTTGTCAACGTAGTATCAGTCATTGATGATTCCTATGTGATTCAAATTGTGAGCTGGAGTACTTCAAGGTTTTGAATTGTGTAAGCAGAAGATCAGTGGTCATGACAAGCGATGGTGAGATTTTGTGATGGTGTATCTGGGTATCCGAGTATGAGGCCTTAAATTGTTAGGTTATTATGAGGTTTGGGTTTATCAGACGGTAATTGGAGCATCAAGCGACTGTATTTCCAGATGTGAGACCCTCTACTAATTGTCTCCAAACAGGAATCGTCCAAGGGTGTGACTGTACTGAGGAGAGTGTCTTGTCTAAGAGAATTTTTGTTAAGAGTAGTGATGCATAATTTTGGAAGGTGTGTGCACCTAACTTTGATGAACTGCAAAACATGAGATAGTGAACTCAGTGTGGTGATGACTTGATGATGAGATTGTGGGGTGATAAGAGAGTGAGCCCATGGCGAGTTAGAGAGTGTATTAAGATTGTGGAGAGCCGTAGAATGCATGAGTCAAAAAGAGAGTATCATATGACTGCACGGAGTCGTAGCATACATGAGTTAGAAGAGAGTATCGTATGACAGTAGGGAGCCATTGCATAGATGAGTTAGAGAGAGTGTATTGTATGACTACTGGGATCCATAGCTTACATGAGTTATAGAGAGAGAGTATCGTATGACTGCAGGGAACTGTAGCATACATGAGTTAGAGAGAGAGTATCGTATGACTACGGGGAGCCGTAGCATACATGAGTCAGAGAAAGAATATTGTATGCCTTTGGGGAGCCATAGCATACATGAGTCATAGAGAGGGTATCGTATGACCGCGGGTAGCTGTAGCATACACGAGTCAGAGAGAGTACCGTATGACTATGGAGAGCCGTAGCATTCACGAGACAGCATGAGAGAGTATCGTAAGACTGGGGGGGGGGGGGACTGTAGCATTTATTAGTTAGTGAGAAAATGTCAAAACACTGCAGGGAGTCGTAGCATTTACTAGTCAGGGTATGATGCAGAAGGGTTCCTAGGCCTGGGTAGCCTCGCCAAATGATTCTGTGGGAACCTGATGGTCAGACTAGGGGTGAGACTGGGGTCTCTGTGACGGTTGGAAACCATATTATCTCGATTGAGGGAGAGGATATCGCAACTTGAAGGATGGGAAGAGTAATATACCCATGGATTCGCGAATCCCAGGTCATGAGTTGAGTAATAGATTGGATACAAGTGGTTCCAATTCTGTGTTGGGACAGACTCATGTGTTGAGTTTATGCTCTATCTGTGTGGAGGACGGGCAGGTTGGGATTTCGGAGTTTTCATATGGATTTCATGGTGAGTGGGGATGTATCCCATCTGATGTATTAGATGTGGGTGGATCGGTTCATTGGTTTGAGGAGAACCATGACACACATAAAATAGTAAGTAGTAGACGACAGAGGTTGGAGGTGAGGTGCAACTTCAATTCGGTTGTATTAATAACTTTGGGTAAAGCAAACTTGGTAACTGGGAGCCTAATATGATTGGTTGAGAAAGCTTGGTTGGGTAGAACGACTGTGAAGTCGTATTGTCATATGCGTTAGGATAGCCTCGAAAGTTCAACTCTTAGGTCGGGAGCTGACCTGGTACTTAGTGTTGGAAGGAACATTTGAAAGGAAGCCGTGGCTTATGATTATGGATATCAGAGGATATTTTTGACTGGGCATGGTCATTCTTCTAGTGTCTGAGGGAAGAGTATTGAGATTCATTCTTCAGATTGGTTATGATAGCGGTACCGACAGTTGATACTTGGTGGATGCGACCCCTCTGTTCCTTTTAAGCTATGATCTCAATCGACTAGTATGTCTGACATGAGTGATCAGAAGCCAATTATGATCAGAGACTTGCTCCCATCAGTCGCAATGAGAAAATCAGAGTTAGAAGTTTTTATCAGGGTCTATTGTTCGATGAGCAATTAACATGATGATATTATGCATGGACGATCTATCGGAGAGACAGACCACTATAGTTTTCAGGTTCTAGAGAGTCAAAATTGGAGTTGCTACGATAGAGGGGTCTTTCCTTCTTTGGGTTGGGAGTTCTTGTTTGGTTTCGGGTGTATTAGGAGGGAGATTGTTGTATGATATGAGATTTTCCGGTTGTGCTTCCTAGGTGTTCGTTTCTAACGATGTGTTGATAAAGAGCAATTTCGAGGGCGAAATCTAATTTAAGTGGGGGAGAATTGTAACACCCGATTTTTGGATGTGGGACTTGAGGATTTTGTGCAAATTAAATGGCCTACTCGATGAGTTGGTTGGCCCAAATCGTTGTGTAGGAGTTGATTTGGACGCGCAATTTATGAAGCCTAAACTCGACGAATTGAGGCTGTTTAGAGAAAACCCTAATTATTCGGGTTTGCACCCTATTTGAAGGACTTTAACTCCTTTACCCCGCCTCCCTCATCACCCTATCACGTCTAGAGAGAAACCCAAGTGAGTTAGCCCATATTTTGAGTGTGTGAAGCCAAACGTGTGCATTCTTGGAGGAAGCTTGAAGAGTGATGAGCTTGGAACAAGAAGGAGTCTTTAGATCCAACATTCATACAGTTATAGCATCCATTCGGAGGTTAAAAGTCATTAACTTGGATTTCCGTTTCTTAGATCTCTTATTATGTTAGTTTATGGGTATTTTGGTGCAAAATGATGACCATTTTTTGGTTGATCTTGTCTAGGGGAAGTATTTGCAGATTTGGACTCCTCTAAGACCTCATGTACATAAAGTCTCAAGCTTTATGAAGCTTTGAGACTTCTTCATGTCCTAAACCCCTTTTTGAGTATAATATTGGGTATTCTAGCCTTGTGAGGCCATGCATGATTGTAAAGTTAGCAAATATATGTGGTAACTCCATTCTAGGAGGTTAGATATGGAGTTTGGAGCACTGGAATCAACTGAAATGAGAATTGGCTAGAGAAATCGACGAATTTAGAGGGTTTTACCCATGTGTGGATTTAGAGTGAAGTCGATGAGTTGTTGGACAACTTGATGAGTAGTTGGGGTTTTTTACGGTCTTCTGGACATTGTGCTAACTCGACGAGTTGGTGAGACAACTTGGCGAGTTACCCGAGTTTTCCCAATTTTTCTTGAGAACAGAGGGAACTCCACGAGTCGCATAGATGCACTCGATGAGTTGAGTCAACATGCTTCAGTGTTGACTCCCATGGGCTTTTAGGGTTTGACCAAAATGTGAACTTTGGAGATCAAGGAGAGGTAAAATGCTCCTTCCCCCTTTTTGGAGATTTAGCAAAGGAGTTAGCTTAGCAGGTTAAAGTTATTGATAAATTGCTAATTAGAGGTGATTGTGATATATGTAGGCGGAGTGTAGACCTGCAGTTTGAGTACGAAACATATCTGCTTTACTTACGAGGTGAGTCTTCTCACTATACTTACCTGAGTGGTAATACTATGTGACCGTAGGGTCTTATTTAAGTTATCGACCGTAGGGTCTTATGTGCTTATATTGAGTTATGTGATATTATGAATTTTGTCTTTGTGATCTATGCTATATATATTATTCTGTGCCTTACTGAGTTAGGACTGGAGGGTCCAAACCGAGTTGTGAGACCGGAGGGTCTTCATTGAGATATAGGATTGGAGGGTCCAAACCGAGTTGTGAGATCGGAGGGTCTTCACTGTGATACAATACCGGAGGGTCCAACCCGAGTTGTGAGACCGGAGGGTCTTCACTGAGACACCTGACCGGAGGGTCCATATCGAGCCATGAGACTGGAGGGTCTTCACCGAGACGCATGACCGTAGGGTCCATTCCGAGCTATAGCCATGAGAGGGTTATTATTTGTGTATGTGGTATTTTGGAGAACTCACTAAGCTTTGTGCTTATAGTGTTTGTGTAAAATGTGTTTTAGGTACACCTTAGGATCGTGGGAACACGTAGGCATGATCGTAGACACCAGCTAGAGATTATGTTTTGAGGATTCTGGGATATTATCAAACATTTTGTTGTCTTGTGTTTTGAACAACTTATACATTTGTGTTTTGAGAATTGTGAGATTGAGTTTTATGTGGTTTTAAAAATGAAAAATTTTATTCGAAGATTTAGAGTGTTACACTTAGACAATCTATAGTCGAAATCATGATAGACTTACCTCAATACTTACTTCCGAAGTATGATTGACTGTGGATGTTTGAATAATCTTATTATTCAGGAGTAAATCATGAAAAGTGAAACATAATAATAACGTAATCCACTATGGTCTCAATCTTTTGAGTATAAATAAAACACATATTATTTAATCACCATATTAACTAGACCTTACTTATTGTATATTGTTTCAATCAATCAACACGATACTTGAATTAAAACAATAGTCATCCCATGCTCCAAGCATGCACACTATGTTTATCTATGGTCCTTCATTTGTGAAACAGATGAATTGAACACATTTTTAATGATGCTCATTTCACAATTCCAAATCCTTATTACAAGTGTATGAATACTAAATTCTTACAACTACCAGAATCTTGTTAGATCTAAACTTTCATGCAATGTTCCTTTTGTAATGTCAATGCACAAAAGTCGCAAAGACTTTGCATATGATATTACAAAACATTCCACTGGAGATTTGTTACAGAACAATTCCATGGAGATGAATTCTTACATTCAAGGTACATTCCTTGAACATCCTTCTTGCATAAAAGTTTCTAACTTACATATAGATTCTTAATATCCATCTCCCATTATGGAAACATTTCCGTAATTCCCATATCAGTATCCATTCTAATTAGAATCTTATCTATTCAGATTTATATCAATATGGTCCATCCATTACTACACTTCCAACTGTGCCAAGCAACCAATCATTGGTAAACCTTAGATTGTCCTTGACAGTTGTCTAATAATTTTAGTCATATCCAGTTCTAGTCCTTTTTACCTCTTGATGCGCTAGGCATTTGGAAAATCAGAATAGGCGAATATCATAACATATGCAATTGGTCCTATACCCGAAGCATATGTGATATGATTCATAATGTCTTACATAAAGACATGATACTAGACCAATCTCTTGTATAATATTTCCATATATATATATATATATATATATATATATATATATATATATATATATATATATATATATATATATATATATATATATATATATATATATATATAATTTTTAATGTTGAAACATTTCAACATTACGTTCATATATAACCATGACTAAGTCCCATTAAAATTTCAATCTAAACATTTAGATTTGAAATGAAGTACAAGTTACTCTCCCTTAAAACTTTCTATAGCGAAACAATTTCCAAATTCTGCAACTTTGCAAATTTGTAACTTTGTTTCCTATAAATATCATCATTGAATTGAAACACTCAACGTAATAATTGTGCTCCCACTAGCATAATAATTACATTCTTTACTATCATAACACTTACGCTCTCACTAGCTTTGACTTGTACCCAGAAATCAGCTAGGCTTCTAAAAATCAATACTTATTGACTTTCTTTTCAAAGTTTAGATTGCTTGTACGTGGTGCTTCGATAAGTCCTTATTTAGACTTCTCAAGCTTATACACAATTCAATAGATAGCTTATGTGTGTGTCTAAACCTTTTCAAAACTCATAACAATAACTCCCAAATGTTCAAACTATTTTCCATTTCTCACAATCCGAACTATGAAAAGGGATGTCGTAATAATACTCGAATTTGAGAACACAATTATCACAGCTTCTAACTCTAAGCCATCAAACTCTACAAGTGAAAGCGTTTCCTCACGATCATTTTCATGAAATAGAGAGAAAACTCTTACCACTAAGATTTTATGATGTATGCGTTCCTATCCATGTGAAATTTTCATTTCCAACCACTATCATAAGACAAGGCTCAAGACAAAATTCAAACTAATATGGACTGAACTTGCATATTCTCAATTTCTTGCCATCTGGTAGCACAAGGTTCTACCATTGCTTCCAAGTTATTTAGTGGCTTACCCATATGGATCAATAAACTTTCACTAATCAATGTGTTTTGCCTTATGCAATCAAATCAAAACTCGAAGAACTCACTTGCATAGTTAATATAACTGGAATGGCACAGAAACAAGAATATCTCAACACGATAGGTTATCAGCATCAAGCTGTGTGCTAGTGATTACTAATAGGTTTATTATTAATCAACTCTTGAAACTATTCAAGACCATTAAGACTCCCACTGAATTCTTGTCATATAAGATTCTTTGTCAAGAAACATTCCTTGACAAACAAATATTCAAGAGTTAGTGCGGATTCTTATCAAGAAAACAATTCATCTAATTGGTCTTATTTGGTCTTTGTTTCATCCAAAACATCACAACTTACCAATTTTAAATGTGCAAGAGTAAGATAACTTTTCTACTCCACATTTCTTGAGGTGTCACAAACCTACTTAGAACATGTTACTCAAGATACAATTTGGAGTAACTAGAGTACAACTCTAAAACACATTTTGGAACGAAGTATGACTCATCTTTTTGATTTTAACCTTTTCAACAATTCCTGATGCCTCTTCTTAGTCATGTAAATGCACTAACATGTCCTTAGAGGATCAATTGTGACATGGTTCCATAATCATTAGGATGATTATAAAACACGATACTAAGGTACTCTCCTTTCCTTTCAGATTGGAGAAACTTTTATCTTTCTGCCCAATTTGATTCTTCTTATTCGTTCTGCTATACATTGAAACTTTTCAAGGTATTAGAACTACACTTAAACTTGTAAGCATAACCATATTTACTGAACCTACTGTAAATCATGACGAATAGACTCATCATCCAGGTGGATCTGACTTGTACACATCAATGTGCACTAGATGCTTCAGTAGTGTTTCACTTGACTCACATACATATGTGAACAAGGAATTTAGTATTAATTTCCCAAAGATCAAGATTCTCATTCATCACACCATCCAAATCATATGATTCCAAGTTTCTGTCTAATTGAACCTTGGGTGATGAGAATCCTTCCTCACTTGGTAAATTATGACACTACCACAAATGATATAATCAAGAATCAAATTCATTTCCAACATTGCTAATAATATATAAACACCGATTTTTCACTAATGCCATTGCAGGGATATCATAAAAAAAGACAAAATCAAAATATTTCTTTATTTATAAAAATGCGGAAAACTTGTCCTACAATGCAAATACATATGAAAAGTATGTTTCTAAATATTCCTAGGAAATCTATCATAACTCCTAAGCAGCAGCTCAAAAATCTGATCATCGAAACATGTGGTTGAAACTCATTTCTTCAAGATCAAATTCAACTTGCTTCTTCTTTAAGCTTCCTTCCTTTTCTTCGATCCTATAAAAAATCAAAATGCAATCTTATTACATCATGTATTAGAATCTATAAATAGGAACTTAATAGACTTACATAGTGGACTTACTTGAAGTAGTCATACATTTTGACTTTACAATCCTTACGCTCCGTCAAGTACGTCAGCTTCGCATCTAATGCCCCTTTTCTTGACAATAGAAACAAACTGATTCTTTTGGAATGGTACATGACACTATCTCAGACTCAACCTTTCTTTTTACCAATCGGTCAAACGGTTTGACCTTGGCCAATCCCTTTCCATTGGGAAGAGAAAACTTTTCTAGACTTCTAATGTCTCCATTGTCAATGTCCATGAAAGTTTGGGAGGTAGATCTTCCATTCAAATTTTATTTACAAGTGCGCAAATCATTGCTGATTCAACATCAAATAGCAAATATGTCGGATCAATAAGGGTCACATCATGATCTGTCATATATTAGTCCTTAAAAAATTTACCATATGACTTGGGAAGTGATTGAAGAACCAATCGACAACTAACTTCCTCTGGAAAATGACACCCAACATCCCTAGTCTATCAATGTGTGACTTCATCTTCAACAAGTGTGCATATACAGACCTTTCATCTTAGTGTTTGCTTCCCAATAGGGCTTGAGTGACCTTGAACTTTTCAAGTCGATGAACATGTGGGTCAGGAAGAATTATTAGAGGAGGTAGAGCAAGAGAAGTATGATTTCCAGTTCCACCTTTGCAAGAAGAAGGGAATGATCTTTCACCTTTATCGACATGTGGAATATCATTTTTGAATGGAAAGCCTTTTCCAAAGGATTGAGGAAAACCATAGTTGTCAAAACTAGACATCTACAAAAGGGGAGAAATTCAAGTTAATTGATACAATCCTTAATATAACACCTAAATGAAATATTAAGGTTAGGACTCAATACAATAATTCATAACTCGGAAGAGGGATTCCATAATCCAATTATAATTATTTTACTGTAGGTAAATGACGATTTACCAATTACACCACGAAAACGAAATTTTAAACGAATTAGGTTTTAAATGAAAGTCCTAGATATTTTGAGATTCAATGATCTTTTTAATGGCATGTTTAATCTCGATTATGCCCTTCAAGTTTGTGACTGGGATACCGAGGATCAGAAACAAGGTGTGAATAACCATGCAAATTAACTTTGTACTTTGGATGTCATTTATCATCTAATCGATGTGTCGGTTAACCACACACGCTCCATCAATCAACGATAATTTACGAGCTACCCATTGACATCTTTCATTAGTCCCATATTAGTGTGCCGATTAACCACACACGCTCCACTAACGACCATTAAGGTGCAGTGTGCAATTTCATAGGTTAGCATCAAATTTACATTTTTCGTAAAGTAACTAAGATTGAAAATTTATAAAAGGTTTAGTTACTTTATATGTTCATTGTACTTTTAATGAGAGCTTAGTGTCCTATCCTACCCGTTTGTCTAACAACCCTCCACTAGTCAAGAGTGTAGTGGGTAAGAGTGGATACCCAATGACAGTCATTTTACAAGTCGCTTTCTTAAACACCCCTTATAGACCAGCTTCGTGAATGAGGCATACGAACGGTAAGACTGAGTTTTCTTTTATATATATATATATAAGTTAAACTTTTAATTATATAATAGTATAAGGGTGTATTTTAAACTTTTAAAATACTAAGTGGTTATAATCCTTTAATAAATTAGACTTTTAATTTAGTTAAATTTAAACCATATTATGGATTTATTAATTCTGTCTTTTAGTTAAACACTTAATTAATCTTATTAATAAAATCATATGGTGTAATTTTAAACTATTCAAAATACTAAGGTTCTAAATTTAAGATTTTAAAATTAAAGCAATCTAATCAAATTTTAAATTATAAATCCATGAGGTGCATTTTTGAAACTTTTCAAAATACTTGGGTTTAACTATTTAAATTTCCAAAAACAAAAACTTTTTAATTTCAAATTTAAGCTATAAAACCAAAATGGTGTATTTTAAAACTTTTAAAATACTATAGTTTTAGAATTTTATTTTTCAAAATTAAACTTTTAATTAAATTTCAAATTCCAAAACTTAGATGGTGTAATTTGAAACTATTCAAAATTCTAGGTCAATATTTTGAATCAAAATAATATTATATTATCCATATTTAACCAAATCTTCAATTTTTTATAAGGATATCTCATACCAATAAAAAAAATCGAATTTAAGCATTAAAAACGAGTTATGGTAATTATCCAAATCAAAATCTTACCAAAAAATCGAAAAATCCAGCACTAGATGAGTCAACTCGTCAAGTTGGGCAAGGGACTCGTCGAGTTATATTATGGACTCGTCGAGTCTGTTGCCAGACAACAAAATTTTTTGATTTCTTCTTCTTTTGGCAATTCACTCTTACATCTATTCAATTGAAAAACATCCTAGGCTCTTATACCACTGATGGGTTTTGAGCACTAGAACATTCTTATGGTGTACTTGTAACTCTAATGCTTTGGATCTAAGTTTTTCTCTATTGAACATGCAAATACAAACTCCAAAGCAATAACCCTATGACGAGCATATACAATTTCGAAATTGACATATAACCTAGGGCTATATGATTACCTCACTTTGTAATTTGTAATAATAAGAACAATCCTTGCTTGATCTTGACTCTTGAAAGCCTAGTGCCCCAAGTGTTGCACCTCACGAGCACTTAATGCAAAGGATGGCTTGGAGAGGTAAGGAAATCCGGCTTGGGTTCTTCTTGGAATGCTTAGAACCAAAATCCTTAGGCTAAGGGTCTTTAAATAACTATGGATGTTAGGGTTTTCAGGTAGAACCCCTAATACATTGCTCAGGCACCAAGCAGCTCATGGATCCCTCTTTAGAACCCTTGGACGAAATTCATTATGGTCTTAGCCATAAATTTCGTCCACACCACTCTATGGAGTCCATCAGCCCAATTATGCAACTATCAATGATTTGCACAACCAGTCCCTTTATTATTAATCAGTTCTTTTAATCCGAAAATTAATATCAATTTAATTTCTGATTAATTACTAATTAATAATATTATTTCCAGATAATATAGTAATATTATAATATATTAATAAAATCATTCTGAATACCAATTTATTATTCATATAATAAATTATACTCTCTCTCCACTTGTCATTATGTCAAGTTGCATGAGTGAAGACAATCCAAAAGGATCATACTCATAATCAAATCAAGTGCATATCAAATATAGTTATAGATTTAGACACCTAATCCAAGACATTCGTCTTTCCGGTAAAGTTAAGATTGGGATGGAACGTATATTTTTCTCTGCGTAGTGGTATATTTGGAATTTTCGAAAGGCTTTTGCTTTTTGGGTCCTTGAAATTGAAGTTGCGAGATGTTTTTGGCAAGTTTGTTACGAAATAGTTTTCGTGGTCTTGAAATTGAAGTTGCGATATGTTTTTTGCAAGTTTGTGACGAAATAGTTTTTATGGTGTAATGCTAGGTCCAAAAAAACTATTGAGTGGTGGGTGGTTTCAAAACTCAATTCTAGCTGTGGCTTCAAAACCCAATTCTAGTTTTTCGTAATGTTTTTGCTTGGCTTTATTTATTTATTTATTTTTGCTAGTTTTTCTCTAATAAAATAATCTGTTCTAAAAAAACAAAGAAAAAAATAATAAATAATAATAAACTGTGTTGCAAAGTGGTATAGGGCATAAGACATTGGACAAAAAGAGTTAGCCGTCGTTTTGCCTAATTTTCTAGAAACACCTTTGCCATTTTGACTTCACCTTGCACACATCATCCTACATCTCGAATCTCTTCATCCCTCTTCCAACACCGTACAATCCTTTTATTACATGAGGTTTTGATTAATTAAATACTCAATTTACTTTTATATAACCTAAATATTTATTTTAACAAAAGTACCATTAAAGTGCCATGAAAAATGCACCAGGAAGCTGACCCAATAAAATATTAATGTCGTATCTCATCTATATATAGCAATTAGCAACCTCTCACTCAAACATATACCCTAAACAGTTTTTCGAGAAATCTTGAATAACCATGGCTTCCACTTCAAAAATGGTCTTAACTTTCATTATCGTCATCACACTTTTATGCACCAAGGCCTTTTCACAATGTGAAGATGAAACAAATAACCCTTGTAATAACAAATCCAAGGCTTTGTCCTTGAAGATCTTCGGCATCGCTACAATCCTTGTCACTAGCATCATCGGAGTATGTCTACCTCTGATCACTCGTTCTATCCCTGCCCTTAGCCCAGATCGTAGCCTTTTTGTTATTGTTAAAGCTTTTGCTTCTGGAATCATTTTGGCCACTGGATTCATGCACGTGTTGCCAGATTCTTTTGACATGTTAAGGTCTACTTGCTTGTCAGATAACCCCTGGCATAAGTTTCCATTTACAGGCTTTGTTGCTATGTTATCTGCTATTTTCACACTCATGGTCGACTCCATGGCTACAAGCATGTATACCACCAAGAACAACGCAATATCAGCCGAAGGTGGTGAGCCAGTCGCTGGAGACCACGAGATGGCCGTGGCAGGTGGTAGTGGCGCGCATTTCCATGGACACCATCACGGCCAAAAGGGCCCAATAGGAACACAACTTCTTCGTTATCGTGTGGTCGCCATGGTGAGTTTTAAATAAAAACCGGGAATACCATACTTGTGTTATTGTATATATTCTTTAACAAACTAATGAAATCATCCTTTTTTATGTAACTTTAGGTAATGGAACTTGGAATAGTTGTTCACTCGATAGTGATTGGACTTGGAGTTGGGGCCTCAAATGACGTATGCACAATTAAGCCACTGGTGGCAGCTCTTTGTTTCCATCAAATGTTTGAAGGCATGGGACTTGGTGGTTGCATTCTTCAGGTATATTATTTGTTCATCATGTAAACAAAATTTGTATGTTTTATTGAATGAGATATCTATAACTTCATAAATGGTAACAGGCAGAGTACAAGCCGTTGAAGAAAGCATTAATGGTTTTCTTCTTTTCGATAACGACTCCATTTGGTATTGCTCTTGGGATCGGGTTGGCAAAGACATACAAAGAGAATAGCCCGAGTGCTCTTATTACTGTGGGATTACTCAATGCTTCGTCTGCTGGACTACTTATATACATGGCGTTGGTCGATCTTCTTGCCGCTGAATTCATGGGTTCGAAGCTTCAAGGAAGCATTAAGCTTCAAATTAAATCTTTCGCTGCTGTCTTGCTTGGCGCGGGGGGGATGTCTCTTATGGCTAAATGGGCTTAAAGCCCATATATCATTTGAACTTATTGTGAAATAGAAATAAGTTCGATCACTTTTCCAATGTCTTGATTTTCCTAATTATGTGTTTTGTAATCGTTGAACATCAACCTAGAATTTATATTCAAGTAATTATTGTTGATGTCAAGTAAATATTGGTGAGTTTTCTCCAAGTTTTTGAAAACCGGACCGGACATTGAGCCAGCCGCCATACCGGTTTAATGGGTCAATCGGTCGAACTCTTCCAAAAAATTGGAAGAACAGATGATGTTAATATTGTATTTAAAATTATAAATATTTAAAAAATACAAAAAAAAAAAAACCACAAAACAAAAATACTAATAAACATAACTCTTCACCATTGAATGATAATATCAAACATACAAACTACCATGAAAATAATCACATCTTGATTCTAGTCTTCAAGAAAAAAAAATTCACAACATCAACATCAAAATACCATGAAATGTATCAAAATCCAAACTTCTATCACATCTAATTTTCATCTAAAGGAATCCATATCAATTCTTCTTCATTGTCTTTAATATCAAATAGAAATTTAATTTTAGCAAACCTTAAACCCAAATAGAAAAATAACAATAATATAGATAGAATAACATAAAATACTAATATTGAGAAGCTTGAGATTAAAAAATTGTTGATTGATTGTAGTTTGGTATTCTTCAATCATATTCTCCAATTCATTATAACTTAGTTCACATTCTATTAGTTCATCAACCACCCAAAAATTGATTTTATCAATGTTTTCATAATCGATCAAATCATAAGATTTTTTGTTATCTTTGAGCATTGAAAAAAAATATATTAACATACTATTAAACATAAATAAAGAAAGTGAAAAGGAAAAGTTTGAAAGTATAAGTCACATGTTTTGTAGACACAAATTATAATGAACATAAACAATGTCCTTAAGCCTTTGCTGCTCCAGATGATTCATTCTTTTAGTGTGTATTCTCTCAAAAACACTCCAATTCCACTCACACCCAGAAGAAGAAGCAGTTTGGTCTAAAATTCAAATTGCAAATTTTTGCAATTTCGTAGCATCTCCACCATGAAATCCCCACCATCCATCTAATGGAAAATAACAAAATAATATTATAATATTTTTACTGTAACTCACCATTAATAAAATTTTGAAAAAATGTTACCTGGACGGGTAGTATCTATCCAACCTAGTCTTTTTCTTAACTAATTTAACGGTCATTTGTAGTTATAAACAAAAAAAATGTAACCCTAAATGAAAGTGTAACCAAATCAATCACTTGAGGCATCTCTTACATATCCTACATAATCAAGTTCATATAATAAGTTGCACAAGGAGACCAAACACTAGACGAATATTTCTCATATAACAATATTCTTGCTTCCTTATAGCTGGCAACATTATCAGTGACTAAGCGAACTACGTTGTGAAGACCAACAATCTCAATAATATCGCTAAATAAGTTGCATAACGTTTGGGCATTACTCTAACTGTTTGATGCATCAACTAATGCGACGAAGGAAATCCCTTTTGCACAATACACCATAAATTTGATAAGGATTCTTTGTCTTGTATCTCACCACCCATTACCTATAACTATACAACCATTTTTAACACAATAACATCTATAAGAATCAACTATAAGTTGTACAGACTACTTCACATCTTTCAACAACGTGACACGCATAACATGATATGAAGGCCATGTGTATCCATGACCCATACTAGCGACTTTGCTCATTGTTATTTGGAAAAAGGGAGAATTCACAGCATTCATAGGTATGTAAGAATCATATACCACATAGAAAGAGTTAAATCCATATCATGCCATCTTTCATTACTTTGCAATGCTGCTTTAATCAAAGGTTGAGAAGGATCATGCATATCCAATTTAAAAAAAGTTGGCACCATTTGGGTTTTGAAGGTTGGAGGAGATTTTCTCTTTGAACATTTTTTAGTCGTTTGTGAGATAAGTACTTAAACCTCATCATCAACACCATATATGTTATGTACATTCATACCCGAAGTATCACCAAGCACACCGACACGTTTCTCTTTTTCTTTTTCGGTATTTTGTTGTAATGAATCTTGTATGAGAAACTTGATATCTCTGGGTGAACTCAAACATGATGTAATACTACGTGGCATTAGGGATGAAAGTGAATCCAAACCTAAACTGTATGGACCCGGACCTAGAAAACCCGAAACCGATTAATAGGATTTTATATGACCGGAAACCAGACAGATATATAAGAACCGGTTCCAGTTCAGTTCTAGATCCGGTATTGGTTAAAGTAGGTCTAGAACCAAAAAACCTAGAAACATCAAAGTGGGTAGGATGGAACCGGGAAACTTGGTTTAGAACCGAAAAAACCCTGAAAAACCAGAATTTTTTGGTAATTACTTACTACTTAGCAGGTTGAACTTTGAAAATTTTCATATTGATATTTCACCTTTGGGGGATTGTAAGGTGTTGAATATGAACCCAGAATTGAAGAAATTATAGTATAAAATCATCTGCAAACTTTAAACTACACTTTGTAAAAAAAACAATGTCAATCCAAATTTAAACGAATGAGATGTGCATATTTTAACATTTTCACAGAATACAAAGTACAAAAACACATAACTGAAAAGTTGAACATTTTCAACTTTGATATCCCGACTTTGGGGGATTGTAATTCATTGAATACTAAACTAAATGTAACATCCTAAATTCAGGACCAAAAATTTTATTTTTAATATATCTAAAATACGATTTTAACTTTGTTCACACATAGAAAAGCCTTTCAAATAAAACATTTATCAGAGTTCATTCCCAGAAATCACACATTGCAGATAAACACGGGTGAATGCGTTGCGATCTTCCCGATCTCCTTTTGCTTGAAAACTGGAGGTACCTGAAACTAAAACTAAAAACCGTAAGCATGAGGCTTAGTGAGTTCCCTAAATACTACATACTATACATATCAACATACTGCCTAGCATATCTAGGTGATGGCCTACCCCTTCGGTATCTTTCAACCGGATACTATCTTGCATATAAGCACAGAAATCACATACTGTCATACATAACCATGAGCCATACATATATCATAATTACTAAAGTTGTTATGTGTCGAACATAGTCTGGCCATTATGTCACAGGCCGCCACGTGGTCTTTCTTGCCAAGTCGAGGGCCACCCCTTCAGTTTCACAGACAAGTGTCAAGAGCCACCTCCTGGTCTTCCATGCAAGCATCACAAACACAAATAGTATACATACTACTCAACTTAGCCAATTAGCATATAGTGTGCCAGGAGCCACCTCCTGGCCTTTTATAAATAATGCCTAAGGCTACCCCCTGGGTCTTCCTGCCATACATAATAGCATACAGTGTGCCAGAAGCTGCCTCCTGATCTTTCATACATAATGCATGGGCTAATCCCTGGGTCTTCCTACAAGACATAAACCAAATAGGCTGATATTGGTGCCTTCGACCCATACAAACAGGGAGGAGACTCACCTTGAATGCTAAAGCTTATTGCCCGAACTCCCTAGTTGCTGCCCCGACTATTTCCCAAACTAACAATTTCCAATGCCCAATTAGCAACTGAATTCTAAATCATGAACTCTGATCTAAACTTAGGGTAAAATGATTGTTTATCCCTAGCCCAACATGATCCATAACTAAGGCCCATCCATAAAAGTCTATTAATGGCCCATTTTTCCAAATTAGGCCCAAACCCTACATAGAATATCCCTTTAGAACTCATTCCATACTTTATAACCCTCCAGGGTCAACCTTGGACAAGGTCAAGTCAAGGTGAAAGTCAACATCCAAGTTGAGTCAAAGTCAACACTCTAGTTCACTCAACTCGTCGAGTTACCCCTTCAACTCGCCGAGTTCTATGAATCTCAAGATTGTGATTTCGCGATCCAAGTCGTTGAGTTCTTCCACGAACTCGCCAAGTTCTTCCCTTACAATAGAATTGGGACCTTTCAAATCAACTCGTGGAGTCCATCCTTGAACTCGTCGAGTTCCTTTAGTCTTCAAAAACCCAAGAAAACCCTAGCCCACTCGCCGAGTCTTCTCCACAACTCGTCGAGTTTGCTCAGTTATCAAAAAGGTCGGGGGACCACAACCCAACTCGCCGAGTTGGGTAAGCAAATCATCGAGTTTTCCTAGTCTCAACTCATTTAGTCCTTTTCAAGTGAGTCTAATTCCTCCAAACCGTAGATTTGGACTCTAGATACAAGAAGATCACATAAAGCTTCAACATTCATCCACATGCATGGCCATTTGGAGCTAAAAAGGCCAAAATAGGAGCTTAGAGGTTGCATAGGACTTCCATGGCCATAAAGTTGGCACCTTTATGCCATGAGTGTAACATCCTAACTCCCAGGTATAATTTTTAAAAGCTTTGTATTCATTTTATTGAGGGAACTGGACGAGTTGGAGACCCCAACTCGCCTTGTCGAACCTATTCAGCCTGCGTGATTTATGACTTCTACTTGACGAGTTGGAGGACCCCAACTCAATGAGTAGAGTATGTGCATGGAAACCCTAAATTTTAGGGTTTTCAACCTATTTAAAGGACCTTAAGTCTTTTCCTCCAGCCTCCTTACCACCTTTTGATGGCCAAAAGCAACCCTAATCGATCTAAACCCTATTCTTGAGTGTGTGAGAGACTAAAGTGTGTTTGGTGCATTTGTTGAAGAAACTTGAAGATTTAAGAAGCTTGGAACAAGAGGAAGGTTGTAGATCCATTGTCTGCATCGTATTGACTTGGAATTGAAGGTAAAAAGTCCTTACCTTGACCTTACAATTGTTAGATCTCTTTTTATGTGAGAATATGGGCATTTTGGTACAAAATGGGGTCACTTTCGGATTTGAACTTGTCACAAGGGCATGGTTTTAGATCTGGACTACTCTAGGTCCTTATGGACATAAAGCCTCAAGCTTTATGAAGCTTTGGCCCTCCTCCATGTCCAAAACCTTCTTCAAAGACTAGTCATGAGCATTTTAGCCTCATAGAGCCTTGCATGCATGTAAAGTTTGCAACTTTACGTGGAAACCATACCCTAGGAGCCTGGATCTACATTTGGAGGTTTGGTTTTACTTAAAAGTATCTGAATGAGAAATGGACTGAAGGGACTCGACGAGTTGGATAGCCAAGTCGAAGAGTTAAGATGGTTTTCCCCATTTTTTGGATTCTACATGAACTCGGGGGTTAGAGAGGTAACTCGACGGGTTGGTTAGGGTTTTCCCGACATTCTGGACACTACATGGACTCGACGAGTTCCCTGGAAACTCGGCGAGTCGACTAGGGTTTTCATGATTTCTTGAGTTCTAAAGGAACTCAATGAGTCAGTGAGCTACACTCGACGAGTTGGATCAACATGGACTGTTGACCTTGACCGTTGACTTCTGACGGTATTTTGGTAAATTGGGAATTTATAGAAGTGGATCATTAGTGGTTGTAGGTATGGGTGTTGGAGACGTATCTCGGGAGTTTAACATTCCAGTTCCGATCGACATTGTGAGGTGAGTTGTCCTCACTATACTAACAAGATCGAAGGCACCAATGTCAACCTTTTTTGGATTTGTATTCGGGTTTGTTGCATGATGATATGCTTAGTGACATGTTAGGTCGGTATCCTAATATATAGGATGATGCTATGTTAGTGACCTGTTAGGTCGGTATCCTGTTTTATAGGATGATGATATGTTAGTTACCTGTTAGGTCAGTATCCTGGTATATAGGATGATGCTATGTTAATGATATGTTAGATCTGTATAACTATATGTACATGCTAGCTTGCATATGATATTTATGTGCACATAATTATTTGATTGGGGGTTACGTTAAGGACGACCTGCTTTGTGCTGAAGGCCAACAAACCTAGGGAGGACTGGATAGATTGCAGACCCATTAGGGCATATCAGATAGGCCGAAGGCCCGGAGAACGGTCTAGATAGCCTAAAGGCTCGAGAGAGCGGACCATTCATTCTGAAGGTTCTGAGAGTGGGCTAGATAGACTGGAGGCTCGGTAAGGAGGCCCAGTCATATTGTAGACTCTATATGTATGTTGTTTGTTTGTTATGATATGGTTATATTTGTATGGCATTGGTATTTTGGGGGAACTCACTAAGCTTCCGGCTTACAATTTTGGATTTTGTTTCAGGTACTTCAGATGATCGTAGGAAGGCGAAGGAGTGATCGTGCACCTCCTTATATTTTTATGATTTGATTATAGGATACTCTGACATGAAACCATTTTGAAAACAAATTTGTAATAATTTTTGGGTTTTGAATGATTTAAAAAGTTTTAAATTGGCATGATTTTTATGGATGTTTCAATGAGAGCCCCTCCTAGACACTAGATCTAAAGTGATCTTCACTTAGGATGTCCAAATCCCAAGATTCATATCATTTGGACGAAAAACCACATAAAAGTGTTAAGCAAGATATCTACTCAACTACTTAACAATGTTGATACTTGATTACCAGTAAGTAACGAAAATGGAGTGGGGTTTCTGGATCTAGCAACTATTCCTTGTTCCTTCAAGCTTTCTTTTCTTCCAAGAGTTTCAAACACTCATAATAACACTCAAAATGGCTCACAATAGCATTAGGGTTTCGAGATCTAGGGTTAGGACAATGGAGGCTAGAAATTAGGCCAAACACTAAAGCATAAGGTGTTTAAATAAGGTGCAAAATCTCAGATCTAGGGTTTCCCAAACCCAGTAACTCATCGAGTTGGTCCCCTCCAACTCGTCTAGTTGGTCTTCTAAAAACACGCATGACAAAATTCTTACTCGTCGAGTTCCCACCCTTGAACTCGGCGAGTTGCCCTCTTGATTGGAGATTTTCTTTCCTTAATTGGCCTTCTGGTTTCCGGGTTTTAAACCAAAAGTTATAAAATTATTATCTAAACTCATCTAGAAACTCTAAACCACAATTAGGAAAACACCGCATGTTAGTTAGACTTTAAAAAAATTAGATATGCATGTTTTAAAATTTTCACAGAAAACAAAAAAGCTGAAAAACAAAAAACTTTCAACGTTAATATCTCGCCTTTGAGTGACTGTACGTTGGTGAATATAAACCCAAATTTGACAAAATTATAGTCTAAAATAATGTACAAACTCTAAAATACACACTGGAAAAAAAAAATTATTTCAACCCAACTTTAAACTAATGAGATATGCATGTTTTATCATTTTCACAGAATATGAAGTACAAAAACTACTAGCTGAAAAGTTGAAAATCTTCAGTTTTGATATCCCAACTTTAGGGGACTATAACTCATTGAATAATAAACCTAAAATGACAAAATAATAGTCTAAACTCGTGCACAAACTCCAAACTACAACTTGGAAAAAATCAAAAGTCAATTCGATTTCAAACAAATTAGATATGCATGTTTTAAAATTTTCATAGAATACAAAAAAGTTGAAAAACTAAAAACATCCAACTTTGATTTCTTGATTTTGGGGGGCTGTAGGTAACTGAATATAAAACTAAAAAGGACAAGTTGATACTCTAAAATAATGTACAAACTCTATACTACATGTTGGAAAAAACGATATATCAATCCGAATTGGAACGAATGAGATATGCGTGTTTTAAACTTTTCATAGAAACCGGTTCCGGCCCCGAAAAGCGGTTCTGGTTCCTAACACTGGTTTAGGTTCTGAAACTCGGTTTACCCAGATCTGATAGACCCAAAACCGGATTACCTGGAACCCGGATAAAGGCATTCTTTAAACCTGAAACCGGAATCGGTTCTATATATTCTGGTTCTAACAGTTTCGATTCCGTTTCGGGTCTGGTTTTTCGGTTTTAAATCTCATCCCTATCTAGCACTGAAGCAAGGGGTTGTTTCATTCTATTGATACCTCCACTATTAAACATTTTTTTACTAAGCTATTATGACTTTTCTCTTTCTCCATCTCGAAGTTAAGTAATAAAACTCCAAGCTATATCCTTTTTTGATCGAATACTTGGTTAAGTAAAAGCTTGTGAACTAGATAGGACAACATTCAACTGTGCTTCAGATGGATTGGAACTTGAATGTGGATTACTCATAATATAAAGCTGAAATGGAGACAACCCAATTTTATATTTTAATAATTTGAAATTGTACCTTCCAAAATTCGAAACAATCTTAAACAGTAAGCCTTATATCATGCATATCATTTTACTAACGCAAAGAAGGATAGAAAAATAGCTACTATACATTTATATACATACAATATAAGTGTATAATTGAACAATCTGATAAGTGATATGAATCATACTATATCAAAGTTTCAAAATTGCAAGAGAGAAGAATACATTGCCTATTTATGATGTTTACTCAATTGATTAAAGAAGAGAGTAATGTACAACATGATATCAACAATATAACTATCATAACTCATAATCCTAACAAACTTTCACCAAAAAACTAACTAATAACTAATCAATCAGCTTTCAGAAGATATAAACTGAAAATAAAGAAAGAGAAATTATGATAGAAAAAATCGTAGCGCATGTGGAGTGTGAACAGTGGTCAGAAAATCGCATCCAACCGGTGGTGTACAAGAAATCAGATCCATTGTGGTCTTATGGCTTCAAGAATGGAGTGATGAAGATGAATGCGTCAAACATAGATTTTTTTGTTCTTAACTATTAACGAAGGAGACAAAGGTGGAAATAAAAATGGAAGGGGGTCGACTTTATTAGGTTAAACGTTTGGCCATTTGCGATTTAGGATTGGGAATTGCCGATGATTTTTAAGAAATAAAAAGAAAACAAAATTTTCCAAAAAAAAGTTCTTTAGGCGGTTCAACCAGTCCGTTCAGACCTTGGTTTGCAGAAAACCAACGGTTTTTTTACGGTTTGACATGTAAGTGGTTTTCGGAGGCTAAAAAAATCAAAAACCTTACCGGTTCCCAATTGAACCAGTTGAACTGGTTGGTACGGTCCGGTTTTCAAGACAGTGGTCATCTCTTATATTAAAGTACAATCATGTGTGATAACAGAAGACCTTCAAGACAAAAAATGTGTCCTTATTACGGATTGATGACAAATCTTCCTCGAAAATCAATGACACATTTCTGAAGACTATTTGAGAAATAGCGATAGATGGATGCCTTTGTCTAATAAATCACAAATATATGCAAGATTACGTGGATTAAACGCTATATAGTAGAGTTATTCATTAAAATGATCATAAAGGCTTGTATCATATTTTTAGGTAACCACCAAAAGCACAATTATATATGAACAATCAATATCACTGCAAAACAATATTCACTGAGGTTAAGGGGTGTCATGCTTTTTTTGCAAATGGTATAAGGGCGCCAAATAGGCGCCACGTAGACTTTTACACTTTTCATATTTTTTACCTACGAAGTGTTGTGTCGTGGCTATAAGTTTTTTTTTTAATTTCATTTTAGAAAAACCATACTAAAATTTAAAATAACATAAACTAAAAAATTACAATTCAAAAATCATAAAAATTAAAAAAAAATAAAATTAAAATTAGATTGAAAACCTAAAAAATAAAAATAGAACATGATGTTAAAATTTAAAAACCTAGAAAAAATAAAGCATCAAATTTTCGATTTTGTTTCATTAGATTATATTTTCCCCGAATCTATGCTTTCATAATTCTTTCCGCTTCTTGATCTTCGGGGTCGAGGTGTCTCAAGTCTTACATTAACAAAGAATACTCGGTGGGTCGGACGGTTTTGACTATGCCTCCCGAAAGTGGAATTGAGTTGTATCATTTGTGTCATCATTTCTTCCGATCTGGCTGAGCGCTCGGTTCCAACTGAAGAATTTGAAGATGTCGTTTTCCCCTTTTCTTTTGCTCGAGCTTTTGTTTTGACCCTTCCCTTTGGAGGAGGAGGTGGGCGTATTTCTTCAATGTCATCGTTATCATCATTAAGTGTAACATCCGTAAAAAATCACAAAAATCGAAACTTTTCAAAATCAACCCAAGTTCATAAATTGTTTGCAAAATCATCCAAAACCAGTAATGTTTACAAATTGTTTTCAAAAGAAATCAATATTAGAGTTTTCCAATAAATCATGATCATAAACGAGGAAGTGTAAGATCGTGCCTTCGTCTTCCTATGGTCATCCGAAGTACCTGAAACAAAATCCAAAACTGTAAGCCCAAAGCTTAGTGAGTTCCCCCAAAATACCCACACATCAAATAACACATATATAATAACAACATACTATGGTCCCAATCAACCATTGGGTTGGAATGCCCTAGGCCCTCAACCATTGGGTTGGAATGCCAACATGTTATGGGTCCAATCATCCTCGGGATGGTATACCATCAGCTCACAACCATCGGGATGCCCACACACTATGAGTCCAATCATCCTCGGGATGGAATACTCTCGGCCCACAACCATCAGGTTGGAATACCCTAGTCTGTTGGCTCTTGCCCAAAGCAGATAAGCCTCAACCACCAGTCAATCATGTGCATGTATATCAGATAATCGTATAACAGTCTACAGACAGATAAACCGATCTACAGATCACTAAGCATAACAACATCCTATCTACTGGGATACCGATCTAATTGATCATAACCACATAGAACCATCATATCTATCAGGATACCGACCTAACATATCACACTAACAATAAAGTAGGATAATAATCCAAAGGGTCAGCCTTGGTGTCTTCGACCCTTGAGTATAGTGAGGAAGACTCGTCTCACAATGTCGAACTATACTAAACTAAAAAATACAAACACCCGAAGCACGGCTCCAAACTCAAACACCTACAAGCACCATTGATCCAATTCCATAAATTCCCAAATTACTATAATACCCTCAAAAGTCAAACTTGGTCAACCCCTAGTCAAAGTCAAAGTCAACAGCCAAAGTGAACAGTTTGTGTTGACCCAACTCATCGAGTGCAGCCTTGTCGAATTCCTTCGGAACTTAAAAAGCCATGAAAACCCCAGTCAACTCACTGAGTTACCAAGTAACTCGATAAGTCCATGCAGCCTCCAGAATATCAGGAAAAATTCTAACCAACTCATCGAGTTAGTCAATAATACTAACTAAATAATGTGATTTCTCAATTAATATATTATACTTATAATATATTAATAAATCACAATAACCTCTTCCTCAAAGTATATGTCCTATCAAATTGTTCCAGAGTGTTACAACCCAAATGGACCATGCTATTATCGGGTCAAGTACATACAGATTATAGTTATGGGCTTAGACACCTAATGCAACAAAAACGATTTAGATGCTGGTTCTACAAGCCCCTTCTCGTTCCAAGCTTCTAAATCTTCAAGAAACACACCATCACACACTTTTAGCCTCACACACTCAAAATAATGGGTTGGCTCGATTAGGGTTTGCTTCTGGATGTGAAAAGGTGGTAAGGAGGCTGGAAAGGGGGCTTAGGATCCTTTAAATAGGGTGCAAACCCTAAAGATTAGGGTTTTCATAAACAACCTCAACTCGTCGAGTAGGTCCCATAAATTACGCATCCTGATAAATATCTACACGACGAGTTGGGGCAACCAACTCGTCGAGTAGGTTCTAAAAATGTAAATTTAAAACTTCAAATTGATACCTAGGAGTCAGGATGTTACATTAAGATTAATGCCTATGTGACCATCCGATGAGACTTGTTGCGAGCTCGAATATGAAGATGTCCGACTTCTTTTTGGAAGATTTGCAATTTCTTCATTTGTTACAAGTTCCCTCCACCTAATTCTTCTTTTAATAACTTCCCACAAATGAATAAAGTTAAAATGCTTTTTCTGATGGGTTTTGGTCATAAGACATCCTATGTGCTCATACAAACCCTAATGCTTGGATCTAGGTTTATCTATTGTACATGCTTTGAATCCAAGACTATAAACCCTAATTCTAGCATACATATAATCATATTAGCATGAGAATAAGTTTATAGTGTTACCTTGATTGTTATGTAGCAATAACAATCCCAAATCTCCTTGTATTGACTTTAGAAGGCTTAGAGTCACAAGTGTCACTCCTCTAATGGCTTACAAACACCAAGAGCAAATGGAGAAGGTATAAGGAGAGAGGTGAGAGGTTAGAATTCGTATCTAGGACCTCTTGGGAAGGGATACACGAATTCATGACCCTAGGGGTGTTTATATAGGTGTAGAGATAGGGTTTCAGTCATTATCCTTATCTAGTTGATTATCCATTAAGCAACCAATAAGATAATCCTTGAATCCTTATCATACTCGAATTCTAAGGCTTTCCAACCTTAAATTCGTCCACCATATAAATAAGATAATCCTTACCTTATTTTGTAACTATCACATAATTACAAATCAGTCCCTCTAGTTTAATTAATTACATTTGATCACAAAACTAATTCTTAATTAATTATTGACCAATATTAATTAAACAAATATGATTTCTCCTTTAATATATTATTCTTATAACATATTAATAAATCATATTATCCTCTCTCTCTTTATTCATTTCTCCAATCAAGTTGCTTTGGTGAAGGCAACCCAAAAGGACCATGCACCATCGGGTCAAGTACATACCAAAATAGTTATGGACTTAGACACTAATCCAACAGTCTCCCACTTGGATAAGTCTAACAACTATTCTGCGTATGACTTCAGATCCTGATCTGCAATCGTAGCTTTCCAAAGCCGCTGTCAACTCTGATCATATCAGATACGCGTGTCCTTAGATAAGGGATCATATATTCCTCCATTCTAGATATCGTATGAGATATGATTTCAAATCATTCTCTTTGTACTATATCTCGATTTCCGATTTATGACGACAGACTAATTGAACAAATCAAATTAGCCCTAACCCGGCCGAGCATTTACGTATGTCATCACTAAACCATCGAGGGGCCCAAAGATATCGCTTTTATCCTACCTTGGATAAAAGGAATGGATAAACTTTGATACAATGCTTGCTTGCACTCACTAACCAAATCGCACACAACAATATGTTTTATAACACCAAGTTACTATTGCGTTTACATATTATCAATGTGCAACCGATTCGCAAGATACAACTCACACATCTCGGTTTCAAGAATATAAGATATTATCGTCTCACTAATCACTCGAGATAGTGATCCAAGTGAGCGTGGGTTTAATCCAATGCTCAAATCATATTCATAAGCACTCATGAACGTTGCAGAAAACATTTGCTTATGTCTAATACTTTTCTAGACAATCCACACACCAATTCATGACAGTCTTCATTCATATCTACTTCCAACATATGAACGACTGTGGCCCGTTTGAATAATTCGATTATTCTTAATAAACTCAATTATTCTGGAAGTCAAAACATGCAAGGTGAAACACAAGAATAATACTAATCCCATATGGCCTCAAACCTTTGAGTATAAACAAAACACGTTTTATTTATCATCATATCGATTACTCATTATTTGTCGTTTCGGGTAATCAACTTCTTACTTGAATTCCATCACTTGTCACATGCTCCTAGCATGCACACAATGTTTACCTATGGTTCTTACTTTTGTGAAATAGACAAATTGAACACGTTTCCAATCATTCTCATTTCACAACTCCAAATCCATTTTCTTAAGTGTAAGAATATCAAATTCTTGTTACTTATAGAATATACTAGATTCTAACACTTTATGCAACGATCCTTTCGTAATGTCACTGCACCAAAGTCACAAAGACTATTGCCAATGATATTACAAAGTCCTCTATCGGAGATTGTTACAAGACAATTCCTTAGATACGATGTCTCTCACTCAAAGTACATTCCTTTGAACATCCTTTTGCATAAAGGTTTCTAATCTAGACATAGATTTTCAATATTTAATTCAATATAGATACATTTCCATATTTTCCATATGACAACTTATTTTTAATAGAATCTTATCTATTCGCAATGATGTCGATATTGTCCATCCAATATGGAAACATTTCCATAATTTCCAATACTATACTTCCAACTACTCGCAAGCGACCAATCCTCGTCGAACTTTGGATTGTCCTTTGATAGTTGTTTAATTATTTTAGTCAAAACCGATTCTAGTCCCTTTTCCCTCTCAATGCGCTAGACATTTGGAAAATTTTAGAATGGTCAAACATTAAAGCATTTGCAATCGATCCTATACCCGAAGCGTATGGGACATGATGCACAATGTTTTATTTGCTATGTTCTCAAAATTCGAATTGTGAAGAGGAATGCCGTAATCATAATCGGAATTTTAAGAACACACTATGTACCTTTGACTAAATTTATTAACATTTCACAACCTAATCCTTTAGATTTGAAATGAAGCATAATATTCTCTCCCTTAATTATAGCAAAACAACCTTTCAACTCTTACAACTTTGCAAAGTATGACTCTTGTTTTCTATAATTAATATTGCCAACTATGCAATACTTGCCTTAATAATCATACAATCATAACATTTATGCTCCCACTATCATGATGATTATTATAAAACATAACACTTATGCTCCCACTAGCTTCGACATGTATTCATAAACATCTTAACTTTCAGAAAAACAATACTTATTGAATTTCTTAAGTTCATGTTTCTAATACTTAGTGCTTTGATAATCTTTTATCAAGGCTTCTTGAACTTGTACACCTTTGCCTTTGATAGTTGATATGTGTGTCTAAACAATTAAGACTAATTGCCAAGCCTCACAATTCAAATTATGGAAAGGGATACCGTAACCATGATTGAATTCGAGAATGCAATTTTGCAATCATTATCTTTTAAAATCTTTCTTAGTGAAAGCATTTCCTCACAATCATTTTCATGAAGGAGGAAATCTTATGACACTTAGATTTAAACGGTGTATGTGTTCCTATCCATGTGAATTTGTTAAAACTAAAGTTTACGACAAATTCAAACTCATATGGATCGAACTTCCTTAATCTTGATTTCTTGCCTTATGGTAGCACAGCTGCCCACCACGTCTTCCAAGTAGTTAAGCAGCTCACCTTTTCCTATCAATGTACTTTCCATTGATCAAGGTCCTTGCCTTTTATGCATTCAAATGAGAACTCATAGGACTCACATGCATAATTAACTCGATTGGATTGGCACAGAAACAAAATAATGTCTTCACGATAGGTTGTAAACCTCAACTCGTGTGCTAGTGATGATCGATAAGGCTTATTTGATTTGTTCTTGAAACTTTTCAAGACTATTAAGACTCCCACTGACTCCTTGACATATAAGATTCTCTTATCAAAACATTTTTTTTGATAAACAAATATTCAAGAGTTAGTGTAGCTTATATCAAAACAAAACACTTCATAATTTTGGTCTTAGTTGGTCTTTATCGTATCCAAGACATCACAACTTTCCACAATTGATGAATGTTATAAACCTTCTTAATACTATTCACTCAATGTCACAATCTTGACTTCAAGACTTGTTTTGGAATGAAGTATGATTGACTTCTTGATTTGACCATTTCTTCAATCTTTGATTCCTCTTCTTGGACATACAATTGTACCAAGACTCACTTAGAGGATCAATTGAGATATGGTTCTTAATCATTAAGACCTATCATAAAGCATAAAAGGTACTCTCCCTTCTTCTTAGAATGGAGAAACTTTTATCTTTCTGCCTACTTGACTCTTCTTATTCGTTCTGCTATTGATTTAAACATTTTCAATCAATTCAGAATTACACTTAATCTTATAAGCATAATCATATTTACTAAACCTTTAGTAAATCATGACGAATATCTTTGTTACTCTTATGGTGAACTGGATCAACACACAACTTTGTGTACTCGATCTCCTAGTCCTTCACTTGACACTTTGTCAATGAATTAGTCTAATTTCCAAATACGTAATTTCTCATTCATCGTGCATCCACGTTGCATGATTCCAAGTTTCTGTCCAATTGAAACTTGGGCGATGAGAAACTCTCCCTATTTGGTAAATTCTTGACATTTCCATAAATAACATAACTAAGAATCATATCCATTCGTTGTAGAAATATGCAAACATCAATTTTCATAACGATTTCATTGCAAGGAAGTAAACAAATAAATAAGTCAAACAAAATTTATTTTATTTATAAAAGCAGCGGAAAAACATTTGTCCTTACAATGCAAAATCTATTGAAAACTATGTAAAAAGAAAATTTCTAACAACTCTATCATAACTATCTAAGCTCAAAATCCAATCTTCAAGTCCATGAGATCGAGATCCATCTCTTGTGATTAGATTCATCTTGCTCTCTTATCAAGCTTCCTTTCTTTTCACCGATCCTTCAAAACATTCAAATGCAATCTTATCACATCATGTATTAAGAATCAATGAATAGGAACTTAATGGAGTTAGATAGTGGATTCTTACCTAAAGCGTAGTCATACTTTTGACTCTCCCATCTCTTAGATCTCTTAGGTAAATAGGGCAACTTCGTCTCCAATGCCCCTTCTCTTTGCAATAAAAGCAAATTGACTCCTTTGGAACAACACATGGAACTACTTCATACATCGCCTTTCTCTTATGATCAAACTTTTCGATCATTGCATGTCTTTCATTGCCATTGTCTATATCCATAGAGGTTTTGAAGGCAGATTCACCAATCAACTTTGCTTTTCTATTGCGCCAAACCATTGCTGATTCAGCAGCAATAAGCATATAGGTGAGATCTATAAGGGTCACGTCGCGGTTCATCATATAGTACTCTCTTACGAACTCACTATATGAGTTAGGAAGTGACTGAAGAACCCAATCAACAGCCATTTCCTCACAGACAACGGATCCCAACAGTGTGACTTCATCCCTAAGACGTGTGCACACACCGACTTTCCTTCTTTATGTTTACTTGCCAAAAGGGCTTGAGTGATATTGAACCTTTCAATTTTACAATCTTGTGGGTTAGGGAGAATAATTGGAGGAGGAGGAGGAAGTGAAGCATGATTTCTTGTTCCTCGATCGAATCGTGGAATATCATCTTCATGTGGAATACTTGTTCCACGGGATTTGAGAAGACCATAGTTGTCGAACTTTGACATCGGGAGAAAATGAATTCAAGTTAGTTGATTGATTGAGTCCTTGGTAAATCACCCAAATGAAATTCCAAGGCTAGGACCCAACACAATATCCTACAACTCGGGAGAGGGATGCCGTAACCCAAATTGCAGAACATTTGAAGGTAAGTGAATGACGATTCACTAATTTCCACCATGAAAAACGAAAAAGAAATTTAGGTTTTAAATCTATGAAAACTCCTAGATCCTTTGAGATTCATTGAACATTTCAATGGCATGTTTAAATCTCGATATGCCCCTCTTGTTTGTGACTGGGATGCCGAGGATCACAAAGCGGGTGTGAATAACCATGCAAACTACATGGTGCCCTCACATGTTACAATCACCTATTCGATGTGCCGGTAAACCACACACGCTCCACCGAACTATGACAACCATTGAGTCACCCTTTGCTACCTTTGCTTAGAACCACTTAGTGTGTCGGTAAACCACACACGCTCCAGTAACGTCTTCGCAAGGGCACAAAGTGTAATTTCATGGAATTGCATCAATTCACTTTTGCCTAAGTAACTAAGATTGGGAATTTGAAAAACATTTAGTTACTTTGTATTTCATTATACTTATAATGGAAGGTTTCGTCCTATCCTACCCGTTCGGCTAACGACCTTCTACTAGTCAAGAGTGCGGTGGGTAAGAGTGGATACCCATTCAATCGCCATTTTATAGGCAATTTCCTTAAACACCCCTTATAGACCAGCTTCGGGAATGAGGCCTACTAACGGCAAGACTGACTTTTACTCATACATATATATAATGTTAGACTTTTAATGTTATATATAGTATAGAGTGTATTTTTACTTTTAAAATACTATATGGTTAACTTTAACAATTACACTTTTAATTCAATTAAAAGGTTAACCTAAACTTTTTATGGATTTATTAAACCTCTTTTAATTATACTCCTTAATTAATTAATAAAACCATAAGGGTGTGATTTGAACTTTTCAAAACATTATTAGAGTTTTAGAATTTAACATTTCTAATTAAACCTTTTAATCAACTTTTAAATTCCAAAACTTGAGGGCAAGTTTTGAAACCTTTTTTAAAACATTAGGGTTTTAACTATTTAAATTTCAAAACTTCAAAACTTTTGGGTTCAAATTTAAACTATAAAACCTAAAGGGGAAAATATGAAACCTTTCATAACAACAAGGATCAAATAACAAATAATTTTAAATTAACATTTAATCACATAATTATCCATATTTGATTTATTTAATGATTTCTTGCAAAACAATTTATCAATTTAATCAAAATAATTAATCAATTATCTTATAAGGAAACAATTATCTTATTAATTGATAATTATCTTTAATTAGATCAAGAATATAGTCATATATATCATAAAATCGGATTCATATTGATCTAACATGATAAGGTAACTATCCAAATGCAAAAACAGCAGGAAATCCCGAGATAAGCATTATCTGACGCTCGAACTCGCCGAGTACCACACTATACTCGCCGAGTACACTGTGGTACTCGCCGAGTTCCTCAGCCATAAAGCCCAAAAAACGATTTTCCAGTTATACAATGCATCAATACAATTGAAACCAAGCTAGGCTCTGATACCACTGATGGGTTTTGGTCATAAGACATCCTATGTGCTCATACAAACCCTAATGCTTGGATCTAGGTTTATCTATTGTACATGCTTTGAATCCAAGACTATAAACCCTAATTCTAGCATACATATAATCATATTAGCATGAGAATAAGTTTATAGTGTTACCTTGATTGTTATGTAGCAATAACAATCCCAAATCTCCTTGTATTGACTTTGGAAGGCTTAGAGTCACAAGTGTCACTCCTCTAATGGCTTACAAACACCAAGAGCAAATGGAGAAGGTATAAGGAGAGAGGTGAGAGGTTAGAATTCATATCTAGGACCTCTTGGGAAGGGATACACGAATTCATGACCCTAGGGGTGTTTATATAGGTGTAGAGATAGGGTTTCAGTCATTATCCTTATCTAGTTGATTATCCATTAAGCAACCAATAAGATAATCCTTGAATCCTTATCATACTCGAATTCTAGGCTTTCCAACCTTAAATTCGTCCACCATATAAATAAGATAATCCTTACCTTATTTTGTAACTATCACATAATTACAAATCAGCCCCTCTAGTTTAATTAATTACATTTGATCACAAAACTAATTCTTAATTAATTATTGACCAATATTAATTAAACAAATATGATTTCTCCTTTAATATATTATTCTTATAACATATTAATAAATCATATTATCCTCTCTCTCTTTATTCATTTCTCCAATCAAGTTGCTTTGGTGAAGGCAACCCAAAAGGACCATGCACCATCGGGTCAAGTACATACCAAAATAGTTATGGACTTAGACACTAATCCAACATTTTCATGTCATCTTGGAATGTAGCGTATGTTTTTTTCAACAAACCCGCTTCACTTTCTCCACTAGCCCATTGCTTTTCAAAGTTTGTATAAATTCCCCAATGTGTGATGAATTTGTTCATAAGATTCCATTTGGAGTTACATTTTTTGGAGGTTCGATAATCTAGATTTCAACCCATTCCCCTACAAAAGCACTACATGATATGTAACAACTGATAGTCATTTTAACCCTTTTCAGACATGGCGACCAACGCCCTTGCTAACTCAACTTCTTCTTTTTGTGTCCATCTTCTTGGATCAGCCTTCGCTTTTTTTTTTTTGAGGTTGTTGTTGCTGTTGTTTGTGTTTGGTTAAAGGTGTGAAAGGTGGTTGGGATGGAAATTGGGTTTAAGATGGTTGGTTTTGAGGTTGAGATTGGAAATGGAATTGTTTGGGCATTTGGAATTGTGAATAATAACAAGGAACACCATACATTTGCGGTCGGTAAGGTGGTGGTGATGACAGATCGTAGCCAAAAAGTGTGAAAGGGTTGTTAACATTTTGGTTTGGAGCATTTTGTTTGGAAGAGTTTGGATTGTTGGAAGAGAACATTTTCAAAGAAAAAATTGTTGTTGAGAGTGTATAATGTGGTGATATTTTGGAAATTTGATTTGTATATATAGTAGATTAAAAAAGAAAAAAAATGAAATGTGCCAAACTAGCAGTTGCCGACCGTTTGACAATGTTCAAAACTTAAAATCCCCACAAAAATCAAACTTTCGCCAACGGTAAAGGACCACCGGTGGTGAAATCTTTCTCCAAGGGTAAAGGACCACCGGCAGTGAAATCCCCTTCACGGTGTGGTGTTCACCGGCAGTGAAATCCCCTTCAGGACACGGTGTTCACCAGCGGTGAAAGGGGGACACGTCGGTTACCACCAGTGTCCCCTTTATGATACTGTTTAGTCTAACTCATGAAAACACATTTACTAAGTAAACCCTCGAAATTGTTTCATGAGTGGAATTTATTCTTCACGCAATTACTTTTATGTTTAATCGATCACCTACAAAGATTGCGAAAGATATCAGTAATGGTTCGGCATAAATATTATGTAGTATATATATAATAGGGGGCTAGGGAGAAAAAAATAGAAAATAATGACATATATTCTCATACTATTCATGAAGGATGTCTTTTGATGAAGACAATAGGGACAATGAAAAAGATGATGGTGATATAGCATATATGATGGGTCATATGGCTCATATCAAGTATATTGATGAATAATCTTTGGCTTTGTATTGTTTTGTTGAATGATAGTGTAACGCCCGTAGATCAGGGCTAGTCAATTTAGAGACGATAAGCGTCAAAAATGAAATTTTGATAAAAGATTATTTAGAATGAATAATCTTAACTAAGTTGTAGTATATGTTACAAGGATTCCATACATATAAAGAACGCCGAAATCCGAGTTATAACGAATAAGTTATGACTTGTCGAAGTTTCGCGACAAAACCGGCCCCGCTGAATGACGTAAAAAGTGAAATTTACGTTAGAGCGATATTTAGCCTTAGTGATCTAAACGAGAATCGAAGATCTCGTTGTTAGTATCAAAGCAATAAAAAGTTAGGTGAGAACGGACGTCAAACGAAGAAGTTATGAATTTATAACGAAATTTTCTGTCCCGGCCTATTAAAAATAAATAATAAAAATAAATTCAAAATTAGCCGATGGAGTCTAAACGAAAGTTGTAGAGCGTAGTCTCACCTTCGCGTGGATATAAAGAACGTCTAAAACGGAGTTCGTATGAAGAAGATATGAATTTCCGAAGTTTATTAAATAATTTGTATTTAATTTTAATTGGAAAATCCGGCCTTATCCGAAGGCGAGTCACCGGACTCATTCGGAGTACGCCCCTTGTACTCGAGTACGCCCCACGTACAACGAAGATGTTGAAACTCGCACTCGAGGACTTCGGATGACGAACGCAGTGACGATTTCGGACCAGTACGCCCCGCGTACTCCGAGGCATCAGCCTCCTATAAATAGGATGCGAGGGCAGCCGACTTCTTTGTTATTTTTCTCCATTCTCTCTCCCGTTTTACCTCGATTTGCGTGCCAGAAATACCCCAGAGCCCTGGTAATATTCCCGAGTCCCGAAGCAAGTCCCGAGATCCCAAAGATCTCGAGAAGTGCGGTTTCCGAGCTGAAGCTCTGCCCGCGAGAAGTTCGATTTTTGTAGAGATCTTTCAGATCTGCTGAGGATTTCTACTTTTGCAAGTCGTAGTGCTGTCCGGTCATCTTCTGATCAAGTGAGTGTATACTACCTTTCATAAACACGATAATAATACAAGTATGGTTTAAGTGTATTAAGTGTATTGTTGTTTATTTGTGTGAGTGTGTAGTTACTTTCTTCTAATGCATAAATATGAAGTATTTGTTATAAAACACATGCTATGGTTTATATATATATATATATATATATATATATATATATATATATATATATATATATATATATATTGTTGTTTATTTGAGATGAGTGTGGAATGGATGTTTTATATAGTTTTTAAATGGGTTAAACTGCATATGTATTTATATCTACAAATATGTTGGGTAGAGCATGGGTAGATGAGATAGTTGGTATGTGACAAAATGATGAGGTATGAAAGATAATTAAGAATGATATTGGCAGATGCACCAATTAGAGAATGTCATAATGCTAGCAGATGCGCTTAAGCATAGTATTGGTAGATGCACCAAAGAGAGAATGACATAATACTAGTAGATGCACTTAAGTATAGTATTGGTAGATGAACCTGAAAGAGCATGCCATAATGCTAGCAGATGCGCTTAGGAATAATATTGGTAGATGCACCAAATAGAGAATGTCATAATACTAGCAGATGCGCTTAAGGATAATATTGGCAGAGGTGCCTAATAGTGAATGACGTAATCCTGGTAGAGGCGCTTAAAGGATAATGTTGGCAGATGCGCCTTATGTAGCAATGGAAGTTTGTGCTAATTCCTTAGGTCAATCCTTAGGAATGAAAGAATGACGGGTAGTTGAATTCTTAGGGTAAAATCCTAAGGAAGATAATAGGGATGGGTAATTGAGTTGATTGTTTGATGGTTGAATATAATAAGTATATTATTGTGGGTTGAAAACCCTATATGCTCACCAGGCTCCCAAGCCTGACCCACTCAGTTTCCTTTGTATCACAGGTATCAATACGAAGGCATATTTCACAGAGAGATTTAAAGGAGATATAAATCATTAGTGTAATTGAATGTAAGTTCTGTTTATGCTTATATGTCTGTATCGGAACATGACATCCCGAGGTTTTATTAATAAACGAAAATACATTCTCTTTGAGAAATGTTTTGATAAGTTATTATCATATCTTGTATTGGGAACAAATTCCGCAACCGTTTTCTTTAAACGATTACTCTGATTTTATAAAACAAAGCATAAACAAATCGGTCTTTTCTGGCCGTGAAAATGGGGATGTCACAGATATTAACCTTACTTATTTTGTATTGTTTTAATTTAGTTGTAGAGAGGAAGCCAAAGAGCTTGAAAATACCATAACATGGCCAATCAATGGTTATTTTAATGAATAAAACGTTATAAATCTTGGTTGTTACATGAGAAAGAAAACAAACAACTTACAAGGATTGTTGTACTTGCAACATGTATAGAGGGGTTACATGTCATTTACAAAGGGTATTTAATGTCTATGCATTTGTCTCTTAAGATGATACCAATTAAACACTCAGAAAACATGTGTAGAAAATTTCCATGTTTTTAGTGTGTATATATGTCACAGTTCATTCTCTAGTGGGTGATGGTACCATCTACAGATAGTCTATGTTTCTATTACCCATTTTGTATGATTGATTAGATTTTTTGTGTAGCAATTTTTAATGTAACAGTTCATTTTGTAGTATATTAGTTTGTTAAGTTTGTGTTTATGAAGATTATAAACTTTTCAATTAGTAATTTACGGAAAATCCATAAATTATTTTTTTAAATAATAATTATTATCACAACACACACTATAAAAACAACTAGAAGTATTGCTAAAACAACCCCATGTAATATAACATTTGCATAATTACTCCGCCACCAACCATAACCATTAGTTAATCATCAATGGGTTCCGATGTGGTTTTCCTTCTTGGACTCACACTTTTTCTTTGTTTCTCACAACGACACGCACACACTTGATGTGTGTTTTATGTGTTTGCCTCCCTGATTCCATGTCTCCATATCATTCTCTATCTTCCTTCAATCTTGCACCCCCTTCCTCTCTCTATCGATCGCACACACATTATGTGTATGCATGTGCTTACTTTCTAGTTGAACAAAACCACATACAAAGGTTTGTGTTAATTTTCTTTATGTAACATCTTTAATTAAATACTTTATCACCCAAATAACCGTTGACTTTGGCCTTTTCCATTTTGGTCCATTGCAAATTTAAAGGGGGGGGGGGGGGTTGTTTGTGATTGCTTGCTTAAATTCTTTATTGACTTATTCTGCTTTGTGTAATTGCCAAAAATTATGACGAAAAAATTTCATTTTTAATTCAACCAAAACACCAATTATCTTTTTATTCAAACATTTAAAAGTATATCATAATAAAACAATCATCAGAGTAAAATCCCAAAATCATCATACTATGGAAACATTGGTGGATGTGCTGCAATCAAGCCAGGCCCTTCCCTTTCAAAACGGAAGTACCTAAAATCATAACCATAAAAACGTAAACACAAAGCTTAGTGAGTTCCCGAAAATTCTACATACCATGCATACCATTGGGCCTAGCCCATATATTAGGCCTAACCCACTATAATAGACCCAGCCCTGCGAAACCAATGGGCCCAGCCTGACATACAAATGCAGAGTCACAGAGACAGCTAGTATCCTACGTAACATACAATCGGCCTAGACTTTTCTGATCCATGGTCCTAGCTCAGCATACAATAGGCCTAGCCCAACATACAATAGGCCTATCCAAACATACCATGCAAGAGTCACAAAGACAACTAGCATAACCTATCCTAGTGGGCCGACATTAGTGCCTTCAACCCACAGGTACAATTAGGAGACTCACCTCAATCAGAAGATAGCAAATCTCACGCCCAAACTTGTTGCACAATGGCTCTTCACACTGAACACAATCAATACCAACCCTAGCTACATTCTTAAGGTCAAACCCATAAATCATTAGGCCTAATAACAAACAAACCCAATTAGAGAGTACTAAGGCCCAATACGAGCCTAAGTCCAAACATTCCATAACTCTAGAGTCCAAAAAGGTGGTTCATAATTAAAAGGGCCCAAAAAGTTTATGTCATGCGTACCAACTTGTATGCCCTATATACGGGCCATTTAAGCGCCTGGTATAACTCGTCAAAGCAGAAGCAATAGGGACTACTCGAGAGTACACCCCGCGTACGTAACGAGTACACATCGCGTACTCACCACTAAAGAACAAAGTACATGATGCTAATGCACAAACCATGCATTATGTTGACCGTACTCCTATGTACCCCAACGTACTCAACAGAGGGACGAAATCCCAAAAAAGATCTTAATGGTTAAGACAAGAACATCCAAACTCAGATCTGACCCTAAATGATGTCTTAACAAGTAAAGTTGGAAACTTTACTCCTTTTCATGCCTTAATGGGACCCAATACTCAATAAAATCCATAATAAGCACCCAAAATCATGCATGGTCCAAAATAATTCATCAAGTTTGCATTTTTATGAAAAAGGGACCTCAAAAATGCTAAGATCTATCATCCTTATCTTCTAAAGTAGATAATGCTCTCATGCATGACTTAAAGGACCCTAAAAAGCACAAAACCAAGCCCCAACTAGATCTACACTAAAGAACCATAGAGGTTGAGACTTTGTACCTCTAGAAGATGCACAAAGTTTGGATCCACAAGCTTCAAGCAGTCCAACACTCCTTCAAGAGACTCTTTCTTTTTCAATGAGCACCAAAACACATGAAACCACACCAAGAACTCAAGAACCATTCAAGTCGGGGGTGCTAGGGTTTCGTATCTAGGGTTTAATGGGATGGAGGTTGAAGGTAGGAAGGTTTGGAACAAAGGCCCCGGCCTATCTCCTGACATCCTCCCTCATAGTTCCTCCCACTCTTGGAACAACGTCCACGGCTTTGATGGCCTCCCAAACGTGAATCCTGAGTCTTAGGCCTCTTCGCCTAGTCCACTATGATATGAGTTTGCTCTTACTTCATCTTCCCTGTGTGATCCAAATCAATCTCCCACTCTCGGGCTCTAGCAATCATATCATTTAGGTCTCGCACCCTAACAAACTCACAAACTCCCTGATTTCATCCCTCAACATGTCATGATACCTTACCTTCTTCATCTCCTCGTCTGCTGCATACTGTGGAACCAACAAATCTCTCTTCCGAAACTTGGTAGTGATCTCTGCCATAGTCTCAATCTTTTGGTGAAGGTTCTAAAACTCCCTCGCCATCTGTTGCTCCTCAATAAATGGTGTAAACTTGGCTCTAAACTGGGTCACGAACTCATCCCTAGTCATTGTCTCCTGGGTTTCACCTCCCAAAAGCGAAGTCTACCTCCTCCCACCAATCTCGAGCTCTGTCTTTCAGAAGATGGGAAGCAAATCTGACCTTCGACTTCTCGGGGAAGAAACTCATCTGAAAAGCATTCATTGTATCTTCTAACCATCTCCTACTGGAAATAGGGTCCTTCTCCGCAAAGAACTCGTGAACTCCACAAGCACGGGCCTCATAGAATGAACGAGTGCGAGCTCCAACAATAGCTATAATCTTAGTACGGAACACGCCCAGACGCGCATCCAAAATCTCGATAATCCCCTCATTAACCGTATCGATGATCACCAGGTTCTGCTCCAAAATATCGCGAGTAATATTCAACAAGATGAACTCCAGCATCTGCTAATCAAACGGCTCAATACCACCTTAGTGTGAACCAGAATAAGAACCTCCTCCATCTGTGCTCATCACAATTCTGAAAAACAATCATACAAATGATCAGAACATACCCAAAGATCCTCATCCCACAGGTTTCCTAGATAATTTAATAATCTCCTTGATTCGAGTATAGATCATGTTCTTTTAGTAGTACGGGCCCAATACTACCTTCCACACCTATCCATACTTTCCTTAAGAATCATCTTGAATCCTTTAGGTCACCTTCTCAAACCAGTACTCCAAGTACTCAATAAACAACATAACCAAACCCACTAAAGCACTTCCTAGGCTCTCCCAGGTTCCCGTTCTCACCCTTCCATCAGCTGCTGAAGAACTCCTCATAATGTTAGCTAACCACTTCATGAATACAATCACATGCAACTATGCTTAGATAATCATTCGAGGAAAATACACATCCCTACAATGTTTGGAATCAGACAAGAGCTACGCAATAGGGTCAAATCCATCACACTAATATTATTCAACATTTTCCAAATGTGACTTAACATATTCACTTAATAGTTAACTCACATCACTTAAGAGTTCCACAAAGCATAAAGCAAGCAGCATTCGTGTAGTAACACTCCAGGTTACAGAACAAACAAGGAACAGTTACCGCCCACTTACTACAACTCATGCTACGAACTTCCACTCTCACCACCGATTGCCTCATGCATGCAAATTATGCACAATACATGATCAAATAGACTGTCAAATAAAAGACTCAACCCTAGGACCACAGCTGGATAAGGAACGAGAAATAAGGCCCATTCAGTCATTCTAAGGCTATATGATCCTAACCGTATACAATTTTTAAAGAATAAACTTAGTAATTACTTATGCCAATACATATTCCTCGTCTAGCATAGCATCCAATGCTTCCTAAGAAACAAGGCATTGCATATTAGGCCAATCTATCATGTAATCCTGAAAGTATCCCGAACCTTAACCTAGCATGAAAACATTCATATCATATAACATATCAACATGTATGAGTATTCTGGAAATCACTTACTTGAGCTCAAAAAATTGCACGCATCACACCCCTTTCTTCTTTTCAAAAATCTTTTTAGAAAATTGTTTCTTTTAAAAGATTCTTAATTACTCAGCTTGAGTTCAATCACACTCAAGTGTGTGCACGAATCCCTCAAACCAAGGCTCTAATACTAACTTGTAATGTCCCAACAATTATGAGGTAAAAATTTCAATTTTAATTCAATAAAAACACCAATTATCTTTTAGGGTTTAGGTCATTTTTTCTCACTTAACTTTTAGTTTTGTGCTCATTTGGTCACTTAACTATTTTTAAGTTTTAAAAGGTCATTAAGCTTTTAACTTTGTGCTCATTTAGTCACTTAACTTTTAGTTTGGTCACATTTAGTCACTTAACTTTTAGATTTGTGTTCATTTAGTGACCTAACTTTTAAAGTTGTGCTAATTTAGTCACTAAACTTTTATTTTTTTTAAAAACTTTAGTGACTAAATGAGCACAATTTTAAAAGTTTGGTGACTAAATATGACCAAAACAAAAGTTAAGTGATTAAATGAGTACAAAGCCAAAAGTTTGATGACCTTTTAAAACTTAAAAAGAGTTAAGTGACCAAATGAGTACAAAACCAAAAGTTAAGTGGCCAAAAATGACCTAAACCCTATCTTTCATTCAAACATTCAAAGTGTTTCATAATAATACAGTCATCAAATTATAATCCCAAAATCATCATATTGCGGAAACATGGGTGGATGCATTGCGATCAAGCTGGGCCCTTCCCTTTCGACCATGAAGTACATATAACCATAACCATAAAACTATAAGCACAAAGCTTAGTGAGTTCCCCAAAATACCACATACCATACATACCATTGGGCCCAACCCGCATATTCAGCCCAACCCACCATAATGGGCCTAGCCATGCCAACCCAATGGGCCTATCCCAATCATACAAATGTAAAAGTCACAAAAAGAGTTAACACCCTACATAACATATAATGGGCCTAGCCCTTCCTGATCCATAAGCCTAGTCATACTAATGGGCCTATCCCAACATACAAATGGTCCTACCCCTACATACCATGCAAAAGTCACGAAGAAAAATAACATAACATATCCTAGTTGGCCAGCATTGGTGCCTTCGACCCACAGGTATAGTGAGGAAACTCACCTAAATCCGTTGATAACCAATAACTGCTAAGGTATTTGAACCGGATAATCTTGCACCAACTAACAATAAATATAACCTTACTTAAGAATTAACCCAATATCCCAAAATCCAAGGCCTAGTCCATAAACCAACTTTCTAAAGGATAAAAGACCATTTACCCTTCCCATAGCTGGTCCAGCCTCTCATGGCCCAAACCTCCAAAAGGCCTAAGTTAAGCTCCCTAGGAGTACGTCCCGTGTACTCATCCCCGAAGAACAAGGTACAAGTTGACGATGTACGAAACAAGCATTACGCTGAGCTTACTCCTACGTACTCCCATTGTACACATCAGAGTCCCAATATCCATAATAAGCTCTTAATGGTTAAGAACTTAAGCCAAAAGCATCCAAATACATATCTAATCCTTAAGAGGTGTCTTAAAACATAAAGTTGGCAACATTACTCCTTTACATGCCTTAATGGGACCCAATCCTTATTTTTATCCATACTAAAGCACCAACTCATGCATTCATTAAAAAAAACCCTCAAGATGACATTTTTATGAATTAACAACTAAAAAAGGACCAAGTATGAGGCTTAAAGGTCCTAGAGTAGATTCTACTCACAAGAACAACAACCTTGGGACCAAAACATGGAAAAAAAACACCCAAAACTATAACTATACTAGAGAACCATAAAGTTTGAAGCTTTATACCTCCAGAAGGAATACCAAAATGATTAGAACTTGGATCCATAAGTTCCAAGAAATCCCATATTTCTCCAAGAAGCTCCTTCTTCTAAAATTAGAACCAAAATGCATGAAATCACACCAAAAGCTCAAGTATCACACTAATTGAGGCTAGGGTTTCGTTTTTAGGGTTTAATGGGATGGAGACTGAAGATAGAAGGGTTTGGAGTTGAGTTAAGGCCATTAAATAAGGTCCAAGACCCTAAATTTGGCTTTACACCTGACTGGAGTACGTCCAACATACTCCTGATACACCTAACAAACTCTAAAAGGGGCTCCTTAATCCTTTTTCCTAGTACGCCTAACGTACTCCTATGTACGCCCAGCGTACTAGGCTTTAACCTAATACCACTAAACTTCCAAAGGCCATAACTTCTTCGTTCTAAGTTTGTTTTTTACGATCCTTATATCCCCTTAGAACTTTCTAAACTTAAATCCAAAATTCAAAAAGAGCATGGCATCAACATCCAGAAAATTCAATCAAGTAACAACCTGGTAGATTTGTTCACTAAAGCGCTTCCTACATCCGAATTTAAAATCAAGTGATGTAATGATCAGAGGGAGTTGGAAACATATTGTACTCTTTTCTAGCTATGTTTTTTCCATTGGGTTTTCTTAGCAAGGTTTTTAACGAGACAATTTTTCCCAATATATATTATTAATCATTTACTCTTTTTCCTTAATAAAAGATTTTTTTCCCTTGAGGTTTTACCTATTAAGGTTTTAACGAAGCATGATACAATCATCATTTAACGGGGAGTGTTATGAAATATTAGTTTGTGAATGACCATTGGATTCTCTATTTCTGCCATAACTCCCCATCATTATTGAGTTGTAGTAACAACCATTTCAATGTGTTTTATGAATGTAATAATGCACCATCATAATGTGCATTTCTATTATAACTCATCTTTCATCTTATTTTGATAATATAAATAGTGAGTCATAGGTATTAGAAACTTGATGATTTCATTGCAAGTATTGGAGTAAAAAGTTCTCTTCACTCTCATGTCTTTCATTACTCTATAATTTATCTTGTTATTTGATCATATTGTATAACAATTCCATATTTATATGTATACAATATTTTTTATACAAAATAATTACATATTTATATCTATTAAATAAAAATAAAAATATTTTTAAATGTATAAATAAGTTTTAAATGTATAAATATGTTTGTGTTTGTATTTAATAGATATATTTATTTGTATTAAATTGTATTTAACATATATAAATATTTATTTATTTTGTATAAAAACTATCATAAACATATAAATATGAAATAAATATATATTTATACTTAGTAAGCAAACAAAAAAAATCGTTTTGTCTGATGAATCACCCAAAAAATTAAAAAAATATTTCGTTTATATGTATTTTACAATATATATATATATATATATATATATATATATATATATATATATATATATATATATATATATATATATATATATATATATATAAAATAAATACATATTTATAATTAGTAATATATACAAATACATATAATTATATATTTTATTCATTATAAACCTTATAAATAGATATTTTTATATTTATATGTATACAATATATTATTATACGAAATACATATATATTAATACCTACTAAATACAATTAAATATATTTTTAATATATAAATACGTTTTTAAATAAAAACGTACATTAGCTTTCACGTGTATATAGATACTAAATAGAAGTAAATATATTTTAAAATCTATAAAAATATTGTTATACATTTAAAAACGTATTTAAAATTATACATATAAAATATTTTTGTACATTTAAAAACGTATTAAACATATATTATAATAATAATATTAATAATAATAATAATAATAATAATAATCAAAATAACAATCAAAGTAAGGGTAAATCCGAATATTTTTGAAATCTTAAGAATAAATCCGGACATTTTTGAAAACTCAAGGGTTTTACTGCATTCAGGAACCGGTAGGTTGCCTGAAAACCGACTAAAATGGTATAAGTGACCAAATTAAACAAAATATCAGGTTTTACTGGACCTAAAACATATCCAAAGGTAAAACCAACATTTTTGTGAAAACTTAAGGGCTTTTATGACATTTTTCCAAAATATGACATTTAACAAATTGATCAGTCACAAAAATAACTATCATTTTGTAACCAATCGAAATTAAAATAATAATAATAACAACAACAACAACAACAACTAGGGAAGAACCCCGCTTTGCGGAGTTGGACACGCCAAAAAATCGAAAAAAACAGGAAGATTACAAAATTACCCTCTCAGCAATGGATGCATTATCACACAATTGAGTTAAAAAAAAATAGAAATGATTCTTATTTCACCCAAATAATAAACAGATTTTATGATAAACAATTCTTGTGTAAAAATGAAAAAAAAACCTTTTTTTTTGGATTTAGTTGAAAAATAAAACTCATATGTAGAAAATTTATCATGCCCACAGCACATAAAATTATCAACCCGTTTCGATATCGTATTTTAATCCCACCTCCATCTGCAAAAATGGAAAGCAGTGATAAATAATTATATAAATAATTAGTAGAATGCAGTAGTGGGAGTATCTCTTTCATCCAAGAGGAATCTGATTAATTTAATCAAAAGTTTTTTTCTTTTTCTATTCAGCAACTTTGTTTGTTGACTTTTCCCTTGTAAAAGTCTTAAATGTGTATATGTGTTAACTTTGATGTCTAATATGACTGCCTTTATTGATAAATTCAATAGAACTATAAGAAACATTGCAAAAGATGTAGAAATTAGGTAGAGTCTATATTATATTACCTCTCTTCATTTTCTTTTATAGAAATCCCGGCTTCATTGTTGACAGCAACCAATCTTTTCCAAGGAATAAAGGCTTTTTGGTCCATATTCTCGTCTAATGAACACACAACACAACAAAAATCAACATAAACAAACAAAAGTAACATAATAAGTCTAGATAATGATTGGACACTCAAATCGGGTGTTATGCATATTAATTTAGATAATAACAACCTTGCTTCCTCATCTCCTTGTAGATCTTTAAACCAGATATAGTACTTGCCCCATTAAGCTACTTAGATAAAAAAAATAATAATAAATAAACAAACTCCAAGTATTTACCTGGAGGTCATCATTCAACAATTTGAGGACAATTATGTAGCATTGGAGTAGCTTTGTAACAGACTTGTATTGAAAATCTTCAAAATTAAAAGAATAAGTATTAGACTTGATAAGCATCTTCGTGTAGTATTCATTCTTAAAATGGAAGAAACTAACTTAGGGGGTGTTTGGATAGGAAAAAAAGAGGTGCTTATTGCTTATTCCCACAATAAGCTAATTTAAGTGTTTGGATAAAATCCAGCTTATTAGGCTAAACAAGCTAATTTTAATAAGCATTCACCCCATGCTTATTGATTATTGCTTATTCCCACCGCAAATAAGCTATAAGCAATAAGCTAAAAAACTAATCCAAACACCCCCTTAATGGCTTCCAGTAATCTAATAGCAGTCGAGCATTTTAGGTTCTATAATTTATGAAGATTTGTGTGAAATTTCAATTACAATAACAAAATCTACCTTGTGTTTATATCATAACAACATATTTCCCGTTGAATTTGAAAAATTACTTTAGCAAATCGTTAGTAGGGTTGTGATTCCATATTTCCATTCATAGTATACCGAATTCAACCCTATAATGTCTGATATTAATCCGCTTGCTATACCTGTGCACCAAATTAAGAAAAACAACAATTAATTTACCTAATTTTATTAGCATAACAGAGATAACAAATGGCAGAAAGGAAGGGATGAAAGAGCCAGATAGCATAACAGAAGATGGAGATACCGGTGGAGGCAGGTTGTTTCTTGTAGCGGTTTTCCTAGTTACATATGAAAGGAAACCTAAAACAATCGCAGAAGAAATCAAAGCCACAAAGATCGAAAATCCAAGAATTCGGCTCCAACCAACGCATACCTTTTAAATAACCCTAGCGGAGCCAGGCGACGTTAACCCAAGTTCACTAAACAAAAATAAGATGAAATATTTGACGAAATCAGAGGTCCCGTTCCACATACCCTATAATATCGATTTTCTCAAATTTCGGGTTCAAAGGGCAGCTTTTTCAAATAGAAAAGACAAATCAAGCATAGAAGATTTCATAATCTCATAACCCGATTGAGGGTTTACCTGAATGAAAATCGAAATTGTTTTCCTTAAGTTCTTCGGTGTCAATCGGAATCACAGGATCGATGTTATACAACTGCACTTTGCGTAATTGCATCTGAAACTTGGGTTGGCCGCCACCGCTGCACTTTCCTGTTGTCGGCACCGTCACCATCAACGGCCGACCACTTCTGTAACACCGTAAAAATTCAACCAATTTTTCACTTTTCAAAAACATAATAATTCATTCATAATTACTTTCATAAACAATGTATCAATATTATCTTAATACAAAATCCCAAGATCATATCATAATAAACTCCGATGGGTGTGTACGAATCATGTCGGCGCCTTCCCGCGCTCCTCACTAGTACCTGTAATACATAACACAAAACACTGTAAGCACGAAGCTTAGTGAGTTCCCCAAAATACCATACATATCACATACTAGCCACTCGAGGCTATAACTCTGTGGGCCCTTGGGCCCTAACTATGTGGACCCTCTGGTCGTAGCTTTGTGAACCTTCCAGTTCTCACTCTGATATACTCTGGTATACACACGGCATAAATCACATAGAAATAATGGAGTGCAACACATCACATAAATAGCATACAATATCTCTGTCACATGACTCTAATTACCAGTTAAGGTAAGTATAGTGAGAAAACTCACCTCAGATGTCTCGGTAAATCCTTGACTCGGTAGCAGTATAGTCTAGCCTCCGCCTAACCACATAAAGTAAAATATGCTCATAAATATAACTCTCGAGACTAGACCCAACCCTCTCTTAGCACCCTCAGAAGGGTAAAAGACCATTTTACCCCTCTCTTGACTCAAAGAGCCCATTGTTGACCAAACGCTAAAAGTCAACAAAGTCAACGGTCAAACTTTGACCCGACTCGTCGAGTGCACTTGGGTGACTCAACGAGTCTACATGTGTCCACTATCTCTCTAGCCCCTCATGACATGTCGAACCTTTCCCCTGATCGACGGGTTACACCTGGCATAATCGCGGGGCCACCCCGACTTAACTCATCGAGTTCAATTATGAACTCGGCGAGTTCCACCTTCAATCCTCTACCCCTTTCTGACTCACCGAGTCATTCACCCAACTCGACAAGTTATTGGCTGAGTGACTTACGGGAAACCCTAGCCCTACTCGTCGAGTCTGTTCTTGGGACTCGGCGAGTTCATGTCATGTTTATTTAGAAATGGCCTCCTGAGGTCAGATCTGTTCCTCTAACCCATAGATCTGCCCTCCTTGATCATAATAAACACGTAAAGTTTGGATCTTGATGCCCATGCAAAGACCCTATGACTCTATTTCATGAAATGGACTCAACATGCCATCCAAAACTCATATCTCTCAAAGACACTCAATAATGATCAAGGATTTAAGGTCTCTGGACCTTTTTGGATCCATATTCGAAGCCTCAACACAAGAAGGGACCATTTGCTTCACAAATCATACTCTAAAAGGGGCTAGAAGCCCTAACTCTCAAAACTTACACCAAAACTGAAAGAGGATCGAACACTTACCTCAAGATGAAGTCCCTAAGCTCTGAAATCCACATATTAGCACCCTCTTCAGTTTCCTCTTTCCTTGGCCACCTTCTTCTTTCAAAAACACCCACACAAAGATCAAAAATGGCTTCCTCTCTCTTTCTCAAAACGTTCACACACTCTGGGGTTTCTCTCTATCAACTGTTAGCCGCAAATGAAGGCCATAAGGGCCTTTAAATAGGTCTCAATCCCCGGAAATTAGGGTTTCATTAAACAGCGCGGACTCTCCGAGTCCACTAGTCGACTCTCTGAGTCTGGTCATTAACTCGAATGGAAATTTGCAACTCTACTCGGTGAGTCTAAGCATCAACTCGCCAAGTCTCTCTCAAAATCTCCAAAATAATGAATAAATAGTGTACCTGGATATCCGGATGTTACAACTTCTTTTCTGTTCCTGTGACCACACAGCAACATAGACGAATCCATAAAGGAAAATTGAAAGACCGTAAAAAACAACATAATCAAAAACGAAAACATGGTACAAAGATGGATTTAGCTTTTCAGATAAATTTACGATTTGCAAAAATCAAGAAACTAACGACCCTAAGAGAAATAGGAGAAAAAGAAATCAGAAGCAGGAGGAGTATTGAGAAGATACATTTAGTTGGAGGAAAGCGGTGGAGGCGCTGAATATGAAATTAGTGAGAGAAGATGGATTTGATGATCACCGATTTAGAGGGCGACGAAAGCGATGGAGGAAACATGTTAGGTGGAGAGGCGATGGGAAGCATCGTGTTAGCTGGAGAGGCAGTGCGGGTTAGCGGTGGACGGTGAGTTTTGTAATGAGACAACACGTGGAATCCATTATTCTGATGATGGCAAAAAAAATGGGAAAAAATCTACCAAAGAAAAACCGAAAAAAAAATCTACCAATAGGAACAAAGTATTGTTCCCTAAGGAGCATCTATATATATATATATATATATATATATATATATATATATATATATATATATATATATATATATACTAGGGATGTTCTCAGGCTCATGCTAAGCACGACCCATAAAGTCTAATTTACATATTTCCTGAAAGAAGTATATAATTGAAAGTAATGCTATAAATTGGTAAGGTTTCAGAAGAACAATGTCTTAATAGTAAAATGTTTATTAGGTTATGTTGAAAGTATAGAACTAAGTAAATTGATGAATCCTTGAAAGTGGAATTTGAGAATGAAAAGAAAGTAGCAATACATAGGTAGTATGTGCTTCGGTTCTGAAGCTCAAGTTTTCTCATATGGTATGATTGTCCATGTTAGTAATAAAAATAGGTATGGATGAGTGTCCGTACCGAGTTTTATTTGGTGTAATTTGGCATTTACATGAAGTGTTACAATCAACGGTTACTTTAAAAACTACCAAATATTAAAGTACATTGTTGTAATAGAAAGAAATAAAAATATAAATGTTATGATAAACAAATCAATAAAGTACATTGTTATCATGAATCATACGAAGATACTTGACTACATCCATGGCAGATTATCGAGTACTTGTATGACGGTGAACTTTGAGTTTTTAAGATAACATCAATGAATCTTCTTCCATCCATGCTAAATACCTAAAATTTGATCACATGTATGAAGATGTGTATATAATTCATAACAAAGATTATAATAAACTACACTTAGGGAAAAAAAAAAAGTGAAATAACTGGATATCAAAAGGGATTCAACATTTGAAGTTGCCCTTATCTATGCAGAAAGCATATTCGAAAATTAGCTCTATTAAATTTATTTCTTTTGCAGGTTGTGAAGCGGGATAGGAGGAGTAATATGGTTCGGTGGAGGGTGAAATACTTGGAGGAGTGGTAGAGATGGTAAAGGGAAATGATTGTTCATTGAATCGAACGTGACGGGCAATATAGATGCGATCGGTTTGTGGATCAAAGCATCGATAGCCATGATGGGAGGTACTATAACCGAGAAACACACACGATGTTGAGCGGAAGTCCATTTTATGTTTGTTGTAAGGACGTAGGTGGGGAAAACATTGACACCCAAACACTCGTAGAAAAGAGTAATCAGGATGACGACCGAAAACAAGTTCAAAAGGGGAGGTGGTGGAGTTTGTCCGTGAGGGCATACGATTTATCAGGTAAGTGGCGGTGTCAAAAGCAAAATGCCAAAACCGTTGTGGAACGTTGGATTTGGCTAATAAGGTAAGGCCGGTTTCGACTACATGGCGGTGGCGACGTTCAACAAAGCCATTTTGTTCACTTGTATATGGACAAGAGAGGCGATGTATAATGCCGAGAGTGGAAAAGAATGAGGAGAGGTTTCGAAATTCACCCCCCAGTCGGTTTGGACAGATTTAAGTTTGGTGGTAAATTGGCGTTCAACAGTAAGGAGGAACTGCTTGAAGGTTGAGAAAACATCAGATTTTTGTTTCAAAGGAAATATCCACATGAATCTAGTAAAATGATCTACACACAATAGAAAATAATGGTGACCACCGAACGATGTAACCGGAGCGGGGCCCCAAACATCACAAAAGACAAGATCCAAAACATGAGCAGTTTTAATATTAAACGGTAATAAATGAAGTTTTGAAGACTTGCCAATAGAGCATGAATCACAATAAATACTAGAACAATTGTTTGACAAAGGTAAACGAAACTTAGAAAACATAGACTGCAAGAGTTGTGGATGCGGATGACCCAATCTGTGATGCCATGTAGTTGAAGAAGCACGCGCAGAGAAGGATACTTTAGATTGAACTCTTGGAAGATTGAAGGAATATAGACCCCCGTTACTTGGACCCATGTGGAGGATATTGTGTGTAGACGTGTCCTTCACAGTGAAAAAGGTAGAATGAAATTCAAAATAAACATTATTGTCGTGACAAAACTGTTGAACAGAAAGGAGATTTTTTGTAATGGCTGGAACATGTAGAATGTGTTTAAGGTTGAATGTTTTGTTAGGTGAATAAAAGCGGGAAGATCCAATGTGTAAAATGGGTAAACCCTTACCGTCACCAACATGAAGATTATCCTCGCCATAGTAGGCTTCAGAGGTGTCAAAACTAGAGAGGTTCGATGCAACATGGTGACTTGACCCTGTATCTGGAAGCCATGTGCTTGAAGATTGGGAGCGGGAATCAGCAAAGTTGGCAGATGGTGCTTGTCTCGATCGGAAAGTACTGGGATCACGGTTTGGGCATTGGGATGGTACATGCCCTATACCACACCTGTTACAAGTGCCATACACAGTATTTTGATTAGATGCCCAACTAAACTGATTACGAGTACCTCCGCCTTGATTACGGTTGTTGTAGTTCCCACGTCCTCGGTTGTTGGTGGAGTTGCCTGACCGATTGTTTTGAGTCCGGTCACGGTTGTTCTGAGACCGATTTGTATAGTATGCTTGGGGCTGTTGGGAACCAATTGGTTGCAACTGAAAGCCTAACTGAGCAGCAAGTTGCTGGATGGCTTGAACTGCATCTGTAGAGACCTGTGACGGGCCGGTTGTGGTTACCGGTTTGCGAATGGATGCTGCTGCAGTAAAGGCTTGCGCAGGGTTAACCTCAATGGAGTTTTTCGAGATCATATAGTCATGATCTAGCAGTAGAGCGTGAAGGTCAACAAAGGCAATGGGTACTTGACGGGCAAGAATGGTTGATTTGAAACCATTGTATTCTTCACGGAGACCGGATAGGACAAGCATGACCACGTCTTTCTCTTTCATGGGTTCGCCTATATTGGCTAAGGCATCCGAGTATTCTTGAGCTCTAGTAAGGTAGGCTGATGATGACTCATCAGGCTTCATCTGTATCTTCAGTAGCTGAGTCTTCAATGTGTATTCCCTTGAAGCAGTGTGCGGAGCATAAGCACGTTCCAAAGCCAACCATAATTCCCGAGAAGTTACTCCTTGAACATGTTGAAAAGCACTTTCAGAAATCGTGGACAGAACTATCATCCTGACGTGAGCATCATTCGATACCCATGTTGTATACTCCGGGTTGACTTGTGTGGTAGCAGTCGGCTCCTTGTCTTTATCAGAGGAAGATCCAGCCAATAAGACAGTAGATGAAGGACAAGAAACAGTACCGTCAATGTAACCAAATAGATTGTTTGTTATGAGAAAGGGTTGAATCATTGTTTTCCAAAACCCATAATTTGTCGAGGATAATTTGAAACCAAACTTATGTGAGTTGTGAACAGCTTTGTCGGCTTGGGTAAAAGCTACGATGGTTGACATCTTTATCTTGTATTGATTTTATGAACAGGTAGAGGAAGAAGACAATGGTGATCAGCGACTTCTGGAAGGAGAATGACGGCTGCAGCAGCAAATTAGGTTTAGGGTGAATTGGCTCTGATACCAAATCAGACTTTGGTAATTGGTAAAATTGTATATTCACGTGAATAAGATACAAGGAATATATATACTAAAACAATGTTACACTTTGGTACCATATACTATAAAGACTAGTCTAATATGCAGGAAGGCTAAATAAATTAATCATTTCTATTAGATGAGGTGGGAGTAGGGCAGATTAGTCATTTTATTCCAAAAATATTCTTCTTTAATTTTTTTGTGTTTTTGTTAGAAACGCAAAATGGAACGATCTGCTCTTATGATGTGGTGCACTTACGAGGGGGTATTTGTTTTATGGATTAAAATACAAGGAATACCAACGTAATTTTATTCATTTGTTTACTATGACATCCTACTTTCATTTATAGCCAAAGGACCAACTCCAACAAAAGCATCACATGTTTCATCAAAAAATAAAAAATAAAAATGTTAAAAATATTTAACATCACATGAGCATACATTTAGGTTAAGATCAAGAAAAAAAAACATACAAACAACATTACTCCGTGTAAAGTAATCTTGAAAGCATCGTCTTTCTTTTGCAAGCTTTGTGCTCTAGGTAAGGAAGTAAATAATGTTTAAAAAAAATAATTCAATTTACAATGTAGACTAAAAATGCTATAAATTAAAAAAAAATAAAAAAAAAATAAAAAAAAATAAAAAAATTAAAAAAAAAAAGGTAAAAAACAAAATTGGTCCATGTACTTTTAGATTTTTTCAGTGTGTTATTCCAAAATTGGAACATTTATTCAACTTTGGTCCTTAGTTTTGGCTCCTCGGACCTTGAAATAATGAAAAAAAATCTAACACGAAACATTGAAATATGGATGAAAATGAAAAATATATCAATTTCAGACTAAACATGGCAAAAATTAGAAAGAACGGTGACCATCTATCTAATTTATACTAAAATTTATAAATCTTCACTAAAAATAAAAGAATTTTAGAAAATTAATCTTTTTGGTATACTACTTTTCCCTTTTAAACATAGTGTTTCTAGATTCCATCGTCCTTCCGTATCTACATGGTGTCTTCAAAACGCAAAAGATTGGCTTAATTCCTATTTAGTTCTCTTTTTGTTGGCCATGGTGCACCAACTGTTGAAAATGCGGCTACACTTCTGAATGGGAGTGCTTCTGTGTATGTTTATTAGATGCAGGTTTAAGTGTTGCTTGTTTTATCTGAATGAAAGTAATTTAGAATGGTATCAGGAATAATTGTTGTCTCCTTATCTCGTGGTTTATGTTGATCGGTTTCTTCAACATTAGTTAATGCACCATCTGCAATGAAGTTTTTCATGAGATGTTGGTTTGAAGTGCTTCTTTTTTAATTTCGTTTGGCTTCAAAATGGTAGGTTGAGTGACTATGGTTTATGGGAATTGCTTTATCTCGTGGTTCAGCACTCAATGATCCACAATTATCACCACTTGCTCTGAGGCCTTCAATATTTTAGTTACCTATACCCAATTGAGCTTTTAATAATAATTAAATTAATTAAAGAAGAAACAAAAAAAAAACACATATAAATCAAAGCTTATGAAGTTTCTAACTTCAAATTAGTTAAATAAATAGAAATATCAACCAACATTCCATAACGGTTCAAGTACCCATTTCTATCAACACCACCCTATAGGAACATCTACAATTACTATTTATTTTATTAAAGTCAATGGTTGTATTTTCAGTAAACTACAGTACTTAGGACATCCATAACGGTTTTGCAAACCAACTTTTATCTCAACCATGGTTATCTTCCCTTGCTTGATATTTGATAGTGTCCATCAACACAAAGCCCTGTTTTATTCCCTCCAGTTCCTCGATAATTACCTATATTCTTTACAAAATCCAAATCTTTCAAAATAAAGTTAAAAAACCCAAAATTTAAGATCCTTTTGTTACCTTCTATGCTCTCTTCTTCACCGTGTTCATGTGTGAGAATTGCTTCAATCTTGATATAACAAAGCGTACCTAAAATAAAACAATTAAATAAATTAGATAGTATACCTAATTGATAGATAGCAAAGACATGGAATATACTTGACAACAACAAATAGGAAAAAAAAAAATCGATTAGAACCGGATAGAAGTTGAAATTGAAAGAAATTCAAACTTCTTGGACAAGTTATTTAATATAGGCGGCATGAACCTGGTAACTCCCAATGATCATAATTATTAGCATCGACCTCAGGGATGATACACCTCAAAGTATGGTACCACAAGTTATTCATTTGTAGGGTGGAACCAGAAAGCAAGAAGGCAATCTCAAGACCCAGTTTTACACAAAATCCAGGATAAGGGTTTAACTCTTCCAATTTCAAAACCAACTTGAAGCCCTAATCGATTCTTGTGAAGCAAGGGATAACTACTTGAAAAAATTTCAACACCACAATACAGAAATTAACTAAGGGGAAACAATGGATTGACAACCAATTGGAAATACCTTTATTGTCATAGAACCAAAAATACAGGGGAAAAGCCGCCATAAGTAAAATAGAATTTACCATTGTAGAGAAGAGATGTAGGAGGTGTGTGATGGTCTCCATCTGTGTGTAGAGAAACTAACAAAAAGAGGATATCGTGTGGTATGGATGTCAGAAAAGGAGAGCTTTAAGTAGTAATGTATTGGGAAAGCTACTGGTGTACTGGGAAAGACAAACATGGACGCGTGTACAAGGAAAGAATGAGAAGAAGACAGGTGTCCTTGATGACTCATCAAGGAAACAGTAGTGTGAGTGATTGACTGATTGTCCTTCACGCAATCCATGGACCGTCCACTCTGAACCCGACCCAACGAGCAAAATTCAGCAAAAATCGACAGAAATTCCCACAAAAACACTTGCTAAATTATCAATGCCTCCAGCTCATCCACTTTTCCTTAAAATCTAGAGCAACGGCGTACTATATATATATATATATATATATATATATATATATATATATATATATATATATATATATATATATATATATATATTTATCTATCTTAAATGATGATATGTGTTATATTATATTTTTATCTATCTTAAATGATGATATGTGTTATATTTATTAGACATGTTCATAAAACAAAAAATAAATATCTTAGTATTGTTATTCTTTTTTTTTTGAAAAATATATATAAAATTATTTCAAAATGCATAAACTGTAAAGCTATAAAATAGATGTTTAGAATCTAAAATGCGTTATTTGAAATAAGGAAATACTACGTAGATTCATAAATATCTATAAAGTGATTAATTAATGAATGTCATTAACTCATGAAACTTCAAGGAAACTTTCAGTAACTAGTATTGGAGTATTAATTAAGTTAGCGTACTTGGACGTTTTGCCATTTTGACTCACTTTTGCACAGTACAATAATCCTTTTAATTTACATTTTATTCCTATTAATAAATAGCAAAATTACATAAATGGTCTGTATGGTTTACCAAAAACAACAAACTCAATCTATATTAAATTTTTCTTTCTTTTGAAGCAAATGGTCCTTATAGTTTGCAAAACTTAAATGAAAAGTGTTTTTGTCAAAAATCGATCTGAAAGATATCAACCAAATTGTATGAGAGATTGTAGTGTTGTGACTAATCAAGATATAGAATTGAGATTAAAATGACACAAACGGTTTACAAGGAAAACCATTGATCTTTGTTAGGATTTCCGACATAAAATATTGAGAGGTGATAATGATCGTCTACTTGGTTTATCTTATTAATCAAAGTGCAAGTTGCAGAAGAGAATTTTAGAATACGAGTACAAGTGTTTCAATAGCCATGGATATGTTTGTAGTGTAATTTTACAAGTGTATTTATAGCCTAGATTGAATAACTAAGAGTCTGATATTTTTAGGATCCTGTTGAAAAAGTATTTGCACGTTGCTTTAACTTAGTATTTACGGGTCTTTAGCTTGGTTGAAACGATTCTTTAGAGTTGTTGAGTTCTTTTTTGACTGTTTCTGCACATGTGAATAATAGAAAAGAAATATATTTGATAATTTTGTTAGGAAATAATAATGACAATATTCAGGATCCTGAGTGTATATATTTTAGGATCTTGGCTATACTTCAAGATTCGGGATCTTGGAAATGTGTAACACCTGATGGTTCCAATGTATTAATTATTTATTTAATCATTATTTTATTGTTTTAATCATGAAAGTTGTTGTTGGGCTTAGAAGACTTGGGCTTTGCTGAGGCCGTACGTTGGGCGTAAGCCTGGTGTATGTGGGGCGTAAGTGGATCATTAAGGATCACGGAGGCATGCAACTACGCTTAGGGTACTAAGTTGTACGTGTAACGTACATGGTCAGATCCCAAAAACCCTAATTTTAGGGTCCAAGGCCTATATAATGTAACCACTTGAGTTGTGGTGACTTGGTAAGGCATGTGGAAGATATGGTGGATAACCTATTGACCCATGTTCAAATCCTGGCACCACTCAGCCCTTGTGGTCATGGAGGTTCGCCTGCAGTGACTCCAGGGCATGAAGCAAAGCTTTATGTTTGCAGCGGGGGATTAGTCGGTGCGCGAAAGCTGGCCCGGAAACCCTCGTTAAGGAAGTTCCCTTTCCAAAAAAAAGGCCTTTATAATGTCATTAAGTTCCAAGTGTTAGCCTCCTTACCAGCCCCTTATGTCCAGAAACCCTAAAATCGAGTCCTATCTTCCATTGTTGAGTGTGTGTGAGCTTTTGGAAAGCTTCTGGTGTTCATCTTTGTCTTTTTGAAGGAGTTGAAGAAGCTAGAAGTTGTGTGACCTGAATAAGAGGTCTTGGATCCAGAACCTCTACTCATTTTGCAAGAAGTTTAAGGTATCAAGTTCTTATCTTGGTTGCTAAATGTTTAGATCACATTTTTAGTTAAATAGTTATGTCTTTAGCGATGGTTTGAGGACGTCCCAAAGGCTTATTCTTTCAAATCCAAGGTCATCATGGACTCCCTTGGCATAAAGGTGCCAATTTTATGGAGTTTAGGGGCCTCATACATTCATTAAGTCCTTTTTGAGCTTTGAAGATTCTTACGCTCATGCATGGATGTAACGTTAACAACTTTACATGGTATTTCAACTAAAAGGATTTATATCTACATCTTGGAGCAAAGTCTTAACAGGTTAGGAGCTTAATCTTGAAGTTTGTTGAAATGGTTGAGTACGTTAGGCGTACTCAATCTGTTGGCATTTCAATATTGGACTTTCAGTTTGGGCCTTCGACTAAGGCACATGTGAAAGGGTTGGGCCCAATTGGAAATTAGGCCATATTTTGGTCCTTGGTGAATTGTTTAACTTTTAGGCCCATTGGATTGGGGTTTTGGGCTCCATTCTTGGGCCAAGCTATGGTAGGGGTAAAATGGTCTTTTACCCCAAGTAGAGTTTTTTGGTTATAATGTAGCTGACAAATGTTAATTAGTTTTTCTGTGGCAATTAATAGCTTAGGGAGTTCTAGGACCGGTAGTCAGGGATCATTCGTTTCATTCAGCTTTTCGAGGTGAGTTTCCTCACTGGGTTTAGTAGGTCGAAGACACCAATACCGACCCATGCTTATGTTATGTTAGTATGCTAGCTATCTTCATGACTCTTGCATGTGTATGTGATTATATGCTTTCCGGGCTAGGGCCCGATGACCATTTGTATGTTATGTATCCTTGTGATTATTTGATACATGTTATATGTATGTTGGGCGAGGCGGGGTCTAATCTATTACCGAATTGGGCTCGATGTCGGGCAGGGCCCGATGCCGGGCAGGGTCTGATGTCGGGTGGACCCCGATGATAGAGTGGAGCCCATTATATGATTATTATATGTATGGTGTGAGGTAGTTTGGGGAACTCACTAAGCTTTGTGCTTACGATTTTTAGTTTATGTTTCAGGTACTTCCAGTTCCAAGGGGAATATCTTGGGTTGACTGCATCGCACACACCACATGTATTTTGTTTATGGTACATACTTTTATTTTGATGATATTTGACATATTTATCTATTGTTATGTATGAACAATCTTTTGGAAAACTTTTTTTACTTTAATAAAAAATGAAATTTTTGAGTCATAAATTTTTGTATGTTTCAAGTTGGTATTGGTACTTGGTTTGAGGGATTCAGGTACATTCTCGGGTGTGTTTGAACTCAAACTGAGGACTTGGTAAAGTTTTTTCAAAAAAGAAACATATTTTAAGAAAAGGTTTTCGAAAATAAGAAAGGGTGTGGTGCATGTAATCATCTGAGCTCCAATAAGTCTTCCCAAAATACCCATACATGTTTATGATATGTTTTGAATTGTGAATCTAGGAGAGATGCCTTTGTATGCCTACCTATGAGCTTATAGGCTTGCATGCTAGTACTAATCAGTCAGTAGTAGGATAGTCTGATTAGGTTATGCTTGGTTCTGATTACTTGAAGCTCGAATGTTGCTTGCTTTGTGCTTTTAGGAGTTCTAACTAGCTTCAACTAACTAGTAAATGAATATGCTAAGTTACATATTATGGAAACTAAATTATTTTAGAGGGTTAGGTTTTAACTCAATTGCATAGCTCTTGTTTGAGTCCAACCATTATAGTGTGAGACCTCTCATTCGAAGAATTATCTAGTTTTTGTAATATGTAGTTGTATTTGTGGGCTAGTTAGAGGAAGTTAGTGGGAGTTCCTTATGCAGCTGATGGCGGAAAGTGGTGTGGAGTTTGCCCTAGGAAAACCTAGGATGTGATTTAGTGTTGGGAGCCTTATCTATGAAGAATTGTTGGATATAAGTAACTTGGCTAAGTTAAGGCACTCCTTGAGGAAAGTATGGATAGATGTGGAACGTAGTATGGGCCCGTACTATTGGAAGCAGAGGATTCGTACTCGATTTAAGGAGGACTAGATTGAAGCGAGGGAGCTTGTGGAGTTGTGATTTCCTAATGTGTGTGTGTGTGTGTGTGTATATATATATATATATATATGTGTGTGTGTGTGTGTGTGTATGTATTGATGCGTATTCTGATGGTTTATGTGGTCTATTTTCAGTATTGTGGCATTAAGAAGCATACCTGTTGGTAGTTCTGCTACCGGTGATGGTTCAGGCTCAGGTTCTGGAGTCGGGCAGCATGATGACCAGATGAGGGAGTTCATCTCATCTCATATTATGTGCAGTATCCTTGAGCAGACTCCTATGATCTTTGGCACAGTCAAGGAGGGTATTTTGTAGGTTCTTGATGAGCGGTTGAGCGCATTTCGTGTCGAGATTGTGGATTTGGTAGGGATAAGATCTCTAACTTTCAGGGAAAGTGGAGCCCAAGATTATCACGGGGTGAGGGGCCCCATTGCAAGCAGCAGGTGGTTAGCAGATGTTGCTAACGCCTTTCGTACCAGCCGAGTAGAGATGAAGATGTTTCGAGCCGAGTTTGCACTGGTGATTAAGGTGCAACATATGGCACGAGAGTTTCAGGATCTTTGTCTCCCGTCAGACTACTGAGAAGGTGGCTGAGATCACCACTATGTTCAGGGAGAGGGCATTTCTAGTTCCGCAGTATGTAGCGGACAAGGAGATGAAGAAGGCCCGACATCATGAGATATTGAGGAGTGATATTGGGCAGTTTGTTATCCGATCCAGCTGCAAGACGCTGGAATACATGATAGTGAGGGCTAGAGAAAAGGGAGATTAACCTGGAGATGCAAAATAAGAGGAAGTCAGATTCTGTGATGAGTGTTGAGGGTTCGGGAAAGAAGCCCATGGTATCTGATTCAAGATCGAGAGGCCAGCATGGCCGTAGCCGTTGTGGCAAGTGCGGCAAGGTGTACGAGGGGATGTACATAGTGGGTGGTTCTGGCTGATTGGTCATATCAACCGGGATTGTACTGTTTCCACCACTACCCCTCAGGTAACAAATCTGAATTTCTTTCAGTGTAATCAGAGGGGCCACAAGAAGGCCCATTATCCGAGTTTGGCTGTGGCAGGACCGGTGGTAGCACCCACTCTTGTGACTCTTGGGATTACTGATGGTCGCCAGGTCCGAGCAGATGCGCCTGTGGTGAAGAGTAAGGGTCTCCAGCTGATTGCAGAGGAGGCGCATGTAGCTCCCGATGTTGTGATGGGTATGTATCTTCTCCTTATCTATTTATTTATATTGAATTGTTTTCTTATATTTATTTGTTTTATTTTAGGATTGTTCCTTGTGAACGGTATATCGGCTTTGGTATTGTTTAATTCGGGGACTACCTGATCATTTGTATTTCTTGCGCTTAGCAAGATATTTGTTGAAGCTCCGGAGGAGTTGGATTGTCCTATAGATGTTGAGATTGCTGATGATAGGTCTATTCGGGTTGCAAGGGTTCATCGAGGTTGTACCCTCCAGTTATTCAGCGATCAGTATCCGGTTGATCTGATTTTCATTCATCTGTGTGGGAACCAGGTTATCATGGGCATGGATAGGTTGAGCCCTAATGAGGCAGTGATCAACTGTGAGAAATAGTTTGTTCGGTTTTGGACCCCAAGTGGGGGAGAGTTGGTGATTCAGGCTGAGAGACCATAGTGTGGGACGATTATGTGTTCTGCAGCGAAGGCCAGACGTTATCTTCTTCATGGTTGTTTGGGTTCTGTCGCCTATGTCATAGATACCCAAGATAAGGGTAAGGAGACCGTGGATGATGTGTTGATTGTGAGGGAGTATCCGGATGTGTTCCCGGAGGATTGGCTAGGGGTACCTCCAGAGAGACATGTCGAGTTCAAGATTAATTTGACTCCAGGTGCAGCTCTGATAGCCAAAGCACCGTATCACCTGGCTCCTCCCGATATGCAGGAGTTGTCTATACAGTTGCAGGATCTGTTAGACAAGGGATTTATTAGGCCGAGTTGTTCACCTTAGGGATCCCCATTTCTGTTTATGAAGAATAAGGACGGGTCTCATCGGATGTATATTAACTACCGGGAGTTGAATAAGGTAACGGTGAAGAACCGTTATCCCCTCTCGAGGTTTGATGATCTTTTCGACAAGCTTCAGGGTGTGTCTTGGTTCTCCAAGATTGATTTGTGATCCATGTATCATTAGATGTGGGTACGTGATGAGGATGCGCAGAAGACAGCTTTCCGGACTCGATATGGTCATTACAAGTTCATGTTGATGCCTTTTGGGCTCACCAATGCTCCAACTGCATTCATGGATCTCGTGAACCGCATATGTAGACCGATGTTGGACCGGTATGTGATAGTATTCATTGATGATATCTTTGTTTATTCCAAGAACTAGGTGTGAGACCCATATATTATACGGGTTGATTAAGAAAATGATTAAACTTGAAGTATTAAAAAGAAATATATTTTAATGTACAACTTTAAAATAAAAAAGAAAGAAACGTATTTATTACAATTTAATATCATATATATGATAGTTAATACTTTACATATATAATTTACATATATAAGTATATGACTTTAATTAAAATTTAATACAAACCAAAAATTGACAAGTGGATAATATTTATTTCAAAATTACCACAAAATGACAAGTGTCAAAACTCATGAGAAATTGACAATTGGTAAAAAAAAAAAACTTTCATTTATTAAGGAAGATCAAGAGCAGCATGAGGAGCACTTGAGAGAGGTGATGGAGACCTTGAGGGGGGAGAGACATTTTGCAAAGTTCTCCTAGTGCGAGTTCTAGTTGCGCGAGGTGCAGTTTCTGGGGCACCTTGTCAACCAGAAGGGTATTCTGGTTGATCCAGCCAAGGTTAAGGCCATAAGGCAGTGGGAGGTTCTGAGGTCTCCATATGAGATTCGGATCTTTTTGGGTTTGGCTAGTTATTATCGGAAATTCATTCAGGATTTCTCCAAGATCGTTGTTCCCTTGACTCGACTGACGAAGAAGTTGGGGACTTTCGATAGGGGCATGAGCAATAGGCAGCTTTTTAGACTCTTAGGCAGCAGTTGTGTGAGGTGTTGATTCTAACCCTGCTAAAGGGTGTTGATGACTTCATGGTTTATTGTGATGCATCGATCATAGGTTTGGGGGCATTTTTGATGCAGCGGGGTCGCATGATTGCTTACACTTCGAGGCAGAAGAAGCCACATGAGGCAAATTATCTGACGCATGATTTGGATTTGGGAGTTGTGGTTTTCACCTTCAAGATTTGGCAGCATTACCTCTATGGGGTTCGGTGTACCATCTACACTGATCATAAGAGCCTGAGGTACTTAATGAATCAGTCGAATCTAAATATTAGGCAGCATCGATGGTTAGATGTGGTGAAGGATTATGATTGTGAGATCCTTTTACCACCTGGGGAAGGCTAATGTGTTGGCCGATGCTCTCAAACGCAAGGTGGTCACGGCTCCAATCGGGGACCTATGTTTGAGGATGACCATGATTATTCTATTATTGGAGTGTATTCATGAGGCACAGGTGGAGGCTATGAAAGAAGAGAACCGGAAGAGTGAGTGTATTGTGGGGTGGGTGGCTTCCTTTGATTATTGCATCCACGGATTATTGACTCTGCATCGGAGAGTTTTTTTCCATATTAGGGTGATGTGCGCTAAGTTCTGATAGAGGAGGCTCAAGAGTAGAGATTCTTCATTCATCTCCGGGCGACGAAGATGTATAGGGATCTTCGTACTGAATTATTGGTGTCCCTACATGAAGCGGGATGTAGCATAGTACGTGGAGCAGTTCTTGACTTGTAGGAAAGTCAAGGCCGAACATCAGCAAACTCACGGCAAGATGCAGCCGTTAGAGATTACCGTATGGAAATTGGAAGACATCACTATGGAGTGGATATTATCTAGGTAATCGTGGATTTATTGACCAAGAGTACGCACTTCATTCCGATCTAGGAGAGCATTTTTGCGGAGAACTAGGCTGAGATTTATGTCCGGTAGATGGTAACATGTCATGGAGTGCCAGAATCAGTGGTTTCATACCGGGATGTTCGCTTTACTTCCAGATTTTGGAAACGATTTCATGACGAGATGGGCACTCATCTCCATTTCAGTACATCATTTCATCAGCAGACCGATAGGCAAAGTGAGCGGACTATTCATGCTATTGAGGATATGTTGAGTGCATGTGTGTTAGATTTTGGTGGGAGTTGGTGTAACACTCGTTTCAGGTATCAAATTACTTTCAGAATGCTAGGGGTTTAGGTTGGAACTCGACGAGTTGAGGAGCTCCAACTCATCGAGTAGAGATCATTTATGAGGACACGGGACTTAGAACCTACTCGATGAGTCGGAAGGCCCCGACTCGACGAGTAGGCGCTGTAAAGGAAAAACCTAATTTACAGGTTTTTGTACCCTATATAAGGAACTTATGGATAATTTGTGGCCTCCCTAATCATCCTATCTATCTAGAGAGAAACCCTAGCCATGTTTTGGTGCTTTCGTGAGTGTATGTGAGCTTTTAAGGGTGAATCGTGTGCTTTTTGGAAGGAAACTTGAAGGTTGTAGAGATTGAAGTGAGGAGAGGGCTTTGGATTCGGAATCTACCTAGTGTTAGCATCCATTAGAGGTAAAAAGTTGCTACCTTGATTTCTATCTACTTAGATCTCATCTTATGGAAGAATATGGTCACTTTTGGTGCAAAAAGGGTGTCATACTCGGATTTGGACTTGATATAAGGATATGGTTCTAGATCTGGACACCTTTAGGTCTTCAATGACATAAAGTTTCTCCCTTTACCTAGTCTAGGCCTTTTTCCATGTCCTAAGTATTTTAATTATGAACCCTAGTTTTAGTATTTTAGCCTTTCGAGGCCGTGTATGAACGTAAAGTTTGCAACTTTACGTGGTAACTACACCATAAGGGGTTTGATCTATAGCTTGGAGCCTTGGATCCCACTGGAAATGACTGAACACAAAAAGGGATGAAGGGACTCGACGAGTTTCTTAGCCAACTCGACGAGTCGGGTAGGGTTTAACTATTTTCTAGATTATGAGTGATTTCGGTGAGGAATTAGATTTTTTCGTCTACATGAGTTTTTAGACTTCTGTACATTAAGGAACTCAACAAGTTACTCAGGTAACTCGGCGAGTTAACTCGGGATTTCGGTTGTATAGACTCTGAAGGAACTCGATGAGTTGATGGATACACTCGATGAGTTGGGGTCAACATGTACTGTTAACCTTGACTTTGACCAGGGTTGACTTTGAGGGTATTTATGGTATTTCGAGATTTTGACAAGTTAATCACATGATGGTTATAGGCAGTTGAGTTGAAGTTACGCGTTGGGACTTATTTGATTCTATCTTATCAGTTCGGCATTCTTGAGAGATGAGTCTCTTCACCATACCAATGGGTCAAAGGCACCTAGGTCGACCCATTTTATGATATGTGGTGCACTAACTGAAGTTGTATTATGTGGCATGATAGTTGGCTATGTGCTAGGAAGTATGCTAGTTGTATATGTGGTATGCTTGTTTAGAAGACCATGGGAGAGCCACTGGCACCTGGATGTAAGACCATGTGGAGAGCCCATGGCTTTCCTATTAAAGACCATAGGAGAGCCCATGGCACCCGGATATAAGACCATGTGGAGAGCCCATGCTTTCCTATTAAAGAACATGGGAGAGCCCATGGCACTTAGGTGTAAGACCATGTGGGGAGTCCATGACATCCTGGAGTAAGACCCTGGGACGAGCCCACGACATCCCTATATGTTGTATGCATGGATTATGTGGTTTATGTACCTTTTATAGCTAATATGATTATGTGATTATGCGGATTGTATGGGGTATGATCTGGGGGACTCACTAAACATTAGCTTATAGTTTGTGGATTTGTTTCAGGTACATCTGAGCCTAAGGGCAAGGGCAAGGCTTGATGATGCGACATGCACTCTCTCTCTCTCTCTCTCTCAGGCATTTTTATGGGACACTCCAATGTTTGGAATAATATTCTTGATGTTATGAATTTGAAAACAAATGTACTTCAGATTTTATGGTTTATTGAAAATGTTTTTGACTACTTCAAAATGAATTTTTTTTTTTGAAAATTGGGTCATTACAAGTTGGTATCAGAGCCTTGGTTTGAGGGATTCGGGCACACTCTCGGGTGTGTCAGGACTTAAACTAAGGAAATGGTAAAACTATTTTCAAAATCAAAGTTAAAATTTTTTAAAATGGAAAAAAGGAGAGTGCAATGCGCGTGATCGGCCGAGCCAAGTAAGTAGTTTCCTCAATATGTTAGCCTTGCTATACTAATATGTGAGTTATGATAATTGTATGAATCTTTCTATGTGTATGCTTTAAAAAGTGTATATGGTTAGGGTCTTATAGCCTCAAAATGATTGATTTGGCCTTATTTCATGTTCCTTGTATGGTTGTGGTCTTAGGGTAGGGTCTATTATTCGAATGTCTATTTGATCATGTTCTGTGTATAATTTGCATGCATAAGGTAACCTGTTTTGATTGAGTTCTTGTTTGATTTGGATGGAGGAAATCTTAGGGTAGCCTAGGATTTGAGCCATGTGGTGGCCTGTGAGATATGATTTGTTCTGGGATGAATTGGAGTTATCAGGTAGAGCCTTGGTGAAGGTACAGGTAGGTGTGGAAGGTAGTATTGGGTACGTACTACTGAAAGCACAAGACTTGTACCCGAACCAATGTTAGATCTGAAAGCTCTAAGGAGAATCGGTGTGGGAGAATCCCCTTTTTGGACATCCTAGTCATTACGTTTTGTGGTATTGCAGTGCATTATGGTGGTGACACGGTTTGGAGCAGGGGGTTAGGATCCAAGTTTGGGTCGGGTGACACTATCGAGCCCATTTATGAGAGGCTGGGTAAGCTTATTGCAACCAGGGTTACAAGGGGCATCCTTGATGCTACCCTAGTGATTTTTGGAATGGTCAAGGAAGGGATGATGGAGATTTTGGAGGGAGAGGCTCAGGTCATTCAGATCCAACTTAGTTGTGGGCTAGGTCGGGGCCCGAACTCCGTCGTTCCAGGAGATCAAGGCTTACAGGGCACCAGAGTTTTTCGGGGTCAGGGACCCATAGTTAGCCGATGTTGGGTGGCAGACATAGAGAATGCCCAGTGCACGAGTTCTTGCCTTGATGCGGAAAATGTGGGGTTTGCTTCATGTATGCTTAGGGGTCGAGCCCGAGGTTGGTGGGGAGAGGTGACTAGCCATGTGGGAGCAGATGGTGTGGCTGAGATGACATAGGCAGAGTTCGTCAGGCATTTTGATTTGGAGTTTTCACCACCCATTGAGGCGCAATGGCTGGTGAGGTTGTTTCATTAGATCCAACAGACCATCGAGACTGTGGCGAAGATCACTACCAAGTTTTTGGAACGAGCACTGTTGATCCCACAGTATGCTATATACGAGGATATGAGGAGGGTGAGGTATCATTCCATGCTGGGGGATGATATCTAAGAGTTTGTGAGCTTTACAGGGTGCAAAACCTTGAATGAGATGGTGAAGAAGGCCCGTGAGCGGGAGATAGAGTTGGATTTCCGCACCAAGTGGAAGCCGGAGCAGGCACAGACAGCAGTAGGTCAGGCTAAAAATCCTAAGACCTCGAATTCTTCCAGTACGGGCCACCAGGGCCATGACCGGTATGCCAAGTGTGGTAAACTGCACGGTGGGGCTTGTAGAGCGGCAAGCTTGGGACGTTATGCATCTGGCCAGTCGAGCCACGTGATCAGGGATTGCCCCAAGAAGGGCTTGCTTTGTTTCCACTACAACCAAACCGGCCACAAACAGGTCGATTATCCGAGGTTATAGGGAGGAGGAGGAGCAGTGGTGGTGCCTGCACCCACCACACTGAGGATTACTGACGGCAGCCCTGCTAAGGCGGATGCTCCAGCAGTGAAGAGATGTGTATTTCAGTTGACTACCGAGGAGGCCCGAGCTGTGCCAGACGTTGTGTATGGTATGTGTTTTATCCTTACGACTTGATATTTATTTGTATTGCTTATATGTGTGTGTATATATATATATATATATATATGTATGTGTGTGTGTGTGTGCGCGCGCTCATGTATAGGGACCTTTTTGGTCAATGGTATGTCAGCCTACATTCTATTCGATTCAGGTGTTACCCGATCGTTTGTATCACTTGCTTGGTAAGAAGTTTTGTGATGCGTCGGGGACTTTGGGTTCCCCGCTTGAGGTTGAGATTGAGGATGACTGTACTGTAAGTGCTTCGAGGTTGTATCAGGACCGTGTCCTGAATGTGCTGTGGGAGAGGTTTTATGTTTATCTAGTCCCGATACCGCTGCAAGGGCTGAAAGTGATTGTCAGGATGGACTAGTTGGGGGCGAACGAGGCTATGATAGACTGCGAGTGCCAGCTGGTCAGAGTTTGAACCCCAAGTGGGGGAGAACTGGTTATTCATGGAGAGAGGGCCTCACAGGGGTCAACCCTCTTTTAGCTACGAGGGCTAGGAGACTTCTGCAGCAAAGTTGTACGAGATTTCTGGCATATATCTCGAATACGAGGGTTGAGAACCCGATGGATTTGGGTAGCGTACCGGTTGTATAGGAGTTTCAGAATGTCTTTCCTGAGGAGTTACTTGGAGTGCCTCTGGAGAGGCAGATGGAGTTTTGCATTGAATTGGTGTCGGGTGTTGCATCGATAGCCAAGGCACCATACTGGCTAGCTCCACTTGAGGTGTAGGAACTCGACGAGTTGAGGAGCTCCAACTCATCGAGTAGAGATCATTTATGAGGATGCGGGACTTAAAACATACTCGATGAGTAGGAAGGCCCTGACTCGACGAGTAGACGCTGTAAAGGAAAACCCTAATTTTCAAGGGTTTGTATCCTTATTAAGGAACTTATGGATCATTTATGGCCTCCCTAATCGTCCTATCTATCCAGATAAAAACCCTATCCACATTTTTGTTCTTTCTTGAGTGTGTGTGAGCTTTGGAAAGTGAATCTTGTGCTTTTTGGAAGGAAACTTGAAGGTTGAAGAGAATGAAGTGAGGAGAGGGCATTGGATCCGACATCTACCTGGTGTTAGCATCCATTAGAGGTAAAAAGTTACTACCATTATCTCTATTTACTTAGATCTTATCTTATGGAAGAATATGGTCACTTTTGGTGCAAAAAGGGTATCATAATCGGATTTGGACTTGCCAAAAGGATACGGTTCCGGATCTCGACACCTCTAGGTCTTCGATGACATAAAGTTGCTCCCTTTACCTAGTCTAGGCCTTTTTCCATGTCCTAAGTATTGTATGAACCCTAGTTTTAGTATTTTATCCATTTGAGGCCTAGCATGTACGTAAAATTTGCAACTTTACATGGGAATTACACCATAAGGGGTTGGATTTGTAGTTTGGAGCCTTGGATCCCACTGGAAAGGACTGGACACAAAAAGGGTTGAATGGACTCCACGAGATGCTTAGACAACTCGACGAGTCGGGTAGGGTTTACACATTTTCAAGATTATGAGTGATTTCAGCGAGGATTAGAGTTTTTGGTCTACATGAGTTTTCGGTCTTCTGGACATTAAGGAAATCGATGAGTTACTCAAGTAACTCGGCGAGATGACTCGAGATTTCGGTTGTATGGACTCTGAATTGTAACGCCTGTGTTTTCGGGCTTGCCATTTTTAGCAATGTAATGGTCTAGGTTAACCTTTGTAACCCGTTTTGAAATAATAAGATTGTATTATTTGAGTATTATGTGTTTTGCGCTTAATTGCTTAATTATGTGGTTTGATTAATTAAGAATAAAAATAAGCGTCAAAATTTAAGTGTAAAATAAACTTGATATCTTTAGATAATGTTGTAGTAGTTGAAACAAGGTTTCCGAAGATATAAAGAATGCCGAAATCCGAGTTATAACGAGGAAGTTATGACCTGTCAAAGTTTCGCGACAGAACCGGCACCGCTGATTAACGTAAAAAGTGAAATTTACGTTAGAGCGATATTTAGCCTTAGTGATCTAAACGAGAATCGAAGATCTCGTTGTTAGTATCAAAGCGATAAAAAGTTAGGCGAGAACGGACGTCAAACGAAGAAGTTATGAATTTATAACGAAAGTTTATGTCCCGGCCTATTAAAAATAATTAATAAAAATAAAGTCAAAATTAGCCGACGGAGTCTAACCGAGAGTTGTAGAGCGTAGTCTCACCTTTTCGTGGATATAAAGAACGTCGAAAACGGAGTTCGTATGAAGAAGATATGAATTTCCGAAGTTTATTAATTAATTTGTATTTATTTTTAAATCAAAATTCGGAAGCCTTATCTGAAGGCGAGTCACAGATCTGATCCGACTTACGTGCCGCGTAAGTGAGTACGCCCCGTGTACTCCAAAGAGTGTCGACACTTCGGATGACGCATGCGGTGACGCATTTCGGAAGCAGTACGCGCTGCGTACTGCTGTACGCCCCGCGTAATTGAGGCTTCCAGCCTCCTATAAATAGGATGCGAGGGCAGTCGGATCTTTTGCTATTTTTCTCCCTTCTCTCTCCCGTTTTGCATCGTTTTGCGTGCCAAAAATATCCTGAAGCCCCGGTAATATTCCCGAGTCCCGAAGCAAGTCCCGAGATCCCGAAGATCCAGAGAAGTGCGGTTTCCAAGCCGAAGCTCTGCCCGCGAGAAGTTCGATTTTTGTGGAGATCTTCCAGATCTGCTGTGGATTACTACTTCTGCAAGCCGTAGTGCTGTCCGATCATCTTCTGATCAGGTGAGTGTATACTAACTTTCATAAACGCAATAATAATACAAGTATGGTTTAAGTGTATTAAGTTTATTGTCGTTTATACATGTGAATGCGTTGTTACTTTCTCCTAACGTATAACTATGAAGTATTTTATATGAGATACGTGTTATGTGTATATTTTTTTGTTATGTGTGTGAATGTATATTCACTTTCTTCTATCTTATAGATCTGATTATTTCTATATGAAATATGTGTTATGTGTGTGTGCCTCATCTGTTATATGGAAAATGTATTGATCAAGCATGCTATACAAGTTTTGAAAATATGTATAAAAATGTATGTTTTTATCTACTAATATGTTGGGTAGAACGTGGGTAGATAGTTGGTGTGTAATAAACAGATGAGAGGCTTCGTTGTTGTTTTGATCCAGTCATCTAGCGGAATTTAAATGACGACCACGGACTTTTCTAGACAGTCCAGTGGAACGCTAGCAGCTTCATAACCTGTAGGTGTTAATGAACTTGGGTGTTCATTCGCTGTATTCCATCCCCCTCATGGTTGCCTTATTTGACTTATATTGCTGAGGAAACCCCGCAGCATGTGTTGTCACCCCGATGAAAATATTCTTAGATTACGTCCCTTGTGTTAGTTATTTTAGGGACGTAAAGTGAGAATAATGGGAATGGGTAACTGGGTTATTGTTGGTTGATAATAATTAATTTAATTATTTATTGTGGGTTGAAAACCCTATATGCTCACCAGGCTCCCAAGCCTGACCCACTCAGTTTTATTTATATTACAGGAAGTGGCGCAAGGGCATAAGATGGATGAACCATCAAGTTGTTTTATTTACAAGTCTATATATGTAAATATTTGTTGAATGACTTGTAATGTTATCGTTTATGCTTGTTGGTCTATATCGGAACATGACACCCCGAGTTTTGATTATATAATGAAAAGTACATTTCTTTTATGAAATGCTTTGGTAAACATTGTTTTATCATGTTTTGTTTTTGGGAACAAATTCCGCAACTCTTTCAAATCAAAAGGATTTACTCTGAATTTATTTTAAAAGCATAAATGAAAAATCGGTCTTTTCTGGCCGAGATTTTGGGGATGTCACAGTTGGTATCAGAGCATTAGTTTAAGTGAACTTGGAATTTGTAGGATTTCTAGACTTAGACTTAGAATGCTAAGTGGAATTTTGAGATGTGTGTCTGTTATGTTTTAGACACGAGCACTAGTTTATTTTAGGAAAGTTGCCTAAAATGTGTTATGTGCTAAATGTTATATGTTGCCATATATGATATTATTTGTTCGGATCTATGGTCTGTTGCCGACCGGATCTAGAAACTTTATGTGTGTAGGATTCTAAACGTACGTCTACAATATTAGAACTAGCATGTAAACGTTTCGGAGTGATAAGGATGATTTGAATATCTATCGTGAGTAAGGATCTAATTTCACCTTATTCGGTGTGTAGATCAAAAATGGTGAGAACGAGAAGTGGAGTTGGAAATGCTGATGAAAACAGGAATCAACCACCAGTGATTGAGCAAAGACCTGTCATACCAGCAGCACCTGAGCCGATAACAATGGTCGGTGTACAATTGATGATTCAGACGACGTTGGATCGTCAAATGGATGAAACTAGACGGTTGCTTCAACAGAATCGTGAAGAACTGTCAATTCGTGTGGAAGAGCCTGAATTAAATGAAGGGCACTAGGAAGGTGGAAACTTTAGTGGGTCTGTTGGTCAAGCCAACCCACCGATAGTTAGACAAGACAACCGTGATGGAAGGAATGATGGAATGGGATGCAAGTACAAGGACTTTTTGACTTGCAAACCATCGACCTTCAATGGAAGGTAGGATCCGATTGGGGTTATGGATTGGATCTCCGAAATGGAGTTAGCCTTCATGACGTGTGGCTGCAGAGGTAAGTTGCAAACTATCTATGCAGTGCGACAATTCCGAGGTGGAGCCGTTCGTTGGTGGATCACTCTAGGGAAGACTTTGAGCCCTAATGAGCCACTGCAATTGTCATGGGCAGAATTCTTGGTGCAGTTCAAATGCAAGTTCTGCTCGGCTCAAAATCTATTGGAGCTAGAGAACAAGTTTCTGACATTGATGAAAGGCAGCATGTCAGTTGATGAATACACCAATAACTTCACCGATAAGATGGAGTTTGCCTTGCGTATCGTTCCAAACGAGCTAACAAAGGTGGACCGGTATGCGAAGGGACTCCCATGGGAGTATGAGGTGCCAGTACGTCAGGCACATACTTTAGAGGCAGCTATCTGGGCTGCCAAGTCTGTTGAAAACATGATAAAAGGGAGAACCACCAACAAGGTTGAGGTTGGTGAGAAGAGGAAGTTTGAGGGAACATCTGGTTCCGGTAAGAAAAGTAAATTTTCGAAATCTGATTCGAAAAGGTTTGGTGGGGGAAAAGGAGGAGAAGCGAAGTGGTGTGAAAAGTGTAAGAAAAAACATTTTGGGAAATGTAGCGAGGATGTGACCTGCTACAAGTGTGGAAAGGTTTGACATTTTTCCAATGAATGTCCGAACAACAAAAGGATGTGTTTTGGTTGTAATGAAGAGGGGCATATTTTGAAAGACTGTCCGAAGAAGAAGGAGGCAGCTAAGCCCAACATTCCACCAAAGCCGAAGGCGAGAGTATTCCAGATGACACTGGAAGCTGCTAAGGATGAAGCTGATGTCGCTTCAGGTACCTTTCTCGTTAACAATTTTCCTGCCCAAATTTTATTTGATTCTGGAGCCAACTACTCCTTTATATCGCATGAATTTGGTAGAAAACTAGCTTTGCCTGTTGATAGACTAGATAATGCTTTATTAGTCGAAGTTGCTAGTGGCAAGTTTGTACCTGTTAGCCATCGTATGAAAAACATCTTAATCGACTTGAATGGGAATAAGTTCCGCGAGGAATTATTGCCTATCGAACTTAATGGTTTCGACATCGTGTTGGGAATGGATTGGCTCAGCGCCAATGATGCCAAAATTTTATGCAAGAAGAAGATAGTTAAAGTAAACCCGCCTGGAAAAGATTCGTTTATGGTGTATGGGGACAAACGCCGAGTGAATTCTGGAATCATTTCCCTAATGAAAACCAGAAAGTGTTTGACCAAGGGATGTACATCATATTTAGCATTCGTAATTGATGCTAAGAAGGAGAAGAAGGTGATCCAGATTATTCCTGTGGTGTGTGATTATCCGGAAGTATTTCCCGAAGATCTTCCTGGATTACCACCTGATAGACAAGTAGAGTTCAGAATAGACTTGTTACCAGGAACCACGCCAACAGCAAAATCACCTTATCGATTAGCACCGACGGAGATGAAGGAGCTGATGATGCAACTTCAAGAGTTGTTGGACAAAGGTTTCATCAGACCTAGTTCATCACCCTGGGGAGCTCCAGTGTTATTCGTGAAGAAGAAAGATGGAAGTATGAGAATGTGCATTGATTACAGAGAGTTGAACAAGGCAACAATAAAGAATAGATATCCGTTGCCGAGGATTGATGACCTGTTTGATCAATTGCAAGGTTCGAGCTATTTCTCGAAGATCGATCTAAGGTCAGGATATCATCAGCTGAAAGTAAGAGAGCAGGATATAGAGAAGACTGCATTCAGAACTAGATATGGACACTACGAGTTCTTGGTTATGTCGTTTGGACTAACCAATGCTCTGGCAGCGTTCATGGATTTGATGAATAGGGTTTGTAATCCGTTCCTTGATAAATCTGTGATAGTGTTCATCAACGACATTCTGATTTACTCAAAAAGCCAGGAGGAGCATGGTAGACACTTGCGAGAAGTGTTAGAAGTCTTGAAGAAGGAGAAGTTGTATGCTAAGTTCTCCAAATGTGATTTTTGGATTCGTGAAGTCCAATTCTTGGGTCACGTGGTCAACCAAGAAGGGATAATGGTTGATCCAGCGAAGATCGAAGCTGTGATGAAGTGGGAACAACCGAAAAGTCCCACGGAGATTCGAAGCTTTTTAGGATCAGCCGGATATTACCGAAGGTTTATCCAAGGCTTTTCTTCGATCGCTACTCCATTGACAGCTTTGACCCACAAAGGAGCTACTTATGCTTGGAGTGATAAGCATAAAGAAGCATTCGAGAAGTTAAAGAAGAAGCTATGCGAGGCACCGATACTTTCTCTACCCGATGGAGTTGAAGACTTCGCTGTTTATAGCGATGCGTCTGGGGTTGGATTGGGTTGTGTTTTGACCCAAAGAGAAAAGGTGATAGCATATGAGTCTCGACAACTGAAAGAGCATGAAAAGAACTACCCGACTCATGATTTGGAGTTGGCGGCGGTAGTTTTCGCTCTGAAAATATGGAGGCATTACCTCTATGGCACTAAGTGCAAACTTTTCACTGATCATAAGAGTCTCCAATATCTCTTTAATCAGAAGGAATTGAATATGAGGCAACGATGCTAGCTAGAATTACTTAAAGACTACGAATGCGAGATACTTTACCACCCCGGTAAGGCTAATGTTGTTGCTGATGCTCTCAGTCAGAAAGTCAATCTTGAAAGGAAAAGGCCAAGAGCGTTGAGAATTGAAGTTGTCTCGACCATTGTGGAAATTATAAAGAAAGCTCAAGAGGAAGCTTCTAAAAAGAATGACCGAAAGGAGGAACGTTTGGGCAAAACGTTGGTGTTCGGTGTAAATAGTCATGGACTGAAGGTGTTCCAAGATTGGATTTGGATACCTAAGACAGGAGGAATCAGAGATCTTGAGATGGAAGAAGCTCACAAGACCATGTATTTGATTCATCCCGGTAGCACTAAAATGTATAGGGACCTGAAACCCTACTACTGGTGGCCGACGATGAAGCTTGATGTTGCAAAGTATGTGGCCGAGTGTGTGACTTGTGCGAGAGTCAAGACACAACATCAGAAACCGTATGGGAGTTTAGAACCTTTACCTGTGCCTATGGGTAAGTGGGAAGACATTGCTATGGATTTTGTCACTAAACTGCCCAGAAAAAAGAATGGTCACGACATGATTTGGGTGGTCGTTGATCGATTCACTAAGAGTGCGCATTTCATAACAGCCAGGGAGAAATGGTCTATGGAAAAGCTTGCGAATTCTTATGTGAAGGAAATTGTGAGACTTCACGGTGTTCTGCTAACAATTGTGTCGGATCGTGATAGTCGTTTCACCTCAAGGTTTTGGAAAAGTCTACAAGAGGAAATGGGTACCAAGTTATGTTTAAGTACAGCTTACCATCCGCAGACTGATGGTCAGAGTGAAAGAATGATACAAACACTTGAAGATATGCTGAGAGCATGTACCTTGGAATTCCTAGGTAATTGGGATGAACATTTACCTTTGGTAGAATTTTCCTATAATAATAGTTTTCACTCGAGCATTAAGATGGCACCTTACCAAGCTTTGTATGGACAAAAGTGTCGTACGCCGTCTTATTGGCTTGAGGCTGGGGAAAAGCAGTTTATGGGACCGGAGATGGTTCATCAAACTGCTGAAAAATTGAAAATAATTAAGGAAAGAATGTTAGCAGCTCAAGATCGTCAAAAGAGTTATGCTGACAAGAAGCGAAGACCGATGACTTTTGAGGTTGGGGATTCGGTTTTGCTTAAAGTCTCGCCGTGGAAGGGGCATATAAGATTTGGAAAAAGGGGAAAGTTGAGTCCAAGGTTTATCGGACCATTTAAAGTTCTTCAGAGGATTGGGAATCAAGCTTACAAGCTCGAACTACCAGAAGAACTGAATGGAATTCATAACACTTTTCATGTGTGTTATTTACAGAAGTTCACGGGGGAAGTTCCCGACATGATTCCACTTTCGGAGTTGAGAATCGATGAGAACAAAAGGTTGATTAAAGAACCAGAGGCAATTGTTGACCGAAAGACTAAGAAGTTGCGATGCAAGATGGTCGAGTTACTGCTTGTCCGATGGAAACACACGAATGGGCCGAATCTCACCTGGGAGACGGAGAGTGACATGTTGAGTCGCTATCCGCATTTGTTTGTTGATGTGTGATTCCGGGGACGGAATCATTCTAAGGTGGAGAGAATTGTAACGCCTGTGTTTTCGGGCTTGCCATTTTTAGCAATGTAATGGTCTAGGTTAACCTTTGTAACCCGTTTTAAAATAATAAGATTGTATTATTTGAGTATTATGTGTTTTGCGCTTAATTGCTTAATTATGTGGTTTGATTAATTAAGAATAAAAATAAGCGTCAAAATTTAAGTGTAAAATAAACTTGATATCTTTAGATAATGTTGTAGTAGTTGAAACAAGGTTTCCGAAGATATAAAGAATGCCGAAATCCGAGTTATAACGAGGAAGTTATGACCTGTCAATGTTTCGCGACAGAACCGGCACCGCTGATTAACGTAAAAAGTGAAATTTACGTTAGAGCGATATTTAGCCTTAGTGAACTAAATGAGAATCGAAGATCTCGTTGTTAGTATCAAAGCGATAAAAACTTAGGCGAGAACGGACGTCAAACGAAGAAGTTGTGAATTTATAACGAAAGTTTCTATCCCGGCCTATTAAAAATAATTAATAAAAATAAAGTCAAAATTAGCCGATGGAGTCTAAACGAAAGTTGTAGAGCGTAGTCTCACCTTTCCGTGGATATAAAGAACGTCGAAAACGGAGTTTGTATGAAGAAGATATGAATTTCCGAAGTTTATTAATTAATTTGTATTTATTTTTAAATCAAAATTCGGAAGCCTTATCCGAAGGCGAGTCACAGATCTGATCCGACTTACGCGCCGCGTAAGTGAGTACGCCCCACGTACTCCAAAGAGTGTCGACACTTCGGATGACGCATGCAGTGATGCATTTCGGAAACAGTACGCGTTGCGTACTGCTGTACGCCCTGCGTAATTGAGGCTTCCAGCCTTCTATAAATAGGATGCGAGGGCAGTCGGATCTTTTGCTATTTTTCTCCCTTCTCTCTCCCGTTTTGCATCGTTTTGCGTGCCAAAAATATCCCGAAGCCCCGGTAATATTCCCGAGTCCCGAAGCGAGTCCCGAGATCCTGAAGATCCCGAGAAGTGCGGTTTCCAAGCCGAAGCTCTGCCCGCGAGAAGGTCGATTTTTGTGGAGATCTTCCAGATCTGATGTGGATTACTACTTCTGCAAGCCGTAGTGCTGTCCGATCATCTTCTGATCAGGTGAGTGTATACTACCTTTCATAAACGCAATAATAATACAAGTATGGTTTGAGTGTATTAAGTTTATTGTCGTTTATACGTGTGAATGCGTTGTTACTTTCTCCTAACGTATAACTATGAAGTATTTTATATAAGATACGTGTTATGTGTATATTTTGTTGTTATGTGTGTGAATGTATATTCACTTTCTTCTATCTTACAGATCTGATTATTTCTATATGAAATACGTGTTATGTGTGTGTGCCTCATTTGTTATATGGAAAATGTATTGATCAAGCATGCTATACAAGTTTTGAAAATATGTATAAAAATGTATGTTTTTATCTACTAATATGTTGGGTAGAACATGGGTAGATAGTTTGTGTGTAATAAATAGATGAGAGGCCTCGTTGTTGTTTTGATCCAGTCATCTAGCGGAATTTAGATGACGACCACGGACTTTTCTAGACAGTCCAGTGGAACGCTAGCAGCCTCATAACCTGTAGGTGTTAATGAACTTGGGTGTTCATTCGTTGTATTCCATCCCCCTCATGGTTGCCTTATTTGACTTATATTTCTGAGGAAACCCCGCAGCATGTGTTGTCACCCCGATGAAAATATTCTTAGATTAGGTCCCTTGTGTTAGTTATTTTAGGGACGTAAAGTGAGAATAATGGGAATGGGTAATTGGGTTATTGTTGGTTGATAACAATTAATTTAATTATTTATTGTGGTTTGAAAACCCTATATGCTCACCAGGCTCCCAAGCCTGACCCACTCAGTTTTATTTGTATTACAGGAAGTGGCGCAAGGGCGTAAGATGGATGAACCATCAAGTTGTTTTGTTTACAAGTCTGTATATGTAAATATTTGTTGAATGACTTGTAATGTTATCGTTTATGCTTGTTGGTCTATATCGGAACATGACAACCCGAGTTTTGATTATATAATGAAATATACATTTCTTTTATGAAATGCTTTGGTAAACATTGTTTTATCATGTTTTTTTTTGGGAACAAATTCCGCAACTCTTTCAAATCAAAAGGATTTACTCTGAATTTATTTTAAAAGCAAAAATGAAATATCGGTCTTTTCTGGCCGAGATTTTGGGGATGTCACATGAATGAACTCGACAAGTTGCTAGATGCACTCGACGCGTTGGCGTCAACAAAGACTGTTGACCTTGACTTTGACCTGGGTTGACTTTGAGGGTATTTTTGATATTTCGGAACTTTGACAAGTTAATCACATGATGGTTATAGGCAATTGAGTTAGAGTTGCGCATTGGGACTTATCTGACTCTATCTTATCAGTTCGACATTCTTGAGAAGTGAGTCTCCTCACAATACCAATGGGTCGAAGGCACCAAGGATGGCATATTTATGATATGTGGTACACTAGCTGAAGTTGTCTTAGGTGCCATGATAGTTGGTTATGTGCTAGGAAGTATGCTAGTTGTATATATGGTATGCTTGTATGGAAGACCATGGGAGGGCCCCTGGCAGCTGGATGTAAGACCATGTGGAGAGCCCATGGCTTTCCTATTAAAGACCATGGCACCCGGATATAAGACCTTGTGGAGAGCCCATGGCTTTCCTATTAATGACCATGGGAGAGCCAATTGCACTTAGGTATAAGACCATGTTGGGAGCCCATTACATCCTAGAGTAAGACCCTGGGGACAAGCCCACGACATCCTTATATGTTGTATGCATGGCTTATGTGGTTTATGTAGCTTTTATATCTAATATGATTATATGAATATGTGGATTGTGTGGGGTATGCTCTGGGGAACTCACTAAGCATTAGCTTATAGTTTATGTATTTGTTTCAGGTACATCTGAACCTAAGGGCAAGGGCAAGGCTTGATGACACGACATGCACTCTCTCTCAGGCGTTTTTATGTGGCACTCTGATGTTTGGAATAATATTGTTAATGTTATGAATTTTAAAACAAATGTACTTGAGATTTTATGGTTTATTGGAAATGTTTTTAACTATTTAAAAATGAAAATTTTCTTTTGAAAATTAGGTCGTTACAATTGGGATACGTATCTTCTGTTAGTGGAATTTTTGTATAACAATAGTTATCACGCTAGCATTGATCGACCTCCTTTTGAGAATCTCTACGGGAGGAAATACAGGACCCCGGTCTACTGGGGAAAGGTTGGTCAGCGAGTTAGGGGAGTACTGAGGTGGTACTCAAGACCACTGAGTTGATTCAACAGGTTTGGAGCAGGCTAGAGACATCTCATAGTTGGAAAAAGAGTTATGCCGACAGACGCCAGTCATACTTGGAGTTCCAGGTGGGAGATATGGTTCTCCTGAAGGTGTCAAATTGAAAAGGTGTCCTCCGGTTTAGGAAGAGGGGCAAGCTGGTCGCCATGTATATTGGTCCCTTTCTGGTTGTGGCTCAGGTGGGCCGGGTAGCATATCGTCTTGATCTTCTAACCAAGCTCAGTCGGATTCATAGCACTTTTCATGTCTCTCAGCTACGGAAGTGTTTAGTGGATGATTCAACAGTTGTACCTTTGGAGGATATTCAGGTGGATGACCGCTTAAATTATATTGAGAGTCTGGTGGAAAATTTAGATCGGAAGATGAAAACCTTGTGGAACAAGGTTGTATAGATGGTAAATGTGCAATCGCTGCACCTCAAGGGCTCAGAGTGGACATGGGAGCCTAAGGAGGAAATGAGGGAGCACTATCCACGGTTGTTCGGGGCAGCGGACTTCGAGGATGAAGTCTGATTCAAGTGGGGGAGAATTGTAATACCCGATGGTTCCAAGGTATTAGTTATTTATTTAATCATTTATTTTATTGTTTTAAACATGAATGTTGTTGTTGGTCAAAGACGACTTGGGCTTCCATGAATGGGCTTTGCCAAGGCTGTACGTTGGGCGTAAGCCTGGTGTACACGGGGCGTAAGTGGATCAATAAGGATCGCGGAGGCATGCACGTACGCTTAGTGTACGAAGTGGTACGGGCAGCATACATGGTCAGATCCCAAAAACCCTAATGTTAGAGTGCAAGCCTTATATAATGTCATTAAATCGTAAGTGTTAGCCTCCTTATCAGGCTCCTATGTCCAGAAACCATAAAATCGAGTCCTATCTTCCATTCTTGAGTGTGTGAGCTTTTGGAAAGCTTTTGTTGTTCATCTTTGTGCTTTTTGAAGGATATGAAGAAGCTAGAAGTTGTGTGACGTGAAGAGTAGGTCTTGGATCCATAACCTCTACTCATGTTGCAAGATGTTTGAGGTATCAAGTTCTTATCTTGGTGCTAAATGTTTAGATCTCCTTTTTGGTTAAATAGTTATGTTTTTAGCCAATGTTTGGATGGCTGTTGGGATTAGGACATCCCAAAGGATTATTCTTTCAGATCCAAGGTCTTCATGGACTCCCTTGGCATAAAGGTGCCAACTTTATGGAGTTTAGGGACCTCATGCATTCATTAAGTCCTTCATTGAGTACTTTTTGAGATTTGGAGCTTCTTAGGGTCATGCATGGACGTAAAGTTAGCAATTTTATGTGGTATTTCAGCTAAAAGGGGTCAAATCTACATCCTAGAGCAAAGTCTTAATGAGTTAGGAGCTTAATCTTGAAGTTGGCTGAAATGGTTAAGTACATTGGGCGTACAAGCATGTACGTGCAATATACAAGCCCTCAATGTAGTACGCTTAGCGTACTAGATGAGTGTGCTCAACGTACTCAGTTTGTTGGCATTTCAATATTGGACTTTCGGTTTTGGCTTTGGGCTAAGGCCCATGTGAAGTAGTTGGGCCTAATTGGAAATTGGGCCATTTTTTGGGCCTTTGTGGTTTGTTTAACTTTTGGGCCCATTGGATTTTGGTTTTGGGCTCTGTTCTTGGGCCAAGCTAGGGTAGGGTTAAAATGGTCTTTTACACCAAGTAGAGATTTTGGTTATAATGTAGATCCCAAATGTTAATTATTTTTTATGTGACGATTGATAGCTCGGGGAGTTGTAGGACCAGGAGCCAGGGATCATTCGTTTCATTCAGCTTTTCGAGGTAAGTTTCCTCACTGGCTTTAGCGGGTCGAATGCACCAATGTCGACCCATGCTTATGCTATGTTAGTATGCTAGCTATCTTTGTGACTCTTGCATGTGTATGTGTTTATATGCTTTCCAGGCTATGGCCCAACGTCGGGCGGGGCCCGATGACCATTTGTATGCTATGTATCTTTGTAATTATTGCATGTGTATGTGATTATTTTATACATGTTATATGTATGTTGGGCAGGGCCCGATCTATTACCAAGTTGGGTTCATTGTCGGGCGGGGCCCGATGCAAGGCGGGGTTTGATACCGGGTAGGGCCTGATGATAGGGCGGGGCTCATTATATGATTATTGTATGTATAGTATGAGGTAGTTTGAGGAACTCACTAAGTTTTGTGTTTATGGTTTTTAGTTTATGTTTCAGGTACTTCCAGTTCCAAGAGGAAGATCTCAGGTTGACTGCATCGTACACACCATATGTATTTTGTTTATGGGACATACTTTGATTTTGATGAAATTTGACATATTTATCTATTGGGATGTATGAACAATGTTTTGAAAAACTGTTTTTACTTAAATCAAAAATGAAATTTTTTGGTCATAATTTTTGGATGTTTCAAAATGTCTTAGTATCTCGACCCCTAATAGAAAGTCTTTTTTACTAACATCGTCCATATTCAACGCATATCGCATGCCTAACATGTGAGGGTATTTTTATCTTTTCAGATATAACATGGACTGAATTCGTGATATTAGAAAATGCATGTAAGGGTATTTTTATTTTTTCAGGTATAAGAAGGACTGAATTCATAATATAAAAACGACTAAATTCATGGAAAGTCCTTTTTAGTGACGTCCTCCATATTCATCGCATATCGCATGCCTAGCATGTGGGGGTACTTTTATCTTTTTAGATATAATAGGGACTGAATTCTTGATATTAGAAAATGCATATTAAGGTATTTTTGTTTTTTCAAGTATAAAAAAAAAAAGATTTGGTAAACCATAAGGACCATTTATACAATTTACCTTAAAATATTAAATATAAAAGGAGGATTCGAAGTTACACGTCATTCGCTCCCCGTATCAATCAAAGCCTTAGCCCACTAAGTTAAAGGCAAAATCAATCTATATTTTTTAAAACTAATTTATATTAAGTAAAATTGTAAAAACATAAATAATAAAACAATTATAAAAAATATATTTTTTTCAATATATATATATATATATATATATATATATATATATATATATATATATATATATATATATATATATATATATATATATATATATATATATATATTCTTAACGTAGTATTAAAAAATTACAAACAATTTATATATTTTTTTTATGTAAAATATATTATTTATATAATTTAAAAATACATTTTCGTATAATATATTATTACATTGTTATGATCCTAAAACATATTTTTACGTTTTCATATAAAAAGAATAAGTTTTTTGCTTTCATGTAAAAAAATAAGTTATTTATGTATTTATTTTATGTAAAATTTGTTGTTTTATTTATTTATAAAATATGTTTTCGTATAATATATTATTACGTTGTTATATTGTAAAAATATACTTCGACGTTATGTTAATGTCTTTAGTTGGTTTATATGTAAAAGAAAAGAATTATGGTTACAACATATTTTCACGTTTTCATACATTTACATTATGTTAACTCTTTAGTTCATTTACGTTTTGATACATGTTATATGTATGCTGGGCAGCGCCCGATCTATTACCTAGTTGGGGTCATTGTCGGGCGTGGCCCGATGCAAGGTGCGGTCCGATGCCGGGCAGGGCCCGATGGCAGGGCGGGGCTCATTATATGATTATTGTATGTATACTATGAGGTAGTTTGAAGAACTCACTAAGTTTTGTGCTTATGGTTTTTAGTTTATGTTTCAGTTACTTCCAGTTCCAAGGGGAAGATCTCAGGTTGACTGCATCGTACACACCATATGTATTTTGTTTATGGGACATACTTTGATTTTGATGAAATTTGACATATTTATCTGTTGGGATGTATGAACAATGTTTTGAAAAACTGTTTTTACTTTAATCAAAAATGAAATTTTTTGGTCATAATTTTTGGATGTTTCAAAATGTCTTAGTATCTCGACCCCTAATAGAAAGTCCTTTTTACTAACATCGTCCATATTCAACGCATATCGCATGCCTAACATGTGAGGGTACTTTTATCTTTTCAGATATAACATGGACTGAATTCGTGATATTAGAAAATGCATGTAAGGGTATTTTTATTTTTTCAGGTATAAGAAGGATTGAATTCGTAATATAAAAACGACTAAATTCATGGAAAGTCCTTTTTAGTGACGTCCTCCATATTCATCGCATATCGCATGCCTAGCATGTGGGGGTATTTTTATCTTTTTAGATATAATAGGGACTGAATTCTTGATATTAGAAAATGCATGTCAGGGTATTTTTGTCTTTTCAGGTATAAAAAAATGATTGAATTCATGTTATTTGGTAAACCATAATTTATACAATTTGTCTTAAAATATTAAAAATACAAGGAGGATTCGAAGTTACACCTCATTCGCTCCCCGTATCAATCAAAGCCTTAGCCCACTAAGTTAAAGGCAAAATCAATCAATATTTTCTAAAACTAATTTATATTAAGTAAAATTGTAAAAACATAAATAATAAAACAATTATAAAAAAACATATATTTTCAAAAAAAAAAAAACAAAATACACTTTTAGACGTAGTATAAAAAAATTACAAATAATTTATATATTTTTTATGTAAAATATATTATTTATATAATTTAAAAATACATTTTCGTATAATATGTTATTACATTGTTATGATCCTAAAATATATGTTGTATCAGATTTTTACTACAGTACATTCGTTATTCACTTATGATTAAAAAAAATATGATTTTTTTTACAGTTTAAGTATCATTCATATATGAATATAGTATATAATAAGCATAATATATTCATATTTAAATATTAAACGATGCATTCACTTGTGAATATTACATAAAATATTCACTTGTGAATATTAGATGGTATATTGACTTATTAATGTTAGATGATATTTTTATATGTGAATTTTATATAATATTAGATGGTATATCACATGTTAATATTACATAGTATATTCACTTGTGAATATTAGATGATATATTCACTTATAAATATTACATAGTCTATCCACATATGAATATTACAAGGTGTTTTCACAAATATGTATAATTTTTATATGTTATTCACATATGAATAACATACATACTAGCATTTTTGTTTTGTGTTTTAATAATCATATACAGATTCAGGTGAGAAAATATGTTCATATGTGAATATAACGTGGTAATTTAGTTTATGCATTCCATCAAATAATTGGAGTGCATACAAGTTAACTTTTTTTAAAATGTTTGACTATTTGTATCTTACAAAATAGTAGCTTGATAGAGAATTATATGGAGTTTTTCAAAAAAAAAAATTGATCTTTTTCTAACCTTAATTTTGAAGTTTTATGTGATGATCGATTTTGAATTAATGATATGAAGCAAATTTTTTGTTGATTAACGATGATGTTGATCTAATGACGTTGGGAGTGTAATTAATAGTATATGTTGAAGATATAAGCGTATTCAAGCAGAATTGAAGGTTGGATTAAAAGAACCAAAAATGAATTTTTGGTTCGTTTATTGACGAACCAAATTTTGAATAAGATCGATGATTGATTAACACTAGATGACGTTGATGAGGGTTTAGTTGAAGAAATCTGGAGGATTTTTGAAGGTTGGAGGAGAAATTGGATTATGAATGACCGATTAGGAATGAATTTGAACTGTTATATAATTATCCACTGTTACGTATTTAAGATTGAATGTTATTATCATATTTACAAGTTTGTCACCGTGTCTTTTTATGCTTAGATTAAATAATTGGCTGAGAATGATTCCCTCATTCTTAACCTTTTTTTCTCAATTGAACCTTCTTCTCTCTCTCTCTCTCTCTCTCTCTATATATATATATATATATATATATATATATATATATATATATATATATATATATATATATATATATATATATATATATCTTTACTATTTTATAAAAGAAATCTAACTATTTCTAAAAATAGATTGATTATAATAATAATATTTTTTTAAGACGTCCAAATGATAAAGCTGATAGTACAAATAACCATTAATAAAATAATATTAAATTTTAACCACATTTTGAATTCAAAAATTTTATCATCAAATCTCCTTATATTTCTCAGCAATTTGATATGGTTCCCTCAAATCCCAGATTCATTCAAATTTTAAACCCTTTTAGATATCCTTAAATTTAGTATGTTGATTCAAATATCCCTCCAATCGCATATACCTCTTTGTTCCCTCCTCTTCTATAAAGCCCACCGTCCAGGAACAAAAAATGACTTCATCTCCTAAATAACACCATAGTTTGATTATTTTGTCTTCGACATGTACTTTCTTTTGTAACATAACATTTTTGTAGAGGAAACATATCACCGAAAGAATTTACACGTTTCGCCGCTTTGCGCGGGTACACTGCTAGTATATATATATATATATATATATATATATATATATATATTCCTAATAAAAGCATCCCTAAAGTGCCACATGGCTCTCTTATAAACCTACTCTATTACACGTGTCATGTTTTAGTTCCCTCTAGGTTTTGTTTTCCCGCCCATTTTAATTTTCCGATATAATGGGAGTGTATCCCTTAAAATCAGCATGCATTCCTGTTTCTATCCCAAAAATCAGGCAAAATATTTAGAATTTCATTTATACTCTCCCCCTCTATCCTATTAAACATTTAACTCATTCTCTCTCATGTAATCCATCGTTCTTTCTCAACAAGCCCTAGCCGTCATCATCACTACGAACGTCTTCCAATGCCTCCATCCTTTCTCCACCATCACCTCTGCATCTTCTTCTCGCAGTTGCACTTTTACCATGGCATCTATCTCCAAATGCATCTCTTCTATGTATAATCCTCCTCTTTCCCAAGTCACCCTCTATCAATTTCATAATTTATGATTTCTGTTTTTTGAATTGTAAGTTTCAGATTCAAAGGTAAATTAAATCCTCATATTTCAAAACCCTCCTGCTTCTTCTTTGGCTTATTACTCTCACACGAGTTTATGTTTTCCATTGCAGCGAATTAGCCAAATTCTACTACAGTAAGTCAAATCCTTACTTAACCATTACAATGTGTATAATCTTTATGGTTATTTGTGTCCATATGTGTGAGATATTCAGGAATCGCCTCTTTTCTTTCATGTATACTTAATTGTTTTTATTGATTATTCATCAAATATCTAGGTCCAATCCTCTTGATTTTTCAATTATTGAAGTGTAATCTGTGTATGTAAATGTTGTGGGGTCATTCCTTTTGATCTTTTAGAATCTACATTTTCATTTTCCGATTTTATTTGATCTTAGATGTAATTATGATGTTGTGTTTTTTTAATAAAACATCAACAATATGTCAATTTTTATGGTCATTATTTGATTACAGATTGATGGTTGGATCACTAAATACTCTAAATCTATAATTTTGGTTTTAGATTTTGGTCTGGACAATAAAGAGTTATTGTTGTTGGTTCAATGGTTTAATTATGATTCTTGAACATCAAAAGAAAGAAAATAAGATGAGGGCAAAATGGCCATTTTAAAAAAATAACAGTTACGATGAGAAAGTTGACCATCCAAGTACCAAAAATGTTATAGAATATCAAATTAGGGTGTCTTTGGGTGCGTCAAGAGACAATTCAAAACAGAAAATTTATGTGCAAGAATTTATTATACTAAACTGTAGATCTAACTTTTAAGCAGATTTACTGTTCAGAATTACATGAATGGATGAACCGAAACTAGGAGGAGGAGCGGTGCTGGATTCTGAGCTAATTTTCCTTTAAGGGTGTGGCTTCTAATTTCAGTAAAGTGATTTGATTGTGCTTCCTGTTCTATCTTTGTATTTTTTTTATTGTGCCTCTTGGGTAATCTTTACATTTTTTACTAAAATTCTTTTTGAGGCTAAGTACTTTACATTTGCAAGTTGTACTAAAATGCTTGAACTTTCTGATGTAGTTGGACTTAGACAAAATGAATGATAAACTTCTACATGTGTAACTGTATTTGAAGTTAAAATGGTAAATTTAAAGTTTTTACTAACTGTATCTGAAGTCATAGGCGCCGACTAACTTGATGGTGGTTGGTTTTGTAACTCAAAAAAGTGGATCTCTTTATGAGCATTAGAAGTAACCGTAGATCCTTTTTAGATGGAAAAATTGATTTCTCCATTGTATGAGAATTGTGTGCCTTTGAAAACCTTTTTTTAATTGTAATTAAAAGGGTTAATTTCCAGAAAATGACTGTACAATGTTGCTTTCTTTTGGCAATTAACCCCAAAAAGTAAATGCCTGTACAGTGTTATAATTAGGTAATAATTTCAATGTTATAACCGTACTTTAAAATATCGTCTTATATAAAATGTCATTTTATATAAAATGTCATTAAATTTGTTGTTCATTATTGATTTAAATTTTAATAAATATTTTTAAAAAATAAACCTTTAACTATATTTGTGGTGTGTATTTTTAACTTTAATGTTGGACAAAGTTTTGTCAAATGTTTTTCAGGAAAGAACTTAACTGATAAAATATGTGCTTGAGTTGCCATCATGCTCTCCTTGGGAAGAAGGAAATGTCAGCTCGAAAGAAGACCTTTAATCAAAGTAAGGTCATCTTACACTTTCCGCTTTCTAGGGTTCTTTATCAGGTTTAGTAACCACTAATCATTATTTATGTTGATTCTTTTTGAGTTTTATATTAGCAGATCTTTGATGGTGATTCTTTTAACATCAATGAGTTTATGGTTTTGAACATTAGCAAATTCCCAATGATTGACTATGGTGAAATTGACAAATTTACCCTTGCAAATGTTGTTGTCCATCCAATGATCAATCCAACACATTTGCCTTAGCTGGTTAAGCAAAACTACATTCACAACCTGTAACTTCCTAAAAACGGTATATATATATATATATATATATATATATATATATATATATATATATATATATATATATATATATATATATATATATATATATATATATTAATGGGTATCATGATTATTAGTTATTCTTATCATGTGAAATTTGTAGAACTATGTATCTTTAGAGGAGTTTCTTGAAGTTGATTTTCGTGTATGAGTTATGTTCTTATTTTGTCAATGTATTATATAACATGTATACAATTATTAGAATATATTATTATAGATTTAGTAAAGCGTATTAATGATAAGCATTTGTAAAGAAATTAGTGTTTGAATCGCAATTTAATGTAAAAATAATTAAAATTGATGTCCCACGTATTATTAACATGTCATAGATTTTGCTTCCTATACTAATTATGATATCTTTGACCCTTTTTTAAAGAGATTAATTATGTGCAAGATAGCCTATTATTTTCCTAAAAAACTATGTTCGACAACAAACAATTGATGGTCAAAGCTTTGAAGCAGTCAAAGAAAAGGAAAGTTTCTGTTTTGGGAAGTCCCAATGTGTGTAAGCTTCATATTTCATGAGCTCTAATAAATTGTAGTATTTTGACAAATATCAATATACTTTTTTTTTCTATAATATATTTAGACTTATTTATGTGTTGGCTGCACTTTGTTGTCGTTTTAGGTTGGATAATGGATGGTAGATATGATAATATTCTCATCATCTTTACTGTAAAATTACCATTTTACCCAATTTATAAAACTTCATGTTTTCCAATGTACTGACACTCACATAGTAGGATGTTTTCACAAACACAAACAATAACATCCATACACAATCACAAACATTCATAATGTTTGTCAAAAAAAAGAAGAAAATCAAGTATAATGCCATATTTAACAAAATATAAAATGGAATTATGATTCTATATTTAACAAAAAAGAGTGTAGATTGCTATGAAAATAGGATGCTATAAAGTATATATTGCATTAGAGTAGCATGTTATAAAATACTTGAAGTCATTTTAGTCAAATGTACTTTACAGGATCCTGCTTTCATAGCATGTATTCCTTTATAAGAATTCTCATTCCATCATTTGATGTATTCCTTCAATAAAATTTACCAAAAAACATACAATTAGTATAGATAAAAATACATCAACACCTCAAAACAGATCATGCATCTTGATTGTTTTATGTTTCATCCCACATTCCTCCGTTTCACTTTCCATTTCACCACTTTACCATGCGACCTTCATTCTTGCCAACGTCGTATCCCAACAAAATATTGCTTCAGTCGACATTTCATGCTTTATCGATTACTTCATGTTCTAACACGTGTAATCTTAGCTTCAAACAAGATTGCTTTGATGGATGATTTTGCTTATGATATCTAATCTTTATATGTACAAATGTATATTTTTGTGAGAAATAAGACAAGCAAGTGTGGCCATTTTCGTACATCGGCCATAAATTAAGGATAAAAATTGGGATGATATGTCTTTGTTTAGCGATTAAAGTCATTTTTAAAAAAAAATTATATTAATTTGATATTTTAATTATATTGAAAAGTAATAATATTTAATTTTAAATTATTTTTTTTGTTTATTTATTTGGTAACAACGAAAACATTTATGTATAATAACTTAAAATTGATATTTCTTATTTATTTAACCTTTTTCAAAATTTCATTTTATCTATATTTATATAAGAATCAACATATGTTTATAGTATAGTAATATATAAATCGTTTAACTATTTAACGTAATAATCATTTACATAACTACCCTTTATTTTTAACTAACACCATTTTATTCCTAATTACTTGTAATTTTTGCAAGTATTTCAATATTGTTTTTAAATCTGGATAACAAACATCATGTTGGTTGATTCACATTTAAGGATCCTTTTTAAATTATTAATAAATCTAATATTTTATAAACATTTTACGTGTGGTTGATTCACATTTAAGGATTCATTTTAAATTATTAATAATTTAAATGTTTTATAAACATTTGACGTGTGGTTGATTCAAATTTAACGATCTATTTTAAATTATTAATAATTTAAATGTGTTTTATAAATATTTTACCCGTGGTTTCCACGGGTTATATATATATATATATATATATATATATATATATATATATATATATATATATATATATATATATATATATATATATATATATATATATCGTCTGATTCCAGTGAGAACTCAAAAATTTGTGAGGACTGCGAGAACAATTTTTCACCACCTATTTTATCAATGTACAAATGTCAAACTCGATATTTGGCGTGTGGCGTGTTTGTATGCGACTCACGTTTGTGGTAATAAATTCGAAATTGAGCATTTATTCACGTGCGACGAACGTGAATAGATAGTCATTTAATTGTGTTTTATTATTTATTTTCATTTATTTTGTTTTTTCGTTTGTATTTTTTTAATTTAAAAAAATTAAAAAGAATTAAAAAGATATAGACCTGGTTTTAAAGTTTTTTATTTTTTTCATTTATTTATTTATTTTGTTTTTTTAATTATTTTTTATTTTTTTAAATGTTTTTAATATATTTACTACGTACTTGAAGATACTATTGTTTTTGTTTATTTTTGTTTTTATTTTTTGATTTTTTAAACTAAATAACGGTTTGATTTTTTAATATTTAACAATTATAAAATTTTAAATAAGAAGAATATTAAGGATCATAATATTTTTCGTTCATACATTTTTTTGAATCATATTATATTTAGATCATAATATTTTGAATCAAATCATTTTTGAATCATATGATTATGGATCAATAATATATTCGATTAAATAAAATTTTTGTTCAAAAAAAATTATAGATCATTAAATATTTTGAATTCTTTAATTTTAAATAATAAAAAATATAATTAAAGATTATAAAATATTTTAAATCATATATATATATATATATATATATATATATATATGGGTGTGTGTGTCTTTTAATAAATTAAGAAAATGATAAGAATTTTGGGATCCTATAGAATTACTACATGTGGTTTATGGTTGGAAAAGGATGATCTTGTGATCTCTCGTGTGCACACATTTAAATCATGATCCCATTTCACCCAATGTGTATTTTTTTATTGATTTACATGCGTATTTCACAGCCAATTGTCGGCTGTTTTCAACCAATAAACATGGTCTTAGCCTTTCACCGAAAGAGAGACCATGTGTTCTCCGGTCAGATAGTTTACTCTTGAATAGATGCATAAAATCTTATAACAAATCTTCACAAACTTAAAAATATCCTCGTTAAAGATGATACGAAATAGAATAAATGGAGAAAATAAAGTCTTTAAGCACAAATGCAACACATGACCATGCTAAATTGCAATTAATCTGAAGCAAATAGGAAAAAACCATGATATTTTGAAACTAAAGATTGTGTTTAGGAACTAAGGTCCACATGTGATCATTGTGCGTTTCATGACCCACTCTCGTTAGTTTGGGGTCAAACTTCCACTAAACATCATATTATTATAATTTGATCTAGTATAGATACCCACTACACAACATTAGCTGCTACTGCTTTTAAGTTGCATTGACTACATTTTTGGTTACTAAACTTTCTTTGTAGCTCCTTTATTTGTCCACATTATGGTGTGCTAATTTGGGGCCACTTATCTTGCTATGAATCTAGTATCTCGTCATCATAACAAACATCTAGAGAAAGATTTACACTTCATTTGTGAAGAGAAATTAAATGATGAGGTTGGTTAAAAAGATAACCCTAATTAATTTTTGAAATATTTTTATTGGTTGAAATTGCATTGTTTTTCGAAAAAACTGATTATAAGTAGTTGATTTTTTTATAAAAGTGATGATAAGATGTCTACGGGGTATATAATACACATGTCACCATTTAATTAATTTAATTAGATAGAAATATTTATATAAACAAGTAAAAGATATTTAATTTCTCTTTGTGACATGATACAACCTCACAAATTCTTTGAGCTTTTCATATGACATTTCAAATCTATGAGAAACATCAACTTTTCTTATTATTTACCAAATATATACAAACAAACTTACAAAACAAGATTCTAATACAACACTATGTCTACAACATGCAAAACATAAGTGAACCACATTTCGTCATCATCAAACTCCATTATTACTCTCTCGTGGGGTCGGCAAAGGAGACCCCAAAGGTGTCGAACGCCGTTGACGATGTCCAGCTGGCGATTTGAGAGCAACAGAACTAGACAACTTACGATGATTATCTTTTGAAACATTTTTAGCAGATTGAAGCTCTTCTAGATTTACTACAACTTCAGACATACGAGGTCTTGTTTTGGGTTCAATACTAAGACACTGTAAAGCTATCATGGCTGCAGTGTACACACTCTTTTGAGGATATTGTCCTTCTAATCCAGTGTCCATGATCCTAAACAATCTTCTTTTGTCTCCAAGATAAGGTTTTGTCCATTCAATAAGATCTTGCTCAACACCAATCTTTGACTTGTCAACAGCACGACGACCTGTTAATAGCTCTAACAAAACAACCCCAAAACTGTATACATCACTCTTTGTTGTTAATCGACCTGTAGCAATGTATTCTGGAGCTGCGTATCCACGTGTACCCATTACTTGAGTTGACACGTGGGTTCTATCACCCGTTGGCCCTGCTTTCGCTAATCCAAAATCGGAAAGTTTTGCATTGAATTCCGCATCAAGAAGGATGTTTGAAGCTTTGAAATCACGATATATGACTTGGTCTTTCGCGTCGTGAAGAAAAGCTAGACCTTTTGCAGCTCCTATGGCGACTTTCAGCCTTGTTGCCCATGGGAGTGGTTGTGGGCCCCCTGTAAATCGAAGGAAAACGTTTTAATGGAAGAAGATGAAGAGTTATGTGCAAATTGCATGACTTTAAGCATACATACTTCTGAAAAGATGATTCTCCAAGCTTCCTTTTGGCATGTATTCGTAAACCAAGAGCCTGTTTTCACCCTCTGAACAATAGCCGATGAGTTTTACAAGATTCGGGTGGTGTAGCTGGCCAAGATAGGTTACTTCTGTCTGCAAATAACAGAGGATTAGCGGAGAAGATGAAGAGTGAGAGGAATCACAATTCAAAGGAGTAGATTTGGAAAATTACGCATACCAGCCATTCTTTATGGCCTTGAAAACTTTCAGGTTTAAGCTTTTTGACAGCGATTACAGTTCCGGATCCGGGTTTTGAAGCGATATGGGTGAATTCGTCGATCCAACCTTTGAAAACGTACCCGAATCCTCCTTCTCCGAGAAGACTGTCGACTTTGAAGTTTCTTGTGGCGTTCTTTAGCTCCATGAAGGAGAAGGGCTTTACATTCGGAGAGGATAATATTTCACCTTCGGATTTTGGGGTATAAACGCCATCAATGCTGCTACCTCCACTGAAAGTTGAAACTGTTATGCTGGAAAGACCTGAAGATGAACTGATTTTGCTGTTGATTTTCGAGCTCCCTGTTTTAGATACAATCCATTAGAACTGATAATCGAACACAAAACCATAAAACTCCATTGAAATCAAAGAAATTACCAGAGGTTCGGGAGCTAAGAGTAGCGTCGACTTTCGGGGAAGAAGACTTCAAACAGTTACCCATGTTAGAAATGAGGAAATGATTTGCAATCAGAAACCTAGGATAGGTGTTTAATGAAGGTAGTGGATGGAGAGAAGAAGTCAAGAAAGGGTTTAGTGAGAAAAGGAACTATGAATTCACATATTGTGGCCCTTTAGGAAGAGCATATCGCTATCAAAAGTGAAAAAGGGGGGGAAACAGAGATAATTAATCATATAGAAGACGAAGAGAAATTTGGCCATTGACCAAATCAGTCTCTCTGAAAAGTAACCTTCGTTTTCAATTGACTCGGCATCTTATGATTTATTATATAAAACACAAGAAAAAATATTTTTAAAGTTAATGGAATGTTACAAGTAAAATTAGGCATTTTTATATCTTTTTATAATTGAAGGGGTCAAAATAAAACAGTTTACAGGATATATCTAGAATCATGTCCTCTAACTTAATTAATTTTTAATCTATCCGTGATTTCCATTTTCAATTTTTTTTAAGTATAGAAGTATAAAACCCTTACTATCAAAATCACATCTTTTTTTTATCAACAAAGTTTTTTCGTGTATACACATGGACAACGACATGATTTGATATGAGTATCAAAGATATGATATTAAAAACAAAGTTATAAATATAATATTAAGTGATATTCTAAGAACATAAGAATCTGTACCATTATTAGTCAAGTTTTTGCAAACTATATTTAAAAACTTTTTTGAACACAAGGTACAAAATTTTAAACCCTTTGTTATTTTCATGCGCCTAATTAAATTCTTTTATTTCCTAATACCATAATCTTATCTATATTGTATTTTTGCCGAATTGTTTAGATTCATAGTTAATTGAATTATATATTATGAAAATAAGAAGAAAAAAACATACTCTAGTTGGGTATGATTATTGATTAAAAGTGTATGAAAACTACAAAGATCGGTTTTAGCTTGTTAAAACCGTACAATTCAATTTTTGTAGCTGGTGAGGTACCTAGTTTTAGTTGTATTTGGTGAGGTATGTGCTTTTAGTTGTGGTTTGGTTTAGTTTATAAATTAGAATACGTATAGTGCAATTTTTACGTTGGAACGGTTTTATAATGGCAAAATCGATGGACTATAATCATATTTTTTTTGGCTCATGATAAATGGAACATAAATGTAAAACAGGCTTGGTGGCGAATTAGTGGCTAACATGCTCAAATATGGCCAAAACATGTTTGAGATTATTTAAAAATAATATTTTGTGGCAAAATATATGCTTTGCAAGTTTTAAAAATAAATCTTTGATTAAGGTCTTGATTTGGGTCTGACTGGGATTAGATCAGACTTTTTGTCTGACTCATGTCGGTCCAGTGCGTTTGATTTGCATATTTAGATAGATCAGATATTTTTCCATCTAATCGAGTCCTTCAAAAAAAGTTGTTGATTGAGAAATTTCTCATACTTACCCGCCGCCCATCTCCAACAGTCTTGAGCCAAATCGCTCCTCTTCTTAGCGACGAAAATCCCCATCAGTGTCGCAATCGACATCGCTTCCGCCTTCCATCATTGCCAGCACCATCGACAATCATCCATCATCGTCATTGTCATCGCTTCCTTCTTCCATCGACGTCCTCGAAATCGCTAGTTATCAAATCGATTTCTCCAAATATTTTCTTCAAATCGGAAAAAGAATTAGTAATCAAGTTATCTCCAAATCGTTTTGCTATATAAATTAGGGTTGAATCAATTGTATATATGTACCTTCTTTTTACACTTTTAGTCGATTATAATGGTTAAAATTAAGCTCTATTACACTTTTGTAGGTCTGAATTGGGGTTGTTTTGCATCATGTTTCTGTTTTCTGTTATCTTTGGGGATATCTAGTAGTTATTTGGCATGTTTTCAGATGTTATGCATTTTGTAGATACAAACATGTTTTCTGTTTATGTCCAGAAGAATCCACAATCAGGTTCTTGCAATTTTGAACACCAAACAGTTGGCATTGATCAATTTGGTAGTTCATGTTCGAATATTTGTTAATTTTCATTAAAGTTCTTGCAATTTTGAATGCCAAAATAGTTGTTACTTGGTAGGTTAAAATATGTGATTTTTGAATAAATTGTTGAAACTCATCATGATCAGATCAAGATTCATATGAGTTACAATTGTTCTATTATTTTTTACACAATTATGTTTATTCGGTATGTTGAATTTGGGTTGTTTGATTATCTTGGTTTCTTGTTTAAACTGTTCTATTGTCTTGTTTTCCCCGGTTCTATTTATTTTGTTTTTCACTATACAGGGATTGAATATTTGTATTCATTTACATATATTACTTTTTTAACAAAATAAAAACTGGCTTATTATAAAAACAACTAAAAAGAAAAAAACGCGTTTGTAAATTGATAGATAAACTAGAAAATGTTTCATAGTTTTTTATTTAAGTTTCATGTACATCTTGTATGCTTGTAATTACTTTTTCATATATATTGTTTTATTTAAGTTTTAGCAACTTCATCTAGGGATGAGCAAATGGACCGGGGAACCGGCCGGAACCGGAACCCGATGGAACCGGTCGGGCCGGGACCGGGACGTTATTTTTGTAGATTTTTGGAACCGGGAACAGGTAGGAACCGGAACTGATATAACCGGAACCGGTAGAACCGGCAAAAACCGGAACCGTATGATGCTATTTTTCAAGGATCGGTTCCAACATTTGAAGACACGACAAGAACCGGTAGGAACCGGGAACCGGTAGAACCGGACCGATAGAACCACCGGGCCGGTTCGGTTCTTGATTTTGGCCGAAGCCGGTTCCCGGTTCCAGTCCGGTTCGGGTCGGTTCCGGCCGGTTCGGTCCTTTTGCTCGTCCCTAACTTCATCCATCACTATCAGCAAGGTAAAATTGTCATTTTTTATCAATCCACATGTAACATCCGTACTTTCAGGTATATTATTGTGTGAGTAATTTTAAGATTTATGGAGTGACTCGACGAGTTGTGAGTCCAACTCGCCAAGTAGAGTCGAGTTGTCTGTGTGGGATTAATGCATGGACTCGACGAGTCAGAGAGCCGACTCGCCGAGTAGGTGCTGGGCAGAGAAAACCTAATTTCTCGGTGTTGGGGCCTATATATGGGAACTTATGCCCCCATTTCTGCCTCACCAACTGCCTAACCCTTCTGTGTGAAACCCTAAACGACTATAGCGAGCTAAGAAAGTCTCCAAGCTAACCTTGAAGGATTTTAGTGCATCTTTGAGGAGGAAGAGGAGTTTGTTCAGCAAGAAGCAAGAAGAAGTTGTTGGGGTTCATGCCTTTTCATCTCGAGCTTCAAGAGGAAGGTAAAAAGCTTGAATATTTCCCTTTTATTTGGTTATATCTCATGAGTTGAGAAGTTAGGGTTTTCATCACATTATTTGTGACTTCGAGAATACTAAGTTATCTAGAGGTTTAAACCTCAGATCTGGACCTTGTGACGTCCCTAGAGCCCAAAAGTCCCAACTTTATTCATATATATGAGGAGTATGGTGTTTAACACCTTATGAGAACATGTATTGGTAGATCGGAGCAAAACCACCATACATAAGTGTAAAGATCGAAGCTTTACGTGTCAATCGAGCCTTAGGATGGTATAATCTAGTGTATAGAGTGATGGATCTACCTTAAATCGTCTGAATGAGAAATAAGATCGAAGGGACTCTCCGAGTCCATGGGCTGACTCAACGAGTCAGTGAGAGTTTGTCCCGATGAGCTTGATCATGCTATAACTCGGCGAGTTAGGTGTCAACTCGACGAGCTAAGTTGGACCTTCACAAGACTTCTGAGGAAAACAAGTGGACTCGATGAGTCACAAAGGTGCCCTCGTCAAGTCAGGTCAAACATAGACTGTTGGCTCGAGTTGACTTCTGTTGACTTCAGGGTTGTGTCAATCATGGGTAATAGAGATAATGGAGGGGTAAAATGGTCTTTTATCCAATTCAAGAGTTAGAGAGAGAAAGAATAGCGTTCGGTTATTAGAGTCGTGAAAAAGAGTATTAATTAGAGATATTCAACCCTTGTGATAGGCGGAGGCTAGTTCGAGATTCGGGTGCAGGGTTATTTGATTGTTGCTTGCAAGGTAACTCTTCTCACTATACTTACCATGAGTGGTATCTTTGTGTGACTGAGATGTCCTATGTGCTTACATTGTGTATTGTGATATCCTGCATTATTTCTTTGTGATTTATGTTGTGTATTATTCAGAGCTTACAAAGTTGTGGGACCGAAGGGTTCCACTGAGATACATTAACCGAAGGGTCTTACTGTGTTATAGCCTTGAGTGGCTACAGAGATATGTGTGGTATTTTAGGGAACTCACTAAGCTTTGTGCTTACTGTGTTATGTGTTATGTGTATTAGGTTTTTCTCAGGATCACGGGAAGGCACCGGCTTGATTGTACAAACAAGCGAAGGAGTTATGTTTTTAGGATCATAGATTTAAACCAAACAATTATGGAGTTGCGATTTGTAAATTAAATAAACGAGATGTTGTGAAATGTGTTATGATAATTATGTAATTTTAAATGAAAATTTTATTTGAAAATTTACGGCGTTACAAGTTGGTATCAGAGCCTTGGTTTGAGGGATTCGGATGCACCTTCGGGTCGGATGCACCTTCAGGTATGTCTGGACTCAAAATGGGGATTTGAGAAAAAATTTCAAAAGAAATGATATTTCTAAAATGAGCAAGAGTTTCTAAGAGAAAACAAGAAGGAGCAGTGTGTTCAATCAGCCAAATCCTGAACGGTGATTTCCCAAAATACTCTTACTTATTTGTGTTATGAGTTATTATTAAGATATTAGGGATGCATGTTAGATGATAGGCTAGGTATTTCATATGTTAGGGATAGAGTTTCCCGATTTGTGATGCCTTAGCCTAGGAATTATTGTTGTCTGTGATGTGCTTTGAGTATGTGTGGAATAAGAGTATGCATCAGAAATCTTTTAAAGAGAGTTTTGAGTAGAGGAGTAATCTAGGAGAGATACATGGGTGAGCATTGGAGGAGCCTACTAAGGGAGTGGATAGATATCCAAGAGAGGTGGGGTTGCTTGAGTTCGGTGATACCTTTTGAGTGTGAGTAAAGAAAATAGAGTGTAGTCTAGAGTGGTTTTACGTGCTGGTGGAGATTATTCGATGCCTGAATGCTGCTTGCTTCGTGCTTTGTGGAACTCTTGATGATGGGAGTCAGCAACTAAGTGAATATGACGATATTCAGGAGGTAGACTGTATGCATCATAAGGAGTTCTTCAGCAGCTGATGGAAGAGAAATGTGAGAACCTAGGAAGAGCCTTAGGAGTGACATTAGTCAGATACGTACGCTGTTTGAGGAGAGTATTCGCTGGGGAGTGACCGGGTTCAACGAGATTAGCAATCAAGAAGGTTGAGCAGCTACTTAGAAAATATGGGACGATCCGTGTGGAAAGTATGGGTAGATGTGGAAGGTAGTATGGGCTCGTACTACTGAAAGTAGAGGACCCATACTCGAAACAGGAAGACTTCCAAAGTTCCTAAGTAGCAGATTGAGAGGAGATAACATGGTTCGGGTACCATGATTCGTAGCAGATTAAGAGGAGAAAACATGGTTTGGGTACCATGATTCGTAGCAGACTGAGAGGAGATAACATGGTTCAGGTACCATGATTCGTAGCAGATTGAGAGGAGATAACATGGTTCGGGTACCATGATTCGCAGCAGATCGAGAGATTATCACATGGTTCAAGTACCATGATTGGTGGCAGTTAGTGCTTCTGGTTTTACCAGTTATCCAGTTGTGATTGATTAGATTGGGATCATATGGGATAGAGTGTGGGGCTTGAGTACCATGTTGAATGAGTCTCAATAGAGCATACCTTGAGGGGGGGAATCGAGTTAGTGTCCGAGAGATTTTTGGTGAGATGCCAGTTGAAGTCGAAAGACTCAGGGATGAGTAGAGATCATGCTTATTGGAGGGTCGTGGTCTGAGTTGATCAATCAACTGAATGATGAGGTGTCATCTTCTGTGGCAAGAGTTGCAATGTCCCCGTTTTCAAGGAAAAGCAAAAATGATGTCGAGCTTCCGGTTTTCAAAGTATGGGGTAAACCCCATGGGGTTGCAACCTTTTCACCAAAGTATTTTGGGCAGCATGTTTGTTGCGATGTATTTCTTATATCATGAGAAGGTCATTTGTGGGTCTATAATGGAAGAGAACAGGGAAGTGCCTTTTGGGGAGGCATGCTTTTAGCGGCGGTTTCAAGTGGTTAAGAGGAGTATATCGAGGTGGTGGCCCTCATTATTTTCGTTGTGTACAGACTGTGAGATTGTGGTCTCTTGCTTTATGATGATTCTCGCGATGGTATGATGGTCGAGGAGTTAGAGATGAAGTGTGTGTTAAGTGCATTATTTTCAGACTGAGAGTCAGGCTAATTCAGAATAGTTGGGGTATCCGACGGTATATCGGTATGAGGCTTCGAGATGATTAGAGGCAGTCACGATGGGAGGATTCTGAGATTCTTGTTTGAGTTACAAGATTTTTGGATTTGCTTGATTCCATCGGGAAGATCATTAAGGTGATTATATGGTACGTTCCAAGAGTCAAGTGTGATATACCTGGTGAACTAGTCTATGGAGTAGATTGTTGGTGTGCCAATTAGTGATGGATCGAACCCTGAGTGGGGGAGAACTGAGTATTCTATTGAGAGGATCAAGGATCTATTCAAAGTGCGGTTAGAGAACTAGTTATGGAGACTCGTGGTGCGGACACATGAGACCTGGGTTATTGGTGGGTGAGGCGAGGTGCAAGGCAGGGTGATGTATGGGTATGTGCTTAAGGAAGGATGAGAGAACCCACGGCATGTGGCCGTTGGCCAAGAAATTTATTATGGTCGGGGATCTTTCAGGATTGCAATTGTTGAGTTCGAGGCGGTTGGGTCACCGAGTTCAGGGTGCAATAGTTGAGATTTGCGGGTATAAGTATAGATTGTGATTTATACTCCAGAAGGAACAACAGTTGATTTGTCAACCAATCTCAGAGTCAGTGTGAGTAGTTCATATGGACGGTGATCAGTAGAGGGCGTAGTTTCGGATTTTCGTCAAACGTGTTTTCAGTTATTGTCGATTCCTCTGTGTTTCAATTTGTGGGATGGGAATATTTCGAAGTTGCAAGTGGTGCGAGAAGAAGATCAGTTGTGAGATTCTAAGAGGGTACACTGCGGTATCTGAGTATGATGTTGTGAGTATGAGATCAGTGGTTAAGGAAATACATCGTGAGGTTCTGTGATGGTGTACCAAGGTATCCGAGTATGATGTCCTAAATTTGGAGTATTTTGAGTCTTGAGTTTGAGATGGCAAGTGGTGTATCAAGTATCTATGGTTCCAGTGGGAACCCTTCGGCGTGACATCAACGAGATTATCTAAAAATGTGAACTGTAGCGAGAAAATGAGTTTTGTCATGGTGGTTGCCGTCGGGAGTAGTGATGCTTTTTTTTTGGATGGGTGTGTGAACCTATCTATGTTGGGCTGCAGAGCATGAGTTAGTGAGCGCAGCGTGGCATTGACTTGAGGATGAGGTCGTGGGGTGGTGAGAGAAAATGTTGTAAGACTACGGGGAGCTACATCATCCATGAATTAGTACGAGAGAGTGTGGTGATATTGTGGGGAGCCGTAGTATTCACTAGTCAGCAAGAGGGTGTGGTGATAGCGGGGAGCCGTAGTATTCACCAAACGATGAGCGAACATTGTGAAACTGTAGGGATTCGTAGCTTTCACTGGTCAGAGGGAGAGTATTGTGAAACTACGGGGAGCCGTAGTTTTCACTGGTCAATGAAAGAGTATTGTGGAACAGTGGGGGAACTGTAGCTTTCACTAGCCAGCGAGCAAGGAGAGAAGCGTTGTGAATCTACGAGGAGCTGTAGTATTCTCTAGTCAGAGTAGGACACAGAAGATTTATTAGGCCCGGGTTGCCTTAACACTTGAGTTTTCTGGAACTTGATTTCCAGACCGGGGGAGAGACTAGGGTCTCCGTTTTGGTCGAGGATTGTTATATCCCGAGTTGAGGAGGGATTATCGTAAATGGAAGAAATTGGAGAGATAGTATGCGCATAAATTCGTGAATCCCAAGTACAGGTCGAGTATCAGATTGGAAATGAGTGGTTCAAATTCCACATCGGGCCAGACTCTCGAGTTTGAGTTGGCTCTAATGGTGTATTGAGAAGGCGAAATGAGATTTCGGACTTACATGTAGGTTCCATTTTGAGAAGTATTGTGTGTCATATGATGTCTTAGACCTGTGTGGGTCAGTTCATTTGTATGGAAAGGACCTCGAGACGTATAAAGCTAATGAGTAGTAGACGACATAAATCAAGGGTGAGATGATTTTAGTTGGGGTTGTAGTATTCGCTTAGGGTAAAACGAACTTCTTGACTTGTGTGTCACACTAGGCCAAGATAGTTAGTGTGAGAAGGAAGTCGATGAGATGTTATGAGGTATGTAATGGGTAACCTTTGGAGGTTTAACTGTTGGGTCGGGAGATGACCTGGTGCTTAGTGTTGAAAGCAGCATTTGAGAAGAGGGTTGGGGTTTATGATTGTTAGATGTCAGAGGATACTTCTGAGCAAGCATGATATTTTTCTTGTGTCTATGGGCAGGGTATTGAGAGTTCAATGTTTAGAGGGGGTTTGATTGTAGTACACTGGATGGGTCCCTGGTGTGATGAGATCCTCTCATTCCTTGCAGTATGATCTAGATCGTTTAATATGCCTGGTATGAGTGATCGGTAACCAATTTTTGGGCATTGACTTGTTTTATCAGTCGCAACGAGAGAACCAGAGGGGCAGTGAGTTTTCGGGGTCTGTTATTTGAGGAGCGAATAACATGGTGATATCTTGAGAGGGCGGTCTGGCTGTCAGACAGGTTACTAGAGTTTCCAGATTCTGGAGAGTCAAAAGGGGTAACGTAGCGGCAGAAGGGTCTGTCCTTTTTCCGGGTTTGGGAGTTCCTGGTTGGATTCAGGTGTCCATGGAGGTAGATAGCCGTGTAGTATGAGATCCTTTCGGTGGTGCTTTTCTGGTTATTGGGTTCGATCTATGTGTTGTTGAGGAGCGATTTCATGGGCGAAATCTAAATCAAGTGGGGGAGAATTGTAACATTCGGACTTTCAGGTATATTATTGTGTGAGTAATTTTGAGATTTTTGGAGTGAATCAACGAGTTGTGAGTCCAACTCATAGAGTAGAGTCGAGTTGTCTGTGTGGGATTAATGCATGGACTCAACGAGTTAGAGAGCCGACTCGTCGAGTAGGTGCTAGGCAGAGAAACCCTAATTTCCCGGGGTTGGAGCCTATATAAGGGAACTTATGCCCCCCATTTCTGCCTCACCAACTGCCTAACCCTTCTGTGTGAAACCTTAAATGACTGTAGTGAGCTAAGAGAGTCTCCAAGGTAGCCTCGAAGGATTTTAGTGCATCTTTGAGGAGGAAGACGAGTTTGTTCAGCAAGAAGCAAGAAGGAGCCGTTGGGGTTCAGGCCTTTCGTCCAGAGCTTCAAGAGGAAGGTAAACATCTTGAACCTTTCCCCTTTATTTGGTTAGATCTCATGAGTTGAGAAGTTAGGGTTTTCATCACATTATTTGGGACTTCGAGAATACTAAGTTATATAGAGGTTTAAACCTTAGATTTGGACCTTGTGAGGTCCCTAGAGCCAAAAAGTCCCAACTTTATTCATCCATATGAGGAGTATGGTGTTTAACACCTTATGAGAACATGTATTGGTAGATTGGAGCAAAACCACCATACATAAGTTTAAAGATCGAAGCTTTACATGTCAATCGAGCCTTAGGATGGTATAATCTAGTGTATGGAGTGATGGATCTGCCTTAAATCGTCTGAATGAGAAATAAGATCGAAGGGACTCGCCGAGTCCATGGCCTGACTCAACGAGTCAGTGAGAGTTTGTCCCGATGAGCTTGATTATGCTATAACTCGACGAGTTAGGTGTCAACTCGACGAGCTGAGCTGGAACTTCACGAGACTTCTGAGGAAAACAAGTGGACTCGATGAGTCACAAAGGTGTACTCGTCGAGTCAGGTCAAACATAGACTGTTGGCTCGAGTTGACTTCTGTTGACTTCAGGGTTGGGTCAATCATGGGTGATAGAGATAATGGAGGGGTAAAATGGTCTTTTATCCAATTCAAGAGTTAGAGAGAGAAAGAATAGCGTTCGGTTATTAGAGTCATGAAAAGGAGTATTAATTAGAGATATTCAACCCTTGTGATATGTGGAGGCTAGCTCGAGTTTCGGGTGTAAGGTTATTTGCTTGCTGCTTGCAAGGTGAGTCTTCTCCCTATACTTACCATGAGTGGTATCTTTGTGTGATTGAGATGTCCTATGTGCTTACATTGTGTATTGTGATATCATTCATTATTTCTTTGTGATTTATGTTGTTTATTATTCAGAGCTTACAGAGTTGTGGGACCGGAGGGTTCCACTGAGACACATTGACCTGAGGGTCTTAGGGCCCATTTGATATTGGTCTGACCGAGTCGGCTCAGACCTTTTTGGCTGACTCGGTCAGCCAAAGGTGTTTGATAAACATATATTGCGCGTCTGAGCGAGAAATAAACATCTGATTGGGAAAGAACTTGGATGTCGACTGACTGAGAAAGGGAAAAAAAATTCCAATCGTACCCATTGCCCTAATGTATCTTCTAGCGCCTCCTTTCTTCTTCTCTTCGCGCAACTATTTTCTTTCTCCCGTGACCAGCAACCCATCCTTCATCTTCCAGCCACCGATCGAAGCTCATTCTTCATCTAATCAGGTATGTTCTACTGTTAAGTTCTGATTTTATGTATAAAGTTCCAATTTTATCTTTAAAAGTTTCGATTTTTTGCTATTCTTTCTCTAAAATTTTCGATTTTTTGCTCTTGAATGTTTGATGTTCACTTGATTTTGCTGTTAGATTCATACATACCTGAATTTTATACTGGACCTTTGAGTGTTGGCATAAAAGACAACTACTTTGTTAATATTTAAGGTAACCTGTTGAAAAGAACTTGTTACTACTCTTATTGACATGTATTCAAAATGTGGGTGCATAGATAGTGCAATGAGAATCTTCAATGAAGCAGATAATAAAGATGTTTATGTTTGGACAACAATGATATCATGACTTTCAATCCCTGGACTATGCAAAGAAGCTTTGGAATTGTTTGAGAATATGAAGAATCTTGAAATCGATGCCCAAAAGTTATTTGCTCGATCTGGACAATTACAAGAAGCCCAAAAGTTTATAAAATTCATGCCAATAAAACCAGATTCTGTAATGTTCAGAACTTTGATTTGGGTTTGTAAATTTCATGGAGACACAGAAAGATTGGAGCATTTGATCGAACAGTTTCAAGATTCTTGTTCAGATTGTGGGATTTATGTGTTGCTTGGTAAACTCACTTTTTATTGGGGTGTTTATTGAAAATGCTTGGGATTACAGCTGTGTGTAGCAGGGTCAATGGTTGGTGTTTGTTATGTGCGTGTGTTTTGGTGGTTGTAGTCATAACAGTTGGCGTGAGTTGTGTCATGGGAACTTATGAAAGTGGATTGAAGATTGGAAGATTGGTATTCAAATGTTAAATTGAATCCAATGATCTCACTACAAAATACATTGCTATGTATAATGCTTCCCTGGAGTTGTCTGGAATTCAATGGTGATGGATATTGACAATATTGCCCTTTTTGGAAATCATGAACAAAGTTGTAATTGATTTGGTTCTATTGTTGTTGAATGTTTTTTTTCCTGTTGAACTTTTGACTTTTGTTGTTGAGATTGATAAATGTTCAGAATGTGCAATTGATTTGGTTGTTGTTCAGTTCATGTTTGTTGTTCATATGATCATTTGCTAATGATGTTGATAAATTTATATGTTTATTGATTTTGCTGATTATGTTCTCGATGAATTCATCCCTTTGCTTATTATTGTTGAAAGGGTAAAATGGTCATTTTCATCAGTAAGCATATGCAGTCAGATTAACAATCAAACAACATAATTTCTTACTCAATCAGGATTTCTTACCCAGACAGATCTTTCTTAGTCACCGCTTTTTCAGTCAGCAACTATCAAACGGGGCCTCACTGTGTTATAGCCTTGAGTGGCTACAGAGCTGTGTTTGGTATTTTGGGGAACTCACTAAGCTTCGTGCTTACCGTGTTATGTGCTATGTGTTTCAGGTTTTTCTCAGGATCACAGGAAGGCACAGACTTGATTGTACACACAAACGAAGGTGTTATGTTTTTAGGATCCTGGATTTATATCATACAATTATGGAGTTGCGATTTGTAAATTAAATAAACGAGATGTTGTGAAATGTGTTATGAGAATTATGTAATTTTAAATGAAAATTTTATTTGAAAATTTACGACATTACACCACACATTCAGTTAGATGTAGAATCAAACAACATGGTTTCTTACTCAATTAATTTTTTTTACCCATACAGACTTTTCCCAATCAGCACTTTCTCAACTAGTAACTATCAAACGGGACCTAAATTTTTTGAATATTTCAAATGTAAATGAACAAAAAATGAGTAATGTATTTAAAGGACCATATGATCAGGTTCTTAGTATGTGGGTTTTACAAATAGTGTAGTATTTCCACGATTGTTTTGTTTCTTCCGGTGTTGGTATGTCTACGAGGAAATCAATCAACATTTGTGTGTTAATACTTGCTTTTGGTTTTTGTTCAATATCGTGTTCCCCTAGCTCGATAACCTATTTGGCTAATCAACCTGATATTTCTGGCATTAAAAGGATATGGCGTATTATTTGGGTGGTCAGTACTTTAATGTGACGTTCTTGGAAGTATCTCCATAGTCATCGACCATATAGACTGGTACGAGTATCAGTTTCTCTAGCATTGGGTAATTTTACTATGGGCCTTGTAGAGATCTACCAAGAAAGTATATTGGTAATTGTTTCTTTTCATGCTCTACTGTAAGGATGACACTAATCGCATCTTGGGGTGCCGCTAGATAAATTACAGTTATCGACGTGTAATTCGACATTTTGCCCAATTTTGTCTTTGAATATTTTGTCGACGAGGCGCTAATAAGTTGTCACAATCTTTTTTTACCCCAAATGGCATCTTCTGATAGCAAACGGTGTCATGGTCTGCGTAAAATGTTTTTTTCTCTTCATCTTCTTTCCTCATCAGTATTTAGTGGTAACCTTTGTAGGCATCAAGGAAACATTTCCACTTGAAACCTTCAAATATTTCACTTTTTGGTCTGATTTTGGATGGAGTAGCAATCTTTTTGTAACACCTGTGTTTCCAGGTATTTTTATTTATAACTTAAATTATAAAAATGATGCATTTTGGTCCATTAAGCGGGACAATTAACAATTTAAATAGAAAATTCACATTTTAATATAGTCAATTCAAAGTTTCAAACACAAAAATCATAGTTTAATACACAAAATTCAGAGCTTAAGATAGGTAATTAACAGTTTAAAAAAATTACAGCTTAATACAGTTAATTCACAGTTTAAAACACAAAAATCACAGCTTAATATACAAAATTCAAATCTTAATACAATAAATTCACAATTTACTTCACAAATATATATATATATATATATATATATATATATATATATATATATATATATATATATATATATATATATATATATATATATAGATTCACAGCCAAATTATAAACTTAAAACTCTTAATACCATTATTCACAATTTAATACGCGAAATTCACAACTTATAAAATAAATTTATAGTTTAATACATAAAATTCATGACTTAATATATTAAATTCACAGTTTAAACAGAAAAGTTACAACTTAATGCAACCATTTTACAATTTAAAACACAAAAATCACATCTTAATACACACAATTCATAGCTTAAGACAATAAATTTACAATTTACTACACAAAAAAAAAACATGCATTCACAACCATATTATCAAATTAAGACTTTTAATACATTAGTACACAAAATTCATAGTTTAATTCAAACCAATCTACATTCACAACTTAAAAACAGTTAAAACTAAGATTAACAAAAGTAGACAACAAATGAGAGATTAAAATATCAAACTCATATTTTAACAGAAAGAAAGAAAAAAAATTGCATCACAGAGATATGATGTACAAACAATTCATAAAAATCAAAAGATCTTGACACATTTCCATGGGAAAAAAGATATTATTTCGCTAAAGGTATATCCTGATACATACAACCATTGGTAAAGAAAAATCATAACTCTATGTTCAAAATATGCATCAAAACACAAAAACTTCAAGAATAAAATCAATCTGAAGTCATATTACCTCGCTTTGAGTGAACCTCCACTGGATTTAAAGAATGATCGTCGCCAAGGACATAATTCAGATCAGGAGATGTTGAGAGCACGTGCCATTAACAAAAATAGTTGGGAAGACATCGATATAAGCATAAGTTAGGAAATATAAAGTCCCTTGGTCGTCAAAGATGAACAAGATAGTTGGAGGTGGTCAAAGAAAAGTAGATCTGGAGGAATCAGAGACAAATCATATATATATATATATATATATATGGAGGCGATTTTGGTAGATCCTCATTGCTCGCCTGAGTTATAGATCTAGAGAAAGGTAATCGTTGGTGTTAGAACACCGGATAAAAGAGAGAACGACAATAGATGACGTTTTTTGTGTTTTGGAAAGGACATACGTCATAGACAAAGCACAAATAATAGATATGAAGGTGTAAAAGGACAGATCGGGTATTTTGGCAGTGATACTTGCGGTTCATAACAGACTTGAAGGTGTAGAAGGTCAGTTCTATCTTTGAGTCACCAGAAGTTCCAGATCTAAAGGTGTAAAAGGCTAGATATGGCTTAGAGTCGCTAAAAATTTTAGATCTGAGATTGACTTGCTAGTGCTTAAATTTTTTTGCATGTTCATTGGTGGTGATTTTGGCTGACGGAAGGAGGCAGCAGAGTGATGGTGGTAACACAACTGTGGTGGCAAGAGGCTGCGACAGGGTGGACGGTGGTGGTAGTTGGAAGAGACAGTGGTAGAGTTTTGATATAAGTTTCTGGAAATTTGAAGAAAGTTTGAGGGGAAGAAATCTCCAGATCTTACTTTTATAAATTACTAGATTATAACTCGTGGGAACCACAGTTACAAAATTAATTAAAATTTCTAAGTAAAAATGTAGCACCTAGTTCCTTGTATGTATTTCATTCAAGTATTTTTCCCAATCTGGACTGAGACTCGACGATTTGATGGCCCAACTCGTCGAGTAGTAGCGGTTGGACCCGGGGGTTAAGTGGCGGACTCGTTGAGTCGGCGAAAAGACTCGATGAGCAGGCTCTGGCTGGGCAAAAGCCTAATTTGAGGGTTTGCACCCTATTTAAACGACCTTATACATCCTCCATCGCCCCTTTATGCTCCTAGAACACTCCATTTCGAACCCTAACTGTGTTGTGAAAGATCTAAGGGCTTTTTGGTGGTTTTAGTGCTTTGTGGTGACAAGAAGGAAAGAAACACCAAGAGGAATCAAGAGGAGACCAGAAAGAGTCAAGCTTGTGCATAATCTACAGTCGTTAGAAGGTATAAAGTAGACACCTTACTCCTTCTTGCATTAGATCCCTTTTGGGGAGATTTAGGGCTTTTATAAGCCATTCTTGGTGACCAACCATGATTGCAAGCATAGTTGGGGTTTGAGGCTTCAGATCCAGGCTCCTTAAGGAGTTAGAAGGCAAAACGGGATTGCCTTTGCACCCATGGAAAGCCGCATGCAACTTAAGAGCCTCTTTTATTGTCTTTTTAGCTAATAGTCCCATGCATGTACGTAAAGTTTGTAACTTTACGTGCTAGATCGATCTTAGGAGCCTAGATCTATCATTTGGACAAGTGTTGTACACCAGTAATCGATAAATGAGTATTGGACGACCCTGACTCGACGAGTCGTTCTTGGGACTCGGTGAGTCCAATGCTTGATGTCCCCAAATCTGTTGAGGGTTGAGGGGACCCACTTGAGTGTTAGAAGGGTTTTAGAGGGTCCAAGGGAGTGGCCCAACGTATTAGACTTAGCCATAGACCTGGAGTTCATAGGACTCGACGAGTGGACGAGCAGACTCGGCCAAGGCAATCTCCCACCTATTGAAGATGAACTCGACGAGTTGTTCACACAACTTGGCGAGTCAAGGTCAGGACTTGTTCATAGGATGGGGATGAACTCGACGAGTTGTTCATACAACTCGATGAGTCGGATGAAGGTTCATTCGAGGTTATTTTAGAAGGAGGACTCATCGAGTCGTTGCTAAACTCGACAAGTAGAAGCGTGAACAAGGCCAGATGAAAGGATAGGTCTTGACGAGTTGGCGGCCCAACTCGGCGAGTCAGGTCAACTGAAAGTTTACTTTGACTTTGACTTGGTTAGGGGTAAAATAGTCATTTTACCCTAAGAGTAGTTATCAGTGTCTGATTAAGTGTTTTATGGATTTATAGCCGGAGGATCACCAGAGCAGCAGTCAGACATCTGTCGATCAAATTTTCAGCAGTCAGCCTTACGAGGTGAGTTACCTTCCAGTAGTGGTGGGTCTGAGGCACTAATGACGGCCCACCAGTAGGAGTCGTATGTTAGATGACTGTCTTTGTGATATTCATCTAGGTTTGCTACTATCTGATATGTTATGTGCTAGTATGATATGATGTTATATGCTAGTAGCAGTAGGGGAGACAGTCCCCAAGATTTTCGGTCGATAGGGCCAAAGGGGGTAGTCATACCCAATCATGCTAGATAGAATACAATTATGTGTTACATGTTATGTGGTAGTAGTAGATGGGTGAAATAGTTCCCAGTATCTGGTCGAGAGGATCGAAGGGGAGGCCAACACCCATATATGCTAGGCAGTATCCGGTTGAGAGGACCGAAGGGAAGGCCAGCACCCAGATATGCTAGGCAGTATCTAGTCAAAAGGACCGAAGGGGTAGATCGGACACCCAGATATGCCTGACAATTTATGCATGTTATGTGATTATATGGTATGTGGTACGATAAGGGAACTCACTAAGCTTCGTGCTTACAGTTTTTAGTTTTGTTTGAGGTATCTCTTCAACGAAGGGGTAAGAGCTGGCGCGGTAGATGCACATCATGCACTCACACGTTGGATTTTTGAATTATGAGATTGTTGGGATTGTACTTTGACATTGTTACATTTATGATTTGGTTTTCAGACATGAGATATTAGTTTTATGAAATGATGTCTTTACTATGTTTTCTTATGGAAGTTTTATAAATCAATTAATTAAAAAAATGAAATTTTTGGACTAGAAAATTGAGATGTTACAAAAAACTCAAAACTATTAATTAATTATTTTAAATAACTTATTAATTAAGAGATATCTTTTTTTAGTTATATATAAAATTATAATAATTGATTCAAATAAGTACATAAAATTATATCATCTTATAATTTATATAAACTTTATTTTATTTTTTATTCTAATGTTATTAATTTAATATAATTAAAATGATAAATTTAAAATTTGAAATGGAAAATCAATAGATTGACAAATGGTATGATATTAATTATAATGTCTAACATGGTGAAACATGACGAAAGAACTACTCTTTAATTAATATAGGGAGAGAATATGTTGTTTTAATGTAAAAGTTTTAAAATGACCATATTAACCCTATTGGTAGCATTTATCAAAAAAAAAATATTAAAAGAAAACAAAAATAAATTAAAATTAAATGGTTCTTAGAGTTCTTATTATTTGAACTTTTATATATATATATATATATATGGTTAATTTATTGTGAAAACTTAAAGATTTGCAAAAACTCAAGAAACCATAATCTACCTAACATTTTTCAAAATCGACACCACTAGAATTGCGTCTAAGTCAAATGTAGGTTAAAAAAAATTGTCCTTTTTTTTAAACGGACATATATGCCATTTGAATGTGCAATATATGCAGATTTTGTATTTTCTTCAAAGTTTTTCAACATCAACACAACAATTAGACTTTACTACCAGCGCCTAAGAGAATCGCAATTTTAAAATGTTAAAAGAAAAAGAAAAAAAAAACCAGAAAAATGTGCATATAAGCAAATTCCAAAATGAATCTCTTTTAGATACAACATTTCCACTCCAATTGTGGTTTTGGTTTCAAAAAATGTTGGTCGGATTAGAAGTTCTTGATAAAACTATAATAAAGCTCAATAATATATTTTTTATAAAAATAAATATTTCACAACCAGAAAATATATAAAAAAAACAATGTTACATGAATAATTTCTCAGTTAATATGTAGTGTTGATATGTATCTTGATTTTTTTTTTCGTTGATTATTTTAATGTTCGCATTGACTTCTTCTTGCTTCTTTGGCTCATGAAAAACAAACATCACAAAACTCATAATGTTTGTTTTTTCCAAATGTCTTACTTGATCAAATCAAATTCTACATTTTAAGGTTAAAAGGACCGATTCTTTTTATATTAATTCATGTTTTAAATTTTTACCGTGATTTTTATATAATTTGCACTAAATTTATTTACACTATGTTGAGTAAATTTCAGATAGTTTAACGTCCTAACAACATGTTTTTAATCTAACGTCAGATGTTCTTCCATGAGAGTTCAGTTCCTATAACACATAGGATTTAAGAAATAATTTTAGTAGTCGTCTTTAAAAAAAAATACTTTAACAACCAAATTCATCTTTTATTAATTTTAAAAATTCGTATTTTAGTTCTTTACATCAATACGTGACTTCAGATCTTTATATCAATACGTGACGCTTGGTCTTGACAATCACTTCAGTGGTAGCCAAAATAATTCTCATCTTAACAGGAGACCCACATTCAATATCATGAATTAATGCTCTTTTTTGAATTGGTCATTTTATCTTTTTTGAAATTGATAGCAATTGTTAATGATTCATAAATATAATGTTTTGTTACACTCAAAATATTGACATCACCTTAACGCCATCCTTACCCAACGTTTATATAGTCTTATTGGAAACTGTCAAATTGATAATTTTTATTTCGCAAAATACTTCTTTTTAGATGGTGAAAACCTAAATTTATTTAGATGATTTTTTTAATAATAATAAAATAAAAAAACATTTTTTCTATTAGTGCACCATTTTTTTTTTAAAAAAAAAAAAGAAAAAAAAAAAACTATCAAATGATTCTAATAAGAGTAAATTACACGAATGGTCCCTATGGTTTGAAATAATTTATGTATTTGGTTCCTAACTTATTTTTTTTAACTCGAAAGATCCATACTATTTGTTTTTGTTACGCATTTCGTTTCTATCCTACCTAAAAAGACTATTTTGCCCTTGATTTTTTAATTTATTAAAATAAACATATCCCATCCCCTCCCCTTGCCTACCCCACTATTTTTCTCTATTGAAATAATATTCTTTTTAGATAAGTTAGGGACTAAACATGCAAATTACCCCGAACCATAGGGACCATTCATGTAATTTAGTCTTCTAATAATTATTTTGGTCCTTATTATATTTGTTGTCTTTAATAGATAGTTACTCATGTTCAATACAAAATCTTATGCACACAAAAATCATATATATGAAAACCAATCAAATGACAAAAATCCATACACACTACAATACAAACCAAGAAGAAACAAACAAACAGGAGTCTAATTCACTCTCTTTTATACTTTAACTACCCCCATCTCTTCTCTAACTATATATATATAGTGGGGGGCATAAATGTAATTATCAGCTATATGCCGATGTATACACACACTCTCAAACACACACAAAAATTGTTCTGTACAGAATTTGACATATTTTAAGCCAAATCCTTGTGAGGGGAATATCAAATACCGGAATCTGAATTCCCCCAAAAACCAAACACACTAAAAAAACAAGATTCAATAAAACACTGGAATCACTGATTCCATAGAAACTAGAAAGGCTTTCATTTAAAGGCAATGGAGTAGGGCTCTTTTGCAAGGTGGAGATTGTGAGGTTCTGGAGGTTGGATTCGGAATTGCTGATTCCATTCCAAGTGTTTTGAGCAGGAAATTCCTTTCCTGTAAAATAATAAAATAAAGGTCAAGTTATTGCTTCTAAATGATGTCAATAATATTAATAAATAAATAAATAAAAATTACGCTTTCTGAAAACTGTGGGCTTGGAATTCCTTCTGCCATTGATCTAAACAATGGAGTTACTTGGAGTGGGGAACTGAACTCTGAATTTGGCAAGGGGTATTTTCGTCCATCACATAAATCATTTGCTTTCTCAATTGTTTTAGAGGAAATAGTTTCGGGGGATCCTTGATTTAATTCAATGAGAGATTTTCCTTCAACTGTATTTCCACTAGATTCTTTTTATCAACCAAAAAGAACTTATTAGCATTCATAAATAAATATTTCATGTACAATTCCATTTTATTATTTACAAAAAAAAAAAAAAAAAAAAAAAAAAAAAAAGAATCCAAGAATTTTACCGTCTTTACAGGGTTTCTGCAATATTACCACAAATGGAGGTCTTACTTTCTGCTCTTTAGCATCACAATCTTCCATTGTAGCAACAATTTGTTTCCCCCTATTCAAGGTTTAAAATTTAAATTTTTAATCTTGTTCATGTGATCAAAAATTCAAAACTATATAATATATATATGTAACATACCTTATATTCATATGTTGCATTGAAGTGTCTAAAATTTTATCTGTATTTTGTCTTGTTCTTTTGTTATTGATATTCATGTTAACTCCATTGTTGTTCTCTTTAGTTGATGAGTCACACTTTGCTTTCTTCTTAGATAAAATGGAAAACCGATTCTTCACTGCATTATCTGTCCTGTTTACAGTGACATTTATTTAAAAACTGTTAATAGAAAAATCATAGATATTAATTAAGTTCTTAATGAAAATATGGGAATCAAAGAAAACAATTTATCTACCTTCCTGGAACCACTTTTGCAATCTCAGTCCATCTGTTCCCAAAAATCTTTTGGGCCTATAAATAAAGTGATTAAGTCAGTAGGGTTATTAGTTCTTACCTAATCCACTTTTTCAGAGTACAGAGTCATAGTGGGATGAAAATATGATGCTTTGATTATGTTCATTGGGTCCCACCAGTAATAAAGTACACATTCATGACTTGAAGTAGAATAAAAAAGAGTCTTGTAAAAGTAGAACTTTACTTGGCATAAGAGCATATCTTCCTCATGTGACCATCCTCCTTTTTTGAAATCAGAATTTAAATAAGTAAACCACCTGCATTACAGGTTTTGCATCATAAATTCATAATCCAAGATTTGTAATTCCATAATAAAAAAGAGTATGATGATTGATAAAAGTGATACGAACTTGTGGTTTACCTTCTTCTGCATTGCCTTGTGGTTTTGTTCTCAAACTTGGATGCAATAATTGCCCAACTGCAGATATGATATAATATCTGTAAATCATTATTGGTTCCAAAAGATTTGAAATGGGAAAAGTGAAAAGTGAAAACCTAGTTGATTGGTTTAAGTAAAGGAATCATACTTATTGGTTCCATGAATACGAATTTGCTCCCTTAATATGTCATCATCCTGAAGGAGAAATAAGTAATAAGCCACGATATGAGTGAAAAGGATAAAGGCTTAATCAGGGAGATGAAACTGAACCTCTTCAGACCATGAAACTATGTGCCTCTCTTTCTGCTTCGGATCATCTTTATCACTGTTGCTACAATCACAAGCTTTCTTCTTCATATTCTGCAGGTATGAGTATCAGTACCTCTATCTCCTTTATCCAGAAGATCCACTTCTCGCATGCTAAAGTGAGACTCTATGTTGAGGCTTTATGTGTGGGTGTAATTTGAGTTAAATAAAAAGGGGCCAAAAGGAACTCTAAATGTCCCTTTTTAAGGGGGGAAACTTTACAGGTTATTGTTTAGTTCGAAAGGACCACCACACCACACGCACTTTTAGGTTGAATTGGATATGAATCACCTTGGATGATCTGAAAAACATGCAAACGGAATTGAACATTAAAATCAGAAAGTTGAAATTCTACGATTGACGATACGATCAAATGAAAAATTCAACGATTTCTATGAAGAGTTCAATCAAATTACGAATAGAACGTAATCAAGCTACATAAATTTGGGAGCAATGATTAACACTAAAAGGAATATATTACCTTTTGGTAGGGCATATCACGAGAATCGAGAACGATGAATATCCGTGAACCGAGTAGTGGTGTTATGAACAACTACTTTGAGCTAACTGTGTAGCTTTTGTTATTCTCGAATAGCTTTATCTGTAGGCATACGATTGAAAGAGAGGGAGAATCGGTTTCCGTAAAAACTTACGACGTTATCCACCACCACAGCCGCACACAGACTGCCGTACGTATCTGTGTGATTTTGTAACCAGGCTAGATAGAAGTTCAAGCCTCAGATACAAGCCTCTTCAATGCTTTGTTTCATTCTTTCTTCAGAGCTCCGTCGTGGGTGTGTGGTCGCGACGGCGGTGGTGCACCTGGTGGTGGTGGTGTGCGACTGTGTGGTCAATGGTCAAGCATGTGGAGCAGTGATTTCTCTATAAACGTGTATTTTTAAATATTTTATACCGTTTAGTAGTCTTTATTATTTTTCAAAGACCCACTTTTTCAAAATTTCAAAACAAATCTTTTTCATATTTGGAAATTTATTATTGCATTTATTTGCCATTTGTTTGTGTTCAAACTTCAACGTAATATAGTTATGTTACAAAAACATTGATTGATAGTGTTTTTTAAAATAACTATGTGTGTGATCCCATGTTGAACCACGGATATTTTTTTTTGTTTCCTTGCAATCATCAAATTTTCAAAACAACTTGAAGAGAGTGGTTTCATCCATCACAAAGAGATAACATATTTATTCCAAGTGTTTTGCTTGCAAATCCAAGGATGCAAAATATAAATAGGGAAGGGTATATGGGCTAATAAGAAAAAAAAAGTACAATGTTATTAGGGCATGGGGAAGGTTTTTACACGTAAAGGGTGGTGTTTACGTGTGAACACCACCCTAAGCCCATAATCGTGGTGTGAATTAATGTCAGTTACGCGTCCTTACAACCAATAGCATTCGATTTGTGGCAAACGGACCATTTTTAACCCGTTAGACAATAATATATATATATATATATATAACCTTAAACTAAACCATATAAATACCCAACATTTTTACACCATTTCACACCACAAAATCATTCAAATATCTTTTTATTCTCTCATTTTTTTCTCAAAAGTATGGATCAAGATCAAAATACTTCAACCACTCTAAACACCCCAACAACCACAAACATTCAAAATGATCAATATCAATGTTACATGTAAATGTTAACATCCTCAATCTAACAACAACCTCTATTTATCAAGGTTACATGTAAATGTTAACATCCTCAATCTAACAACAACCTCTATTTACTAACATTGCATAACAACCAAACTACTTCCAACAACACCACAACGATTCAATTAACCTCACTTCCAAGTTTTTCAACAATTTCAACCTCAACAATTCCAACCACAACTATCTCAATAATTCCAAACATAACGATCTCAAGTCCATTTATCTCAATCCAACCTATAAACTTGGACAATGACGAGGACGGTCGGGTCGAAAAAACACAACCATCTAGAAGAAGGCAACCAAAAGGAAAAACTACAAAAAAAAAAGGAACGACTTGGAACGAAAATGAGGAGGAAGCTTTGGCTAAAGCTTGAATTTTTATATCTTGTGATTCGAGGACGGGCAACGCGCAAACAGTAAACAATCTTTGAGTTGTGTTTTAGATCACTTTCACTCGCTTTTGGGAAGGAAAACGAGTCGATCGTAAGACACGGTGAATGGAAAATGACGTGAACTATGAGTGGTTTGCACCAAGTTTAATGGCATATTTGAAAATCTGAAAAATATGCATAATAGTGGTAGCAACGATTTCAATATTTTATCAACCGCTTGCTAACTATACAAGGTCACCAACGGCGGTAAAGCATTCGACCATCAAAAAAGCATGAGAAATTTATCGTAAGGGTCCAAAATGGGTCCTTAAACCGGAGACTTCGCATTCCGAATCGACCACCGGCTCCAACAAAAGCCAAGAACTTCCGAGTCAGATGTGAGTTTTGGTGTCGACCTCAACGAAGACTTCGACGACACCGAATGGGAGGGTCCATCGGAAGTCCAACTTCGTCGACCACCGGGAAGGACAAAGGGAAAAAATCGGTGTCTTCAAGTGGAAAAGCGAATAGTGAAGATGTATTTGGGGAAAATTTTGAGAAAACTCTAAGTTTTTTGAAAAAAAATATGACTCAACGGAGGAAGCTCATCGCCGGAAACTAACACTTACCGATCTTCAAATTTTAAACACAAAGCCGCAATCAGATATCGACATAGAAAATTTAGCTGTGTTTCTGAAAATCCAAAAACAAGTTCGTGACAAATAGGGAGATTAAGTTTTTAACGTTTTAATTTTTATGTTTATGTTTCTATGAGTTTTAAGTCGGTTAGGTTTAAATTTCTATGGTTTTATGTTTTTTTTAGTAATTTAGGTTTGAAATTTGATGTTTTTATGCTTTTTTTTAGTAATTTAGGTTATGTAATGTGAAATATTTATTTATGTTTATTAATTATGTTTTTTTATTTAATCTAAATATTAAAAAAAATTGAAAAATAATGTGGAGTGATAACCATTTCCTAGGGCTAGTGAACATGTAGTGAAGGTGATCTGGCGTATATGTGGCATCACTTTTCTAGTGAACATGTAGTGACCACAGCCTTAGCTTTATTAGGCAAGTTTTTCAAAAGCATAATGCCTTAATGATAAAAAAAAAAATACAATCCTATAATTGGGCATATGTTTTAAGGTAACAATTATTTTTTTTAAAACTGCAATAAATAGCAACACACTTTCACTAAGTTTCTAATTTTGTCCCCAAACTCAAATCATTACTAAAAACCATCTAAATGTTATAAATAACGTCACACTTGCACTCCTACAACCCTTTTAGATAAAATCAAACAATAAAATTGTTTACTTAAATATATTCAAGCATCCATATACCTTTTTCCGTCAAACATATACTTATATAACCTTATAGCCCGGAGTGAAGCACGGTTAACCACCATGGCATGGAATATCGATCACATCATGAAAAAAATCTAAAAAAATTAGGTTATGATATTAGCATTTTTTTCAAACATATGTTATCCATTCCAGAAATTGCTAAAATTATCATGGCACATAGATTAAAAAGTTTATATTTAGCTATGTTTAAGAATAATATTGAATAATAAAGTATTAGCAAAAACTCGATCAAACACTTAAAACACAAATATACCTATATCACTTAAAACACAAATATACATATATTGCCATCCTATTAGTCTTCAAATACTAATAGATTTGAGTATGATGTTCCTGAAGAAACACAAATGACCTATAAAATGGTGTTTATTAGTAATTAATTCCAAAGCAATAATATACACATGGTGGATCCAACAGGACCTACAAAGAATATAATTAAAGGAATCAAATAAACTACATGACATTATAATTTTTGTATCACCTTCAAAGTTAAAACCTATAAATTTTACTCAAGCAATATTTTCAACCTATCTAAAATTAATTTACATGTGATTTTCAATAATATAGTCACAAATTTTAAAATTCTTAGATTATACAGTCATCTAAATTAAACCTCATGATCATTTAGACTTAGATCGGAAGATGTAAGTTTTTTTTGAAAATTAATTGTTTATAGAATATTTGGTTAAGGATACCCACAAATATCTATATATCCAAACTGATACCGACCCATAGGCATCCGATTTTTTTCAAATTTTTTTTGCATCATTTAAGTACTGGGATTGGTTCACATGGTCATTTGGATGCACAACTTATTTGCAATCACATATTACAACATGTTTTCAACAAAGTATGATTCATGATCAATTAATCAAAAGAGTAAACAACTTATATCTTATAATTACCTCGTTGTCCTTTACATTGCTTTGAGTGTCACTGCCAAACTGTCATTCAACTAATGGAGTTTTCATGGGGTATATTAGGCTCAGAAGTGGAATTTGAAAATTAGGTTGAATAGTCAACTTTATTTTCAGGTAAAGCGATTTTGTCAATGCAATTTGGATTACTTGTTTCAGCATCATTCACAAAAGTAAAATGAAGCTCATCAGCTTTACTAAGAACACTAGAAAGAGAAACAACAAAATCTTCCAAACTTACTTTTTTGTCCTCGATCTCTTTGTAACTGACCAAAAACTCCTTAACCTTGTGTAGAAACCCTTTGAATTGGCTGCACTAAGAGTAGATTGTAATGATAATTTGTAGAAATCAAGAAATAAATAAATAGAAAAATGAAGACAAAGACACACGTGAGAAAAAAAACACAAGTTGATGCAAAAATTCACTACGAGAAACATGTTAGAAAAATTTAGAGATAAATCATTTGAAACCTAGAAGAAAAATTCTCTTAAAACTATCATAAAGAAGACATGGTATTGGATTTACTATGTAAATCAAAGTAACACTATTAATTTGACTTTCCAGGAACTTGAAAAGGATTCTTACCAGAAGTAGGCCAGTTTTTCTCGGATGTTCCAGTTCCTTCCTGCACATCAAAATCGTATACTGTAACGCCCTAAATCAGATATGACTTGAAAACCCTCGATGATTTCCAACTTTGGCAGAAATGGTCCCTTGGAGTACGTCGGGCGTACTTATGGTTACGCTTAGCGTACTCTACATAAGTGATCGCGGGGACATCTTGCGTACGCGAGGCGTACGTAAGGGGACGCCGAGCATACACAATCTAAGGCCAAAACCCTAAATTCGGACTGGACCCCTATTTAAACACCTTTTAACCTCTTTGACCAAACCCTATCAGCCTCTTAAGCCCCATTTCGTCTACTTTCAGCTGAGTTAGTGTGAGAGTGAGAGTTTGAGCTTAAAAAGAAGGTTCTGGTGGCCATTTTGGAGTCCATTCAAGAAGGAGAGTTGCTAGTCAAGCTTGAGATGGTTTGGTGCCTCAAGAATCTGCATTGTAGTCATCTTGCAAGGCTTCTGGAGGTAAAAATCTTGCACCTTTCCATCTAAATCCTTAGATCTAGCTAGGGTTTTCTAGTTTTGTCCCTTTGGTTGATTTTGGACATCTTTTGGTGAGTTAAGCAATTCCATGAGATGGGAATGACATATCTGAGGTCCCTTGGTCATTTAGAAGCATAAAAATGGAGTCTTGGTAGATGTATTAGTCGCATGCATGGGTTAAAGACCTTGGAAAGGTCTTAATGGAGGTGTTGGAAGTTTATGAGGCATGCAAGGGCATAAAGTTAGCAGCTTTATGCCTTAGGATGTTTTAACAACCCTAGATCTGACTTTTGGACATAAGGAATCGAGCATTAAGCACTTAATGGAGGAAGTGCTTAATCTGGTCGTATGCTGGGCGTAGCCCATTGTATGCAACATGTAGTCCCCAAACCCTTAGTACGTTGTGCGTACCAGTAAGGTACGCCGAGCGTACGTAGCACAGTTGGGCTTTAATCTGTTTTGGGCCTTTGAGCTTGTGGGTCTCATTTAGTTATAGGGCTTGGTTGTATTCTGTGAGTTATGGGCTTTTTCATCTGTATGAGCCATGGATGCAATGGTTGGGCCTTATTGGGCCGAGAGGCCCATTAAGGATACTGGACTTGGACTTTGGGGCCCATTAACAAGGAAAGGGTACTTGGGCCTTAGGGAGGGGTTTGGAGGTTAGGTTTCCCCTTAGTTAATTTAAAGTCCTAAGATTGATTATATTACTATTATTATTCAGCTCAGGAGATTGCAGACTGTTAGGAGGGTAGTGTTTGTATTCAGTAGACTGAGGTGAGTCTCCTCACCATACCAATGGGTCTAAGACACCAAGGCCGACCCATTATGTGATTATGATACATGTGTTAGACATCCTGTGATTTGACATGTTATGTGATTGTGTTTGTATGTAAGACCTCGAGGGGTTCTTGAGGCACTTAGGTGTAAGACCTTCGAAGGTTTCCTTGACATCCTAGGTCAAAGACCTCGGGGGGGGGGGGGGGGGGGGGTTCCTAAGGCATTGGGCTAAGACCATGTGGGGGTTCCCATATCACCCGAAGTAAGACCCTTGAGGGTTTCCAGGGCTTCATTATGTGATTGGCATGCATGGTTTATGTGTTTTGGATAGCTTTTTAGCTAGTATGTTATGTTATACGTGTTTGTGTGTGGGTGTGCTCTGGGGACCTCACTAAGCTTTCAAGTTTACCATTTGTGGATTTTTTTTCAGGTACATCTGAGCCCAAAGGCAAGGGCAAGGCGTGATGGCACAACGTGCACTCTATCTCTCCTTTACTAGTGTGTTTTGGGACACTCTGATGTTTTTAAAAGAAGATAATGATGTAATGAATGTGAATTTGAAAATAGATGTTTTTGGGAATTTATGGTTTATAAAAATGGTTTGATTATTGAAAAATCAAAATTTACTTTGTAAAAGTTGGGTCGTTACAAGTTGGTATCAAAGCCTTGGTTTGAGGGATCAGGGCACACTCTTGAGTGTGTCAGGACTCAAACTAAGGAAATGGTAAAATTGTTTTCAAAAGTAACACAAAAGTTTTCTTTCTAAAAATGAAAAGATAAGAGTGCAACATGCATGATCAGTCGAGCCAAGTAAGTAGTTCCCCAATGTGTTATCCATGTTATACTGATGTTCGAGCCTAATTGAATATGTGGAAACTTGCTATGTGTATACTTTTAAAACTATATACGGTTAGGAGCTTATAGCCCCAAAATGATTGATTTGGCCTTACTTCCTGTTCCTTATATGGTTAGGGTCCTAGGGTAGAGTCTTTTATTCGAAACTCTATTTGATCCTTTTCTGTGTATAATTTGCATGCATTAAGGTAACCTGTTATTATTTGCCTAATTGATATGAATAGGGCAACTCTTAGGACGGCCTGAGATTAGTATGCAGGTAGTTATGGAATATGGTTTGGTTGTGGGACGATTTGGAGTTATCAGGTAGAGCAGTGGGGAAAGGTATATGTAGGTGTGGAAGGTAGTATTGGGCCCGTACTACTGGAAGCACAGGACCTGTACCCGAACCAATGTTGGATCTGACGACTTCAAAGAGGACCGATGTGGGAAAATCTCTTATATGGTAATTCTGATTACTACAATTTATGATATTTCACTTCAGCATGGTGGTGACACGATTTGGAGCTGGGGGATCAGGATCGGGATTTGGATCCGGGGCGGGATCAGGAGACACTACCGATGTCATTGATGAGAGGCTTTGCGAGCTCATTGCAGTTAAGGTTACCATGGGCATCCTTGACACGACCCCAGTTATCTTTGGGACGGTCAAGGAGGGTATTATGGATCTCATGGAGGAGAGACTCAAATCATTTAGGGCTGAGATTGCTGCGGGCTAGGTTAGGGTCGAACTCCCTCGTTCCGGGAGTTCAAGGCGTGCGGAGCGCCAAAGTTTTTCGGGGCCAGGGACCCCATAGTCAATCGATGATGGATAGCGGATATCGAGAATGCCCAACGCATGAGTTCCTGCCCGGATGCGGCAGAGGTTGGGTTTGCCTCTTGTATGCTGAGGAATGAGGCCCGAGATTGGTAGGGCGAGGTTACTAGGCAGGAGGGGCCATCGAGAGTGGCCGAGATGTCATGGGCCGATTTTTTTCGGCGATTTGATTTGGAGGTTGCACCACCCATTGAGGTGCAACGACTGGTGTAGGAGTTTCATGGGTTGCAACATACCACTAAGACTATGGCGGAGATCACCACCAAGTTTCGGGAGCGAGCTTTGTTGATTCCACAGTATGCTACTGATGGGGAGATGAGGCGGACCCGGTATCATTCCATGATGAGGGATGATATTCGGGAGTTTGTGAGCTTTACGGGGTGCAAAACCCTGAATGAGATGGTAGAGAAGGCCTGTGAGAGGGAAATGGAGTTGGAGTCCCTTACAAAGAAGAAGACTGAGCAGGTACAGGTAGCAGAGGCTCAGGCTAAGAAGCCTAAGACCTATGATTCTCCGGGAGGGGCCAGCAGGGCCAGGGCCAGTGTGCCAAGTGTGGGATGTCACATGGAGAAACATGTAGGGGTTAGGGAACGGTGTGTTACACCTGTGGTTATTCGGGCCACGTGAGCAGGGACTGCCCCAAGAAGGGCTTGATATGTTTTCAATGCAACTAGATCGGCCACAAACAGGCCGATTGTACTAGGTTGTAGGGAGGGGGACAAGCCGTGGTGGTGCCCGTGCCCGCAACTATGAGGATTACTGATGGCCACCCTGTCAAGTCAGAAGCTCCAGCGGTGAAGAGTCGTGCATTTCAGCTGACTACCGAGAAGGCTCAGGTAGCACCGGACGTTGTGGCTGGTACGTGTGTAGTCTTCTCATCGTTATATTTATTTATTTGAAGTGCTTAAATATATGTATGTTTTATGCTGTTTAGGGACCTTTTTGGTCAATGGTATGTCGGCACATGTTTTGTTCGATTTGGGTACTACCTCATCTTTCGTGTCTCTTGCATTTAGCAAGAAATTACGGGACATACCGGGGACTTTGGATACGCCGCTCGAGGTGGAGATTGCAGATGATCGCACTGTGAGTGTTGTGAGGGTATATATCAGGACTGTGTCCTGAATGTGCATGGCGAAAGGTTTCGCATTGATTTAGTCCCCATACTGTTGCGAGGATTGAAGGTGATTGTTAGGATGGCATGGTTGGGGCCCAATGGGGCCATGATTGATTGTGAACGTTAGTTGGTCCGGGTTCAAATGGGGGGGGGGGGAGAACTGATTATTCATGGTGAGAGGGTCTCGCAGGGACTGACCCTCTGTTCGGCTGTGAGGACTAGGAGGTTTTTGCAGCATGGCTGCACGAGATTTCTGGCTTATGTTTCGTACACGAGAGTGGGGACCGTGTCGGATGTGGGTAATGTACTATTTGTACGGGATTTCCAGGATGTTTTTCCCAAAGAGTTACGAGGACTACCTTCGGAGAGGTAGGTGGAGTTTCATGTTGATTTAGTGTCGGGTGCGGCTCCGATAGCCAAGGCACCGTATCGGTTGGCACCACCTGAGATGCAGGAGTTATCTACGCAGCTCCATGAACTGCTAGATCAAGGGTTTATCTGTCCGAGCAGTTCTCCATGGGGAGCATCGATCCTCTTCGTAAAAAAGAAGGATGGGTCGCACAGGATGTGAATTGATTATAGGGAGCTGAACAAACTGACGGTGAAGAACCGTTATCCCTTGCCAAGGATCGATGACTTATTTGATCAGCTATAGGGTGCGTCTTGGTTCTCCAATATTGATCTTTTGGTCCGGGTATCATCAGATGAGGATTTGGGAGGAGGATATACCGAAGACGACTTTCAGGACTAGATATGGTCATTATGAGTTTGTGGTGATGCCGTTTGGGCTCAACAATGCCCCGATAGCGTTCATGGATATCATGAACCAAGTATGTAGGCCGATGCTGGATTGATCAGTGATTGTTTTTATTGTTGATATTTTGGTCTACTCTAAGACCAGGGAGCAGCACGAGCAATATTTGAGGGAGGTATTGGAGACCCTGAGCGCAGAGAAACTTTATGCGAAGTTCTCCAAATGTGATTTCTGGCTACAGGAAGTACAGTTTTTGGGGCATGTCATCAATCAGGATGGAATTTTGGTCGACCCAGCCAAGGTGGAGGCGGTGATGCGATGGGAGGTACCGAGGAATGCCTCAGAGATTTGTAGCTTCTTGGGTTTAGCGGGCCACTATCGGAGATTTATCCAGGATTTCTCCAAGATCGCTATGTCATTGGTCTGCTTGACCAAGAAGAATGTGACCTTTCGGTGGGGTGAGGATCAGCAGATGGCGTTTGAGACCCTGAGACGGAGGTTATGTGGGGCTCCGATTCTAGTACTACATAAGGGGTTGGATGATTTAGTGGTGTACTGTGATGCATCGATTTCAGGGTTGGGTACGGTATTGATGCAGAGGGGGTATGTGATTGCTTATGCCTCAAGGCAGTTGAAGCCTCACGAGGCCAATTACCCAACGCATGACTTGGAGCTGGGGGCGGTGGTGTTTTCCCTCAAGATCTAGAGGTACTATTTGTATGGTGTGCGGTTCAAAATTTATACTGATCACAAGAGTCTAAAGTATTTGATGGATCAGTAGAACCTCAATATGCAATAGAGGAGATGGTTTGATGTTCTGAAGGATTATGATTGCAAGATCTTATACCATCCAGGGAAGGTGAACGTGGTGCCCGATGCATTGAGCCGCAAGACGTTAGGGTCCCCGATTAGGGACATTTGTATGAGGATGACTGTAATTTCGCCCTTGTTAGACATGATCAGAGAGGCCCAGTTCGAGGGGCGATGAAAGAGAATTGGAAAATGGAGAAAATTTGGGGTCAATACCCTTTGTTTGTTAAGGATAGTCACGGTCTTTTGATGCAGTGTGGCCAGATATGGGTGCCGGTATTAGGAGGAGTGAGGTGGAGGCTATAAGAGGTGGCACATAATTCCAAGTTTTCTATACATCCAGGTGCAACAAAAATGTATAGGGACTTGAGTCCGAGTTAAGGTGCACCACTATTAAAACTTGATATGCCACTAAGTGACTTGATATACCACCGAGTGACATGATATGCCACGAAGTGACTTGATATTCCACCAAGTGACATGATATGCCATAAAGTGACATGATATGCCATTCATGAGGTAGATGCACCATTATGGAGAGGATGTGCCAACTTGGAGTCTAGATATTCCAACTTGGAAGAGGATCCACCAACCTTAAAGATGATGTGTCATCCCTTGATCTAGATACGCCAACCACATGCCTGATGTGTCATCTTCATGCAAGGATGTGCCACTTGGTTCCTTGATATGCCAAGGTATCCCTTAATGAGTCATATGCTATGATGCTCAAAGATTGTTTAAGGAAGCTCAAAAGTTGAAGATACTCAAGGATTATCGCTTGATGTGTCACCATGATGGCTGATATGCCATGGTGATCTTGATGTGCCACTATGGATCATGATGATCCATCATGTGTGTTGTTGATGCTCATGTAAGGATGGATGCTCTAGAAGCTGCTGCATGGTGGATTGTGATTGGTTGACACCATTTATGGGCCTATGGGCTAATGGGCTTGTCCTATTAGGGGTTTAGGTTTGATCTCTCATGTATAAATAGAGATACACGCTAAGTCATTTGTATCGTGTCTTTTGTATCCTTAGTGATTAGGACGAATCTCTGTTACGTGTACTTGTAATCTCTATTTGAGAACTATGTAAATAAAGAGTACTCCCCTCCTGCCCATGGACATATATCACATTGAATCACATAAATAATGTGTCTTTGTGTGCTTTTAGTTTCGTGTGTTATCCACATTACTTCCTAACCAGGGTCATCAGAACTTGGCAAGTGGCATCAAATTTGTTCCGAGTCTTGATAAGTATCATCTATTTTCCCTAACAACCCCCTTAATTTTGGATACCAACATTTCATCTCTTACCTTTCATATCTTTGCAGTTTGCAGGTTTCACATGTTTGGTCCCTACAAAGAATTTTTTTTACAAAAACTGTCTTTGTAATTTACATAATAAGTTCCTGTGCATAATTATATTTATAGGAATGGTGTATATGTTAAAAAATTATATAATTTCCCCTTCCTAATAATAAATTTTAAAAAGTGAGCTTTTATCCCTATATAGAAAATAAATTACAAAAATGGTCCCTATGCGATTTTTTTTTCAAAAACAGTCCTTGTAATGTAAGCAAAACCTTGTATGCGTTCCCGACGAAGAGGAGATGGGCATTTTATACTTATAGTTGTTTTAAGAGGGTGTTTGAAATTTATTTTGGAACATTAAAAAGATTTTTAGGAAAAACGACTTATTGACTTATGAAGATGAGAAAATGAGTTTTTAAAAAGTATTTAAATTAATAATAAAAGTCAATAAGTCAATAAGTTATTTTTTCTAAAAAGTATTTGGCTTAGCGTATCATGTAAAATGACCAAAAAGGCTTAAAATATCATTTTTCAACCTAATAAGTTATACATTGTTTTAAGAAGTTAGAAATCGTAACTTCTTAAAATCTCATTTTCAAAGAGTTAACAAAAAGTTGTTTTAAGGTGTGTTTGGGAGTCATTTTTAATCTTAAAAGTGTTGTGGGAAAAACCCTTATTGACTTGTACCTTTTTGGAAAATGAGTTTTTAAAAAATGTCTAAGCTAGCTTGTATGGTGGGAAACGCTAAAAAGTAAATAAGTTGGGTTTAAAAGTGTATGGCTTAGTTTTTTAGAGGTAAAATAATCACCAAAATGTTAAAAAGCCAATAAGCTACCCAAAAGCCAAGATTTTGTGTCTTTTTGAAACTCCTTATTTTGTTTAGCCAAAAAGCTGTTTGAAAAGCTATTTTGAACAACCTAAACACTTTTTTTTAGCTTATTGGCTTTTTGAAAAGTCAATAAGCTAATACGCCAATTTGAGAGGCACTCCCAAACACTCACTTAAAAGTCCTTATAAACCCAAACATTTTTAATTTATTGACTTTTCAGGAAGTCAATAAGTAAATAAGTCATTTTCAGATGAAATCTCAAACACCTTCTTAGTATATTATTTTGCTGAAATCAATTAAAATTATATTGCATTGATGGTTTTCACTTGAAAGATATGTAAAAAAAAATTAATATAATTTTTAATATTTTCACTTGAAAGATATGTAAAAAAAAAATTTAATATAATTTTTAATATTTTATTATATGTGATTATTATTGTAAAATGATATATATATATATTAGAATCGTATTATTTTAATAAATAATAAATATAAATTTATATTTAATGTTATTTTAATTATTTATATTATTACAAATCTTAAGAAAAACTTCTTTGACCGTTTTTATATGATGGTTAAGTATAAACTATTATTTTCAATTTAATGTAAGAGGATCTTTGAATTTATGTTAATTTTAATTCATTTCTAACACATCTTTCTGTCATGATACTACATTATCATTATCTACATATATTATTGGCATCTCTTTATCTAGAGATCCATTCTTATGTCATTTTACAAAACGACCATTCTTTCTTTCTTTGCATTCTAGACCCAAACCTTCAAGGTTTGTTAAATCTACTAAACTTATACTCTTCAGGTTCTTTGTCTTCAAATATCTTCAGTGGTGAACATTGATCTCTTAGCATGGTTTATCACAAAACCAACTCATAATATCTACTTCTCATCTATCTCCCACTGTTTAAGACTAGGAATGGATACACCAAACCTAATTCACTTAAACTATGGCTCTAATACCAATTATAATGACTCGAATTCTCTAACATCTAATCTAAGGGATATATCATAGTTTTATCTAACAATGCATAATTCTACTCTAATTAAAACACTTTACATCCCAGGACAAATCATGGGTTTACAATAAAAATCTACTACAAATTGGAAAAACAAGAAAAATACAATAATAGCAACCTATTATCTATTTCTTGTCCTTGTGTTCATGTCTTCTCCTCTGGTACCATGGCCGCTGCTACCTGAACCTGCAAAATATAGAACATATCTACAACACCAGACAATATTGTTTGCTGAGTTATTTTTTCTATCTTTTTCTTATCTTTCTTCTTGCTCTTTTTTCTCATAATCTATCATCTAAGCTCTTTCTGTTAATAGCATGCACTACTATTCTTCTTATTGACATATCTCTTCTATCCCTCTTCTCTAAATATTCTTTCTAATTTCTCTCGTCTCATCTATCTCTTTCTCCGTCAACTACTATATTTCTCATGCTCTTCTATTAGCGTCTTTTCAGGCTCTTCTTATACTCTACCCATATGTTATCCTTGTCTCTAACTTTACCTATTCTCTACTTTGTCTCTCCTTTGCTCTATATCTTACTCTTCTCTATCTCTTACCCTTCTCTTCTGCCTCTTAAGGAACTTGTCTTTATCTTCTCTTACCATGCACAATTTGGGTTCCTACATGAACCATCTATTGGTAGTTGTCGAGGTCAATAAAATAAAAACCGTTAATATTGCACACAAGGTAGTGTATAATGATAAAGGGACCATATCCACGGAGATTAGTTCAATTTGTAACTTCTATGAAAATATTGTTGTACAAATACTTGAGAAACTAAAACAAAACTAAAAAAAGGGGGTTTTAATCTTTTCATTGTTTAAAGAAACTTAAAATATACTAAGAAATTGAAATCACAATTCAACAAAAAGCAAATGTTTGATGTAAATCAATGAGGGAAAGATGATTGACATTAGATTTCATCACTTGAACATTTGGTAAATCAATCATTAGAACTCAAGGTGCAATACTGGTAATGAATATCTTATTTGGCTATAGAAATCCAAGAAGCTTGAGATTACCTGGACTTTTCTTAGTTAATAAAATAATTAGAGAAGCTCATAATATGTTTCCATAGTTAAAGTCACAATTTCCATTAAACATGTAATTAGTGAAAGTTAATGACCATTAAGAACCAAAAAGTCACCAACTCCAAGAGGAGTCAAATGCTTTCACTATCATGTTGGAGAAAATGGTTATTTTGATTGTGAGAAGTGAAAACTAACACAAGAACCATTGCTGCTCGATACTTTGAAGATCCGTTACTTAATCAAGAAATTAGCCAACTAATCGATATATATACATATAAACTCATGAATAAAGACATATAAGTAGAAAAAAGATGTTAAAATAGAAAACACTTTCATTAAGATTCAAGAACAAGTTCATGAAGTTCTTCAAGATCAACAAAAAATTCAAGGATTTACACCAATGTCAACCAACAGAAGTTTAACCTAACATGGCTAAAGTTAAGAAAACAAAATACAAGTTAAATGTATCAAACATTCCAATTGAAAAATGAGAGAAAAATGATAATCTTCAAAGTTTTCTTGATGTTCTTCAAGAGCTCCAAAGTGCAGAGAAAACACACAATTTTTCGAATCCAAAAGCTGTTGAAAAGAGTCCTACAAACATTCCCCATATATCATCAACAACCAAAATTTCGAATTTGTCCCTTCAGCATTCACACGAAACATTTGGATTCTCACACCGAACATATGAGATGCGTTGAAATGAGGAATCATTGCTTTCAAAAGCCTTCTCCCTCCGTTCTCTCCTCGTACTTGCTCCACCCCAGTTCATAGACTTCTAAGCCCAATTTATTGTCATTTTAACACTCCAAGGTAGCCCAAATCTTCCTTTAATCTTCTAAAGCCCAAGTCATCATGTCCTTATTAGATCGTTATCCCGTATTGATTCTATATTTTTCTCAACACCAAGCATAATTGTTTGCATCCACTAGTTTGGAAATATACCAAAAGCTTCATGTTTTAATATCTTGCACTCCCACAATCGCTCAACATTATATAGTCTTTAATAAATCTACAACTAAAATCAAAAGACTAGAAAGTACCCGATACAGATATAAAATAATGAAAAGGAGAATATGCATGATTATTGACTAAATTTGGAATGAAATATGCTAAAATAAACTATAAAAAGAAGTAAATAAAATGAAACTATCATCTACCTACTTCCTTAAAGGTATCATCATCTCTTTCCCTACAGGGCCATAATCTCATTTCCAAATGAATCATACTCTTGTCTCCATAGGAAGCGTACTCTTATGCCTGAAGGAATTTCTATCTATTGTCCCCGAATGAACCATACTCTTGTTCCCAAATGAACCTTTATCTCTCGTCCTCGAAGGAACTTTTATCTCTTGTCCTGGAAGGAACCTATATCTATTGGCCATGAATGAACCATCTTCCTCTACATCCCAATCTTTTTATGTGGATCATCACATAACACTTGTCCCATAGACAGTCTACCTCTCTGTATCATCAAGAGACCATATTTCTCTACATATCTATCTTTGTTATGAGACCCGTCACACAACACTTGTCCCATGGACAATCTATCTCTTTGTCTCATCAAGAGAGCATCTAATATTTCTCTTATAGTACTTAACTCATTAAGTACTAAATCGTTATCTATGTCTAATAACATATTGGTATACCATACAATACTAATAATATCTATAGATACACACATACTCTTGTGATTATAGTACATATAATCATCTTATACCCCTATCTACAAACTCTTAAGTATCCATAGACACCATTCTTATTTTCTATTCACACATAGGATTATATTACATATAATCTTATTCTTTCTTTATCTAATATGATTGGTATTTCTCATAATACCCTTATTCTTCTTTTACCCACTTATACATCCTGTGGTTATACATACATTGTAAGAACCCAAATTTTTGAAAAAGTTGACTTTTAGTTAAATATTGACCAAAAAGGCGATTTGGTCATTTATGAAAAAAAAAAATTAGATTATGTAGTTGTGAATTCATGAAAAACGGCCAAAATAAGTTTAAGTCACTAAGACGAGGTTAGAAGAGTAAGTTCAATAGAAATAATGCATGAGAAGATGCGTTTTTGATCAAAAGGATAAAATGGGTATTTTATGCTTTTGATACCGACTTTGTGACTTAATAGATTAAGACCTATATTAAATCAGTGAGATGTGACTTGATAGATGTGTAGAGTATGTTCCCAACTTTGCGTGGCTATAAAGAACATAAAAACATGTAAGAAACGAATAAAATATGATGGTTAGAAGTTAGGACAAAAATGTCCCAAAGTTGGAATGGGATCAACCAAGGGATTGTTGTCAAGCAGTACCCGCGACATGGGAAGTGTTTGCTGTGGTGCTGGAAGCATTTAAGTGGCCTTTGACTGAGTTCAAATGGGTCACAATGGGATGGACAATAGGATGTGCAACGCGAAAACACATCATAACACAAGTATTAACCCGTTAAAAGCCTCATTCTCGATCATTTTCTTTGGAAATTGATTGAGAGCTTGGAGAAGGCGGCATTATTACCAATAAGGAGGCTAGATGAAGTAGATATGGAGTATAATAAGGAATAACATCATCTCTCCATTAAGGTAAATATTTCTCCTTTAGATTAAGCTTTGAGCTTAAATGGTGAAATAACATGTTTATGATGTTATTGATAATGGTGAAATAACATTCTTAACCAAGCTTAGAAAGTGATTTACATGATGGAATCAATGTATGTGAGGTTAGGATTTGAAACCCGAACTAATTGGATTAAGGATTGACGAATTATATTGGACTGTAATGAATTAAGTATACTAGGATGCTTAATTAATTAATCGGTTGGCATTAAAAGATAAAGAATGAAATGATAGAAAATTGATCCATTAAGTGATTATGTTGACTTTTAAGAGTCAAAACTCTTTATAGGCTAATACAAGTATTAAGATACTTGTGTATATGTATGAATAGGCCTAAGAGCAAGAAAGATGGATTAAGATGCATCAATGATAGAGTAGAGGAAAGATGGGACAGTTAGTCATCACTAACTGAGAAGGTGAGTTATATCTCTCAATCTCTCTATTTAATCAAATTTATACATTATATATATATATATGTGTGTGTGTGTGTGTGTTTATGTGTAAAAAGTCATGTACATGAGAACGAAAAAGAGGAAGGAAAGATAGGATTATATAGATTATAACCTTATGTAAGATTAAGCAAATGTGGTTATACATGTAAGACATGTATCTGAGCACGTATGTATAACAAAAGTACGTACAAGTGGGTAAAGAAGAATGGGTATCATGAGGTATACCCATGAAAGTAGATAAACAAAGAATATGATTATATATAATATAATACTATGTATCAATAGATGATAAGAAAGGTATATGTGGATACCTAAGAGATATAAGAGTATGTAATTCTATCTAGCTACCATTAGTATTGTAGAATGATATATGGTACTAGACATAGATAAATATTAAGTACTTAATGAGTTAATTACTAGAAGAGAAATATTAAAAGGTCTCTAGATGGGATATAAAGATAAATATTCCTTTAGGGACAAGATATAGATTGTTCCTATGAGAACAAGGGTAGGGTTCCTTCAACGACAAAAGATTGAAGATTCCTACGGGAATAAGAGTAAGGTTCATAAGGGGAAAAAAGATAGGAAATTCATAAGGGGATAAAATTAAGGTTTCTACAGGGACAAAGAGAGAAGATTACATCAGGAATAAGAGATAGGTAGTTCCTTTAGGGACAAGATCATGATTCATTCGGTAATAATAGTATGGTTCCTATGGGAGCAAGAGTAAGCTTCTTTCGAGGAAAAGATTATGGTTCCTTCGGGGACAAGAGATAGAGATTACTTCGGGAATAGAGTAGAGGTTTCTATGGGGGCACAGAGTATGATTCCTATGGGAATGAGATTATGTCCACACATGAAAAAATATAGATGATTCCCTCTGGGAATATAAATAGATGATTATTGAAAGAATCTAGATTGAGTATGATTAGAAGAGATAGAGAAATGTTCCTTTGAAGGGACAAGATCAAAGAGGTCACTGTAACAACTTAGATATAACCCACATGGGGTTAAGTGTAAAGAATCCATGAGGGATTCAAGAGAAAGCAAAAGGATTAAGGATCCACAAGGGATTACAAGAAAGAGGGGTAACAATGGTTTAGTGGTCCCAGTAATGAAAGTGGGATGTTGCTGATGGGTTTTAGTATATTACAACATCCTATGGTGCACATACAACCCTAAATGTTTTGGATCTGTGTTTTCTCTAATTGTACATGCAATATTGTTTCTAAATCATTAAGCATACAACTAGCATACAATTGATATAAACAACATGGAATTGAGTTATAAAGTTACCTATTTGTTGTAGCTTGTAGTTTTGGCCTCTAAGAACTTAGTTCTCCAAGTGTTGCACCTCAAATGGAATCACACAACACCACCAAAAATGGAGGACTTGAGATAGAGAATACTTGCACTCAAAAATCGACTATAACTCTTTCAAGAACATTAGGGTTCCCATTTTAAGAAATAATGGGTTTCTTATATAGTGTGGTCAAACTAGGGTTACACCATGTAAACCCTAATGTGCATAACCTTCCATATTCCTTAGGCTCCATGGGTTTAAACCTCCATGGGTTGCCACATGGGTTTAGCCCAACCTAAGGAATCATGGATCATTGGCTCACACCATAAGAATGAATGATGTTACCAAATGAACCCCTTATATTTAATTAGTCTCTTTTGATCACAAAATTAATTCCAAATTAATTCTTGATCAATACTCATTAAATAATATGATTTCATATTAATATATTAGAAATTATAATGTATTAATAAATCATGAATATCCTCATCTCAAAACTCCATCCTTACAAATTGTTCCGGTGCCATGCAACCCAAATGGACCATGCTACTCTCGGGTCAACTACATACCAATTATAGCTATGGGATTAGACACTTAATCCAACAGTCTCCCACTTGGATAAGTCTAATAGCTATTATTGCAAGTACGAATCCATAACCCGACTAGCAATCGTATCTCTTAAAAGCCGTTGTCGAACTCTGACATAGTCAATGACGCGTCCATTAGATAAGGGATCATATATTCCTCCATTCTAAATATCAAATGGACTGAGAAATGGATTATAATCATTCTCTCTGCCCTTTGTTTGTTTCCCGATTTCCGATTTATGACGACCGACTAATTGAACAAATCAAATCAGTCCAGGATTGGCCAATCACTTAGGGGTGCCATCCCTAAATCATCGAGGGGATCACATATATCACTTTTATCCACATGGGGGTAAAAGGAACGGATAAACTTGTACCCAAATGCTTGCTTGTACTTACTCATCAAATTACACACAACAATATGTTTTATAACACCAAGTTACTAGTGCATTTACATATGTCAATGTGCAACTGACTCGCAACTACAACTCACTGTCTCCGTTTCAAGAATATAAGATATTATCGTCTCACAATCACTCGTGATAAAATCCATGTAGTGATTCAGATGAGCGTAGGTTGAATCCAATACACGAATCTTATTCTAGGAGTACTCATGAACACTGCAGCAAATTTGTCCTAGACAAACTACAAACCCATTCATGATAGTCTTGCCTCGTACCTACTTCCAAAGTATGATCGACTGTGGATGGTTTGACTAACCTAGTTATTTGGGAGGTTAAAACATGCAAAGTGAAACACAATAATAATACTAATCCTATATGGCCCCAAAACTTTTGAGTGTCATATTGATTACTCATTATTCATTGTATAATGTTTCGATTTATCAACTTAATACTTGAATTAAAAAAAATAGTTGTCCCATGCTCCATGCATGCACACTATGTTTTCTATGGTCCTCTCTTTGTGAAATAGATCAATTGAATGCCTTTCAATGATGCTCATTTCACAAATCCAAATCCTTATTGCAAGTGTAATAATTCCAAATTCTTGTCACTACTAGAAAGTGTTAGGTTCTAAACTATCATGCAATGATTCTTTAGTAATGTCTAGGTACCAAAAGTCACAGAGACTTGACCAATGATAATAAAAAGTATTCCTGTGGAGATTGTTACAAGACAATTCCATGGAAATGAAGTCTCAAATTCAAAGTACATTCCTTTGAACATCCTTCTTGGATAAAAGTTTCTAACTTTTTCATCTATTCTTCAACTCCCAATATAGAAATATTCCATATTTTCCATACGAAAACTCATTATTAATAGACTCATGTCTATTCATAATAATGTCAATATGGTCCATCCATTACTATACTTCCAACTGTCCTGAAGCGACCAATCCTTGGCAAACCTTAGACTGTCCTTAACAGTTGTTTAACCACTTTAGTCATATCCGGTTCCATTCATTTTCCCTCTTAATGCCCTAGGCATTTGGAAAATTAGAACATGAGAATATTATAGCTTATACAATCGATCCTATACCGAAGCATATGGGACACGATTCATAATGTCTAAAATAAAGACATGATACTTGATCAGTGTTTTTCTATAATATTTCTATTTTGTATGTTCTCACAATTCGAATTATGAAGATGAATGCCGTAATCATAATCAAATTTTGAGAACACAATTAACATTTCCATATAGAATTTCCTTATGCCAAGTCTTTTCAACACAACATTCATATATGTCCTTGACTGAATTTGATTAGAACCTCAATCTAAGCTTTTAAAATTGAAATGAAGTATGAATTCCTCTCCCTTAATTATAGCAAAACAACCTTTCAAACCCTGCATCTTTGCAAACTGAAACTTTTGTTTCCTATAATTAACATTGCTAACTTGCAATACTTATAAAAAATTTTCTCCCACTAGCATAATAATTACATCTTACTAGCATAACATTTATGGTCCCACTAGCTATGACATGTATTTAGAAATCAGCTGGACTTTTCGAAATCAATACTTATTGGCTTCCTTTCCAAATTTCAGATTTTTGATATGAGATGCTTCGATAAGATTTTATGTAGGCATCTCAAACTCATACACCTTTCCTTAGAAAGCTCACATGCATGCCTAAACAATTTTAAAACTTACAACCATAAGTCTCAAATGTTTAGACCTTTTCCATTTCTCACAATTCGAACTATGAAGAGGGATGTCGTAATCATCATCGAATTTGAGAATACAAATATCACAATCGCTAACAATTAAAATCTACTTAGTGAAAGTGTTTCCTCACAATCATTTTCATGAATTGGAGAGAAACCTTATCACACTTAGATTTTATGGTGTATGTGTTCCTATCCATGTGAATTTGTCATAATCATAATCACAAGACAAGGTTAGTGACAAATGCTAACTCATATGGATTGAACTTGTTTAATATGAATTTCTTGCCACCTGGCAGCACAAGGGCCTGCCATTGCTTCTAAGTTATTATGCAAACAATTGAGAACTCATAGAACTCACATACATAGTCAACTTTAATTGGAATGGGCACAAAAACAAGAATATGTAAACACGATAGGCTACAAACCTCAAGTCGTGTGCTAGCGATAAACATTAGGTTTTATTCTTGATTAGTTCTTGAAACTTGTCAAGATCCTTAAGACTCCCACTGACTTCTTGAAATATAAGTTCAATTTGTCAAGGAACATTACTTGAAAAACAAATATTCAAGAGTTAGTGCAGACTCTAATCAAGACAAACACTTCATACAATTAGTCTTAATTGGTCTTTGTTTTATCCGAAAATCACAACATACCAATTCCAAATGTACAAGAGTAGAAAACATTTTACTCAACATTTGATAAGTGTTATAAACCTTTCTTAAGATTATGGCACTCATGGTTCAATCTTGGAGTATGACTCTAAGACTCGATTTGGAACGAAGTAGGATTCACCTTCTTGATTTAACCGTTCCAACAATTCACGATTCCTCTTCTTAGCCATACAAATACACTAAGATGTCCTTACAGGATCAATTGTGATATGGTCTTTTATAATCATTAAGATAATCATAAAACACGATACTAAAGTACTCTCCCATCCTTTCAGATTGGAGAAACTTTTATCTTTCTGCCTATTTTGATCCTTCTTATTCGTTCTGCCACACATTGAAACTTTCCAATGTTCATAATCATACTTAAACTTGTAAGCATAACCATATTTACCAAACTTTAGTAAATCATGATGAATAGTCTTATCGTTCTTTGAGGTAGACTAGATTGCACACCCAGTGTACCCGATCCCTTAGTCCTTCACTTGACTCACATATACATGTAAACAAGAAATTAGTTTTAATTTACCAAAGATGAAAATTCTCATTCATCACACAATACAAGTTGCATAATTCTAAGTTTCTATCCAACCAAAACTTATGTGATGAGAATCTTTCCTTATTTGGCAAATTCTTGACACTACCACTAACAAAAGAATCAAATTCATATTGCTAACATAGAAACATACAAACATCAATTTTCACAAATGCTATTAAAAGAGATATAATAAAATAAAAACAAATTGTTATTTATTTATAAAATGAAAAACTTTTCCTTACAATGCAATTACAAATTAGAACTATGTTATTACAAATTTCTAAGCAATCTATCATAACTCTTAAGCATCAAATCAAAAATCCAATCATCGAACCATGAGATTGAAATCCATCTTCACGACTAGATTCAACATACCCTTCCTTTAAGCTTCCTTCCTTTTGCATGATCCTACAAAACATCAAAATGCAACCTTGTCACATCATGTATTAAGAATCAACAATTAGGAACTTAATAGAGTTAGATACTGGACTTACCTGAAGCAGAACCATACAATCTGACTAAAGTTCTCAGGTAGTCAGGGCAGCTTCGATTCCAATGTCCCTTTCCTTGGCAATAGAAGTAAGCATGCTTATTGGGAATGGCATATGGAGCAATCTTATATTTGGCCTTTCCCTTATGATCAAAACTTTTGATCATGGACAATTCCTTTCCTTTAGGAAAAGGAATCATTTTTGAGATATCCATGTCATTGCCCATGTCAGGTTGAGAGTTAGATCTTCCAGTCAAATTTGCGTGACCATTGTGCCAAATCATTGCTGATTCAGCAGCAATCAACAAATAAGTAAGATCAATAAGGGTCATGTCGTCATCTATCACATAGTAGTCTTTAACAAACTCATTGTATGACTCGGGAAGTGATTGAAGAAACCAGTCAATAGCCAACTTCCTTAGGAACATGACACCCAACATTCTCAGCCTTTCAATGTGTGACTTCATATCCAAGACATGTGCACACACAAACTTTCCATCCTTGTGTTTGTTATCCAATAGGGCTTAAGTGATCTTGAACTTTTCAAGTCTTCGAACTTGTGGGTTAGGGAGAATAATTGGAGGAGGTGGAGGATGTGAAATATGATTTCCATTTCCACTAATGCACGACAAAGGGTTTAATCTTTTACCTTGATCGCCATGTAGGATATCATCTTGAAGAGGAAAGCTTGTTCCAAAAGATTTGGGAAGACCATAGTTGTCTGAACTAGACATCTACAATGGGAGAAATTTAAATGAGTTGATTTAAGTCCTTAACATAACACCCAAATGAAATATTAAGGCTAGGACCCAACACAATATTTTACAATTTGGAAGAGGGATTCCGTAATCCGAATGCAAAATATTTGAAGGTAGGTAAATGAGGATTTACCGATTTCCACCATGAAAAATGAAATTAATCATTAGGTTTTAAATGGTTTAAAATTCCTAGATCCTTTGAGATTCATTGAACTTTTAAATGACATGTTTAAATATCGATTGTGCCCTTCAAGTTTGTGACTGGGATGTCAAGGATCACAAACAAGGTGTGAATAACCATGCAAATTAGCTTGGTACACTCAATGTGACAACCACCTAATCAATGTGCCAGTTAACCAAACACGCTCCATTAACGACTTAACAAGGTGCAAAGTGCAATTTCATGGGTTAGCACCAAATTCACATTTTCCTAGGTAACTAAGATTAGGAATTTATAAGTGTTTAGTTACTTAGTATTTCATTATAATTTTAATGAGAATTTAAATGTCCTGTGAAACCCGTTCAGCTAACGACCCTCTACCAGTCAAGGAAGCGGTGGGTGAGAGTGGACACCCAATAAACTGCCATTTTATAGACAATAATCTTATACCCCCTTATGGACCGGCTTCGTGAATGAGGCCTACTAACGGTAAGACTGACTTTACTCGCACACATATAATTAAATATTTAACCTATAATATTATAATAGTATATGGGTTATATTTTAAACTTTTAAAATTCTAGGGTTTGGAACTAAATGTTTCAAAGTGTGACTTTACATTTACAAATTCCAAAACTTGAGGGCAAGTTTTGAACTATTCAAAAACTTTTGGTTTCCATAGCTTATGAGTTTAATATAGGTTTTATGAAAAGACTCTTGACATTCCATATCTTGAGGACAAGTTATGGAGTTCATAAAACATTTATGTAAAAGACTCTTCAAGTTCCATAACTTGAGGACAAGTTATGGAAGACTTAAAAGCATTTAAGATGCCATTTTAAAATGAGACATTTCATTTTCCATAACTTGATGACAAGTTATGGATTTCACCAAAAACAATTAGATCAAAAATTCCAACTAACAAAATCATAAAATTTGCCTATGATCTAATTAAACTCATAAGTTAATATAATTCATATCAAACAAGTTTCAAGAAATCAGCCTAATCATATAAACTAATACAAACGATGAAACTCTGACAATTATTTTTTATTTAGATGTGAACCATCATTACCATATCAACCAAATCAGATTTGATGAACTAAAACATTTTGTGGTAATGATTCTAATCCAATATAGGCCAAAAAACTTGAAAAATTGCTGTCTGGACAGGTAACTCGTCGAGCCCCTTACTGGACTCGACGATTCCAAGGCAAACTTCAACCTACTCATCGAGTACAAGAATGGACTCGATGAGTAGGGCTGTCAGACAACAAATTTCAACTTTGAAAATTAACGCCTTGCATAAAATATAATAGAGAACAACCCATGGATCTGATACCACTGATGGGTTTTAGTATACTTCAACATCCTATGGTTTACATACAACCCTAAATGCTTTGGATCTATGTTTTCTATAATTATACATGCAATATTGTTTCCAAAGCATCAAGCCTACAACTAACAGACAATTGATATAAACAACATGCAATTGAGTTATAAAGTTATCTCTTTGTTGCAGCTTGTAGTTTTGGCCTCTAAGAACTTAGTGCTCCAAGTGTTGCACCTCAAATGGAATCACACAACACCACCAACAATGGAGGACTTGAGAGAGAATACTTGCACTCAAGAATCGGCTATAGCTCTTCCAAGAACACTAGGGTTCCCATTTTAGGAGCTAATGGGTTTCTTATATAGTCTATCAAAACTAGGGTTACACCTTGTAAACCCTAATGTGCATGACTTTCCATATTCCTTAGGCTCCATGGGTTTAAACATCCATGGATCATCCATGGGTTGTCACATGGGTTTAGCACAATCTAAGGAATCATGGATCATTGGCCCACGCCATCAGAATGAATGATTTTACCAAATCAACCCCTTATATTTAATTAGTCTCTTTTGATCACAAAATCAATTCCAAATTAATTCTTGATCAATACTAATTAAATAATATGATTTCATATTAATATATTAGAACTTATAATATATTAATAAATCATGAATATCCTCTTCTCAAAAGTCCATCCTTATAAATTGTTTCGATCCCATGCAACCCACATGGACCATGCTACTCTCGGGTCAAGTACATACCAATTATAGTTATGGGCTTAGACACCTAATCCAGTAGTTGTTAACTTAAAGTATGAGATGTGACGTTTGGGTCTAGATGAGTCCAGAGTGTTAAGGCACTAGATATGAGGATAGAGAAAGTGTTAGAGTATCTATATAGGATGAGAAGAGCTTGCTAAGAGACTAAGAGTAGAGTAAAGAAGAGGCAAACTTAAAAGCAAATATAGAGTATGAAAAGAGCCTTTAAAGAGACTAAGTAATAGAGCATGAGAAGGGCATGTTAAGAGGCTAATAGAAGAATATGAGAAGTACATGATAAAAGTCTTAAGAGCTCCCAAGTTTATCAAAAGAAAAGAAAAGAAGAGAAAAGAAAGTCATGAGAGAAATGAAGAGAAAGGAAAGGAAAACAAAATTTTCTTTTGTGTTCCTGAGTTGGAGAGAAGTGGAAGGAAAATTAATCATTTTCTTATTTCCTTCCAAATCCTCCCAAATCGGAAGGAAAGATAGGAGGGAAAGTGATCCTTGCATTTCCCTCCACTTACTTCCATTTCATTCCTTTAATGAAACTCAGGAATACCAATTTCTTTTATTTTCTTCTCATTTCCACCCATTTCCTTTCCTTTCTCTCGTTAAGTTAAACTCGGGAACGAGGTATAAGAGTAGAAAGAAAGAATAGAGCAGAGAAAAAGATAGATGGGAAAATAAAAGGATAGTAGTGTATGCTATGAAAGAAAGAGAGAAAGACTAGAGAAAGATGAAAGAGATAGATGGATGAGAAGAATAGAAGTGTATGATATCAAAGAAAGAGTTATAAGATAAAGTATGAGAAAGAGAAGGAAAGAAAGATTAGAAAAGAAAGAAGAATAACCCATCGAGCATTTTGTGTCTGATACTATAGTGTTTTATGTTTAGTCAGCTCAGGTTGGAGCAGTTGTTGTACCAAAAGAGAAGACAATAGCACAATGAAGAAATAGATAGGAGGATGTTATTATTGTATTCCTTGTTGTTTCGAATTTTATGTATGGTTTTTATTGTAAACCCGTGATTATTTTGGGGATGTAAAGATTTTAATTAAGATACAAGAATTTTATTGTAAACTTTGATAGGTCCCATAGAAAATATGCATAGAAATCTAGGTCGTTACATAAATGATCATATACATGTCTTAGATTTATTACCATAATTACATGATCTCACATAGGATTATAATCTGTATAATCCTTTCTTTTCTTCCTTTATGTCATGCTCAGGTACATGATGTTGAATCTATATGCCCAAGAATCATTATGGAGTGATATTGCTAATAATATATGATCCTATAAGGTCACACATTTATCAAGTTGACACATTTTTTATATTTATTATTAATGTGGTTATTAATAAATAATATTGATTCTTTTATTTTGATTATGGAATAATTATTTTTTATGAAGATAATAATTATAAGATAGTAAAACTAGTTAGTATTTCATATGGTATGAATCAATAAGTCATGCACAACCTTTTGGACCAGTTGTGTAACGACCCAAATTTTAAAGAAAATGTTCACTTTTAGTTAATAAAACATAATTGCATAAACCATGAAATCCCAACATAATTGTTTTCAAATCAACGATTCATTACAACTTATTCAAATCATCAGAGTGTCCCCAAACCCTAATAGTGCAAGAGAGAGATAGAGTGCACCCCGCGCCATCATGCCATGCCCTTCCCCTTGGGCTCTGATGTACCTGAAGCAAAGCAACAATCTGTAAGTGAAATGCTTAGTGATTTCCCCAGAGCATACCACAAACTACACATACACATATCCTATTAGCTAATTAAAGAAACACACATATCACACAAGGCATGCATACACAAAACCTGCAACAATGTCATGGGCTACCCTATATGGTCTTTACCTAGGACTGCCACAGGCTACCGCTCATGGTCTTACATCTAATGCCATGGGCTACCCCACATGGTCTTTACCTAGGAATGCTATGGACTACACCACATGGTCTTACATCCAATGTCACGGGCTCCCCCCAGGGTCTTCCATGCAAACCACAGAAACGTATATCATATCAAATCGTGGAATAACTAACACATATATCATAATCATGTAATCACATAATCGGCCGACCTTGGTGTCTTAGACCCATGGGTATGTTGAGAAGACTCACCTCTGTCTGCTGAATACAAAAGCTACTCTCTTAACCGTCCGAATCTCCCGTGCTAAATAATAACATTAATCAATGTTATGATGAAACAACCCAAAAATCACATCCCACAAATTTTGATTTAATTTATCCTAAAACCATAACTATCCAAGTACAAATAGAAAAAACCAATGTAAAGTATCATAAAAGACTATCATCATTACTAAAACTGTCTGCATAAAAGAAAATGATAGTAAAACTCCCAAGCTGAGATTTGTGGTGTGTGTGTGCCATACAATCATCCCGAGCCCTTCCCTTTGCTACCAGAGGTACCTGAAACCAAAACTGAAACTGTAAGCACGAAGCTTAGTGAGCATCCCCAATCTATCACATGCCAAACAAACTCATAATCATGAACATATACTGGGCCCCGCCCAGTTCATCAGGCCCCTCCCGACATCAGACCGAAGTCCGGAATAACTTGGGCCCCACCCACTACATCGGGCCCCGCCCGACATCAGACCAAAGTCCGGAATAACTTGAGCCCCGCTCACTACATCGGGCCCCGCTCGACATCAGATCGAAGTCCGGAATAACTGAACCTATAACATAAACATCGATGAATCACAAAGACATCAAGCATACATATCTACTTCTAGCTATACTACCAATGGGTCAGCGTTGTTGCCTTAGACCCAATCCTACTAAAAAGGAACTCACCTCGAATGTTTGACTGTTGACGACCTGAGTGAGAAATCCCTAACTGTTGATTCGGTGACTTCCTGACTATTAATATATAAAAACATTTAGTCAAAACCTGATAATCCTTCCCATGGTAAAATGACTCTTTTACCCCTAGTCAAAGTACTGGTCAGAGTCAAACTTTCAAATTGACTCTACTCGTTGAGTACTCCGCTCTCAGATCCTATTATTCGCGACTCGACTTGCCGAATCACTCCATGACTCGCTGAGTCTGCCCATTACCGAGTCCATCAAACTCTGAGTCCTAGTTCCACTCAACTCACTGAGTCAATCCATTTACTTACTGGTCCGAGTTACTAATAGGGAAAAATAGGGTCTGCCACCAGACTCGCCGAGTCAGAATAATGACTCGCTGAGTCCTTGCATGCAACCCGTCAACAACTCATATGAATGGATTTCTATATATCCAAAACATAGATCTGGTCTGCTAAGACTATCCTTACACATAAAGTTGCTAACTTTACGTGTATCCATGGCGTAATGAAGCAATAACACCAAAAACTTAGCTACTATGAAGATTATTTATCTAGAACAAGATCATGGCTGCATAAAGATGATTTCCTTGAGCCCCTAGAGTTCAAGGGAGATTAGATCTGAGATATGGATCGATAGAAATGCTTCAACACTAAGGATTTAGGGTTTTTGAGCTCAACACCATTATGTTTAGGGACAATAAGATCTAATATACAAGAAGGATCAAGTTGAGAACTTGATTACCAGAAAAGGTGCCAAAAGGAAGATAGCTTCTGGATCTATTTTGCCCTCCTTGAGTCTTCGACTTATTTCTTCTTCTACTAGCCTCTAGATGCACCAAAAATCACTCATAAAGGTGAGAAACACTCAAGAACACTTATAGGGGACTAGGGTTTTGGAAGAAACGTTCTGGAGGTGATGAAGGCCGAGATGGGCCATCATAATGATGCTTAAATAGGGTGCAAACCCTAAGGATTAGGGTTTTCTCCAGCCTGGCCAACTCGCCGACTCGGGAATAATGACTCGTCGAGTCGCCTCACTATTCTCCATGTGCAGGCGCGCACCTACTCGGCGAGTCAAGGCTATGGACTCGCCGAGTAGCCTTTCTAAGGAAAAATAAAATAAAATAAAATAATTAGAATCACATACTAGGAATGGGGCGTTACAAATCTCCCCCACTTATCTTAGACTTCGCACTCGAAGCCTGATGACCCTTCAAACAACTCTGGATAGTGCTCCTTCATCTCCTCCTCGGGTTCCCATGTCCACTCTGACCCCTTTCGGTGCTGCCACTACACCTTAACTAACATGACCCTTTTGTTTCTCAGATCCTTCGTCTTGCGATCTAAAATCGCCACTGGCTTCTCAATATAGTTCAAACTGTCATCTACCTGAATATCTTCCAAGGGTACCACTGCTGAATCATCCACTAAACACTTTCGCAACTGCGAGACATGAAACGTGTTGTGGATCTGACTGAGCCTAACTGGGAGATTTAATCGGTAAGCAACCCGACCCACTCGGGCTGAAACTCTAAATGGACCAATGAATCTGGGACCTAACTTGCCTCGTTTCTAAAATCTAATAACACCCTTCCAGGGTGACACCTTCAGGAGAACCATATCGCCCACCTGAAAGTCCAAGTCTGATCGCCTCCTGTCGGCGTAACTCTTTTGTCGGCTCTGAGCAATCTGTAGCCTGCTACGGACCTGTTGTATTATCTCTATGGTCTTGAGGACCACCTCGGTACTCCCTATTACTCTCTAACCCACCTCGCCATAACAAACAGGGGTCCTACATTTCCTCCAATAAAGCATCTCAAAATGAGGTCGGTCTATACTGGCGTGCTAACTATTGTTATATGAAAATTCTGCTAATTGAATATACGTATCCTAACTACCACCGAAATCCAGTACACATGCCCGAAGCATATCCTCGAGAGTTTGAATCGTCATCTCACTCTGGCCGTCCGTTTGAGGGTGGAAAGTGGTGCTAAAATGAAGATGAGTACGCATCTCGTCGTGGAAACGCTTCCAAAACCTGGAAGTGAAACAGACATCCCGGTCTGACACCACCGAGACGGGCACCCCATGATGTGCCACTATCTCCCGTACATAAATCTTCGTCAATATCTCGGCCAAAATGCTCTCCTGGATCGGTATGAAGTGTGCGCTCTTGGTCAATCGATCCATGATGACCCAAATCGAATCGACCCCGCGTGGGGTTCTGGGAAGCTTAGTGATGAAATCCATGGTGATATCCTCCCATTTCCACATGGGAATTTCTAATGGTTGCATCTTGCCGTGGGGGTATTTGGTTTTCCACATTGACCTTCCTGCAGGTTAGGCATCTCTCAACATGCCAAGCCACATCGCGCTTCATGCAGGTGCACCAATAATTAGGTCGAAAATCTCTATACATCTTCGTCGCGCCTAGATGGATAGAGAACCGAGGCTTGTGTGCCTCATCCATCAATATCTGCCGTACTTCACCCCAGTACGGTACCCAGACCCTCCCATGCAGGTCCAGTAGTCCTCGGTTGTCATAATCAAATGAAGCTACTCGGCCCACGATCCTCTCGCACTTCTGTCGTTCTTCCTTCAATCCCTCGACCTGTGCCTCCCAGGTCTGCTCCTGCAAAGGAGTCACTAAGGTCACCCTCAAACAGATATCTCAGATCCGGTCCGCCGTTGCCTTGCGGCTCAGGGCATCTGCCACCACAATTGCCTTACCTAGGTGATAAAGGATTTCACAACCGTAATCCTTCACTATGTCTAACCACTATCATGCCTCATGTTCAGATTAGGCTAATCCATGAGGTACCTCAAACTCTTGTGATCCGTGAATATGGTACACCGAACCCCATAGAGGTAATGCCGCCAAATTTTGAGAGCGAACACCACAACCCCCAACTCCAGATCATTCTTCGGATAGTTAGCCTCGTGAGGCTTTAGCTGTCTCGAAGCATAAGCTATCACATGGCCTCGCTGCATCAACACTGATCCCATGCCTATGATCGAAGCATCACAGAAGACTACAAAATCATCTACTCATTTTGGCAGGGTGAGAATTGGTGCCTCACACAATCTTTGCCTGAGCATCTTAAAGGCTACTTGCTGCTCATGGTTCCAAAGAAAGACCACCGACTTCTTAGTCAGTCGGGTCAACGGGACTGCTATCTTAGAGAAGTCCTTGATGAATCTCCTGTAATACCTTGCCAGACCCACGAAACTCTGAATCTCAGATGAAGACCTTGGAGTCTCCCACTGCATCACAACCTCAATCTTGGCCGGATCTACTAAAATACCCTTCTGGTTAACGAGATGCCCAAGAAACTGCAACTCGTGCAACCAAAACTCGCACTTGGAGAACTTTACAAAAAGTCTCTCCCTCCTCAGTGTCTCTAGGACCTCTCTCAGGTGTTCCTCGTGCTGCTCCCGAGTCTTGGAATAAACCAAGATATCATCAATGAATACTATTATAGACCGATCCAACATCAGTCTGCATACACGGTTCATGAGATCCATGAACGCGGTTGGAGCATGGGTGAGCCCAAAAGGCATCACCTGAAACTCATAATGACCATAGCGAGTCCTGAAAGCAGTCTTTTGTACATCCTCATCTCTCACTCGCATCTGTTGATATCCAGACCGTAGATCGATCTTGGAAAACCAAGATGCCACCTGAAGCTTATCAAATAAATCATCTATCCTCGGGATCGTCGATCATAATGATGCCTAAATAAGGTGCAAGCCCTAAGGATTATGGTTTTCGCCAGCCTATCCGACTCGCCGAGTCAGGAATAATGACTCGTCGAGTCGCCTCACTATTTTCCACGTGCAAGCGTGAACCTACTCGACGAGTCAAAGATATGGACTCACCGAGTAGCCTTTCTAATGAAATAAAATAAAATAAAATAATTAGAATCACACACCAGGAATGGGGCGTTACATAGGAACTTAGATTAGACAAAGGAAAACCCAAACTCAAAACCTATCCATGAGACCCAATTATCCTTCCCTTGTTAATGGGCCCAAAATCCAAGTCCAAAATTATTAATGGGCCTCTTGGCTCAATAAGGCCCAACCAAAGTATCGATGGCCCAAAACAGATGAAATAACCCATAATTCACAGAATGCAACCAATCCAATAACCAAAATGAAGCCTAAAAGCTCAAAGGCCCAAAGCAGATCTGACCCAATCTGTAGCGCGTACGCTCGGCGTACCATTCTGGTACGCGCAACGTACTGGGGTCTTAAGGACTACACACAACGTACATTGAGTATGCCTAGCGTTCTTACAGATCAAGCACTTTCTCCATTAAGTGCTTAATACCCGATTCCTTTACGTCCAAAAGCCAGATCTGAGTTGTTTAATATGTCCTGAGGTATAAAGTTGCCAACTTTATGCCTTTGCATGCCTCACATACACCCAAAACCTTCATTAAGACCTTTCCAAGGTCTTTAAAACATGCATGAGACCAATACTTCCACCAAGGCTCCATTTTTATGCTTCAAAACGACCAAGGGATCTCAGATCTGCCATTCTCCTCTCATGGAGTTGCTTAACTCGCCAAAAGAGGTCCAAAATCCAACAAAGGGACAAAACTAGAAAACCCTAGCTAGATCAAAAGGTTTAAATGGAAAGGTGCAAGCTTTTTACCTCTAAAAGCCTTGCAAGATGACCCCAATGCAGATTCTTGAAGCACCAGACTGATCCAAGCTTGCTTAAAAACTATCCTTCTTGAAAGAACTCCAAAATGGCCACCAAAACGTTCTTCTTAGGCTCCAACTCTTACTCTCACACTAACTCAGCTGTAGGAAGATGAAATGGTGCTAAAGAGACTGATATAGTTTGGTCCAAGAGGCTAAGAGACATTCAAATAAGGGATAAGTCCGGGATTTAGGGCTTTGACCCTCCGATGTGTACGCCCGACGTACCCTCACGTACACCCAGCATACGTGAGGCTCCTCCGCGATCATTCATGCAGAGTACGCTAAGCGTACTCATAGGTATGCTCAGCGTACTCAAGGGACCAATTATGCAAAAACTCAAATTCTTGAGGGTTTCATGACGTACCAGGTTTAGGGTGTTACAACTCTCCCCCACTTGAACTAGACTTCATCCTCGAAGTCCATAGCTATAAACAGATCAGGATAATGCTCCCGCATCTCCTCCTCTAGCTCCCAAGTCCATTCGGAGCCCTTTCGGTGCTGCCCTTTTACCTTTATCAACTTCACTTCCTTGTTGTGAAGACCCTTTGTCTTCCTATCTATGATGGCGGCTGACTTCTCGAAATAATTCAGGTTCCCATCCACCTGAATGTCATCTAAGGAAAAAACTGCGGACTCGTCAGCAACACACTTCCGAAGTTGAGACACATGGAAGGTGTTGTGAATCTGACTAAGCTCCTCTAGACGCTCTAGATGATATGCCGCTTTGCGCACTCAGGCTATGATCCTGAACTGGCCTATGAACTGGGGCCCTAAATTGCCCTTCTTCAGAAACCTGATAATTCCTTTCCAAGGCGACACCTTCAGCAATACAAAATCCCCACCTGAAACTCAAGGTCCGAACGCCACCGTCAGCATAACTTTTCTAACGGCTCTGCGCGACTCGCAACCGGTCACGCACCTGCTGAATCAGTCCTGTGGTCTTGATCACGACCTTAGTGCTCCCCATAACCCGATGCCCAACCTCATCCCAATACACGGGGGTCCTGCACCTCCGTCCATATAACATCTCGAATGGAGCCCAATCGATACTGACATGATAACTGTTATTATACGAAAACTCTGCCAGTGGGAGGTACATATCCCAACTCCCTCCAAAGTCCAACATGCATGCTCGAACCATGTCCTCCAGTGTCTGGATCGTCCTCTCACTCTGACCGTTAGTCTGAGGGAGATACGCCGTACTAAAATGCAGATGAGTGCCCAATTCCTCGTGGAACTTCCTCCAAAACCTGGAAGTAAACCAGACATCCCTGTCGGAGACTACAGACACGGGCACCCCGTGTCTAGCCACCACCTCCTGAACATAAATATTTGCCAACTTCTCTGCGGATATAGTCTCGGAGATCGGAATAAAGTGGGCGCTCTTTGTTAGTATGTCTACGATCACCCATATAGCGTCCACTTCCCTCACTATTCTAGGCAACTTCGTAATGAAGTCCATGCCGATTTCCTCTCACTTCCACATTGGTTACAAAGACTAGTTCATGTTTTACTTTTGTTCTGGTTCAACATGAATCTTGGAATCAATCTGTAGAATCTCAACGATTAAAGGCATTCTCTATCTTTGGTTACTATGAATTGTTTTATTTTGTTGGATATGGTTGATCGTGTTTGTTTTCTTTTATTGCTAAAATTTTAAGTGGTAGATATCTCAGAAAATGGAAGTGCGTTTATGACCATTCAATTCTAAAGATTTGGTGGAAAGATTCTTTATCACGTTTCTAAAAAAGCCGCACATACTTCACTGTTTAAACTATTTTATTGTTTGACTAACTCTTTTGTTTGTATTCTTATATTAACATTTAAAAAAAAAGGAATCTGATGGTGGCAACTCTAAGCCTAATATGCAACTTTTGACACATCATTGTCATGAGAAGCATGCTGATGTATGTGACAAAATATCTCTAAGTCTCTCATCAGCGAGACCATCTGTTAAGAACATTGATTCACCCCTCACACTGACTGTCTAGCACTCTCTAAACTTTCTAAGTGAGATTTCCTGGTCCAAATAAAAAATTGGTAAAAAGGCTTGGGGTTTTATATTTATTTAACTATCTTACCTGACCCTGTCCCTAGAAGCATGCTTACCGTATGCATCAAGTCTCATGTTTTGCTGAAACATTGAGCAAAACCTAATGGCTTACCCTAATTGCATAGTCATCAGCATAAGAGTTACTTGTGTAGTCCTTTAATGACAAAGGGTTGTTCATGTCCCTGACCTCCTAGTCTGTGGTATAACATGGTACCAATATGAGTTAACGATGAATCTTTGAATCTAGAATGCAACTTGTTCTATGATACAGAAGTCAAAACCACTTCCTTTTGATGAGTTAAACTATTTATGATTCATGTTGATTTCACCTCAGCGTGACTGAAACAAACCACTATCTCCTTTATCTTCTTAATAAAACTTAATGATTCACTGTGTTATACCACACAATGATAAAATTTTGAAACTCTATGCCGATGGTTAATCTATATGCTGTAGAATATCACACACACCAAACGATTCTTGCCCTTATATTTTTCTTTAATGTTTTATGATTCAGCATAATGTACCATACGCTGATAACAGCTTGAAAAATCTATGTCGATGGTTAAGCTAAAACACCATAGCTTATCACAAGCATCATACCACTCTTTCCCTTTTCTTCTAATAAAAGTGATTAATGAGTCAACTTATGAAACCACATGTTGATTAGATCTCGCAACATTGTGTCGGTGAATGGTAGTTTAAACCCACACTGTCAGGAGACATCACAACCTTAACTTTTCAAGGTACTCGTTGATCCCTTACGTTGATGTTCATTATTGTTGATGACATATCACATGTTTTAACGGTATATTTTTGGATGAAGACTGAAAGATCCATCATTATCTTGGGATATGAGATTTTTACGATGGATATATCGTTATCATGATTAGGCAAAAGGGAAGAAACTTTTTGGGTATATATTAGGAATTATTCATCTTAGGTCACTTTTACAATCAATTCAAGCAATTAAGCTCTCTCTCTCAGAAAGACTCCAAATTGACATCTTCCTCAAAGCTTTCACCATGTCAAAGCCTCTATATGAGTTTGGTCCCAACACTAACATCATCACAGGTCCTCATACCCCTAACTCTATCATCATCATTCAATGGAACAATGTGGAATTCTCGGATGAAATCCTAAAGCAGTTTGCGAACTCAGGAATCGAAGATTTTGTCAACTATGTCAAGAGCGGTCCTCTTCAATATGCATTTTGTGACTTCCCTGATCCATTCTGCCATAAACAAGTATGAAAATTCTACTATTCATGCTCTATTTATACTGATGCTCGAACCATTAGAGATGGTCAATATAGGGTTACCATTGATGTACAATCCATTCAAACTGATTTTCGCCTTCATTGATTTGAAAGTTACTCTGAAACTCCCTCTGAAGAAAGTTGCAAGTCTGTTCGTGAAAAATTAAGGTTTAATTTCAAACTTGTGGGCCTCACTCGTGATCCATAAAAGAACACTCTTCGTCATTGTTTTAATGTTTGATGGAAGTATTTAACAGACGTGATTGGCAAATTTCTTGGACACAAGACTAGGAGTTTGGATCAACTAGATCTCTTTGAGCAAAGGATCTTATAGTCCATAGTTTACAACAAAAAACTGGATTTTGCTCAAATTTTTCTTGATCAAATGATTGACTACATTACTGGAAACAAGAAGCTAATGAATGTTCCTTATCCTTGTTGGCTTCGTTTGATCTTGTCTAGAGAAGTAGGCTCTGTTGAAAGTCATGGAATTATCATTCAAATACCTGCACTTTCCTCAAAGATCATCAATGTTGCTCCATCTGAAAGGGACATGCCTATTACTACAAGGATGTAAAAGTTGATTGAAAAACCCTATATGTTTATATCATCAGACTTTGAAGAAGATGATGATAATAATGATGATGATTCTCTTAATGAAGAAGAGAACAATGAGGATGAGGATGATAATGATAATGATGCTGATAATAAAGAAGGTGCTGATGAGGAAGAATACTCTAATAAAGAAGAATAATTAGTTGTTGATAAAGGAGAAGGTTTTGCTCAAGGAATGAACACTCAACCAATGATGAACAAGCACATTCGTTTTTCAACTACCTCTTTATCCTCTTCCTCTGTTGATGACTCTGTAAAACGTGGATCAACCCCTCCTTTTATGGAAACTGTTGAACCAATGATCCAAGAGGAAATCCCTCCAAAACCAACATCTCCTCCTCCTCCTCAAGCTAAGACAGTTCCCTCTAGGCCAACACCCATTAATACTTTTGCTTTTCATCAGGGTGATTAGGAAGCATTCAACTCCGACTTTCAAACCGTGGTGCTTTCCCAACTCTCTCTAATTGTGCAGATTACACAGTCAATGAAAAAAAGGTCGATTAAATTTGAAAGGGATGCGGCCATAATGAAGCGACTTATGGCTTTGGGTGATTATGATGATATGATTATTGATGTCATCTGTAACGACCCAATTTTCAAAAGAAAATTTTCATTTTTAAATGGTTAAAACATTTCCAATAAACCTTAAAATCTCAAGTACATTTGTTTTCAAATTCATAACATCAACAATATTATTTCAAACATCAGAGTGTCCCATAAAAACGTCTGAGAGAGAGTGCATGCCGCATCATCAAGCCTTGCCCTTGCCCTTAGGCTCAGATGTACCTGAAACAAATCCAAAAATTGTAATCTAATGTTTAATGAGTTCCCCAGATCATACCCCACACAATCCGCATAATCACATAATCATATTAGCTATAAAAGCTACATAAACAACATAATCCATGCATACAACATATAGGGATGCCGTGGGCTCGTCCCTAGGGTCTTACTCCAGGATGGCATGGGTTCCCCACATGGTTTTACACCTAAGTGCCATGGGCTCTCCACATGGTCTTACATTCGGGTTCCATGGGCTCTCCTATGGTCTTTAATAGGAATGCCATGGGCTCTCTACATGGTCTTACATCCAGGTTCCATGGGCTCTTCTATGGTCTTCCATACCAGCATATCGTATATACAACTAGCATACTTCCTAGCACATAACCAATTATCATGCCACATAATACCACTTCAGCTAGTGTACCATATATCATAAAATGGGCCGACCTTGGTACCTTCGACCCATTGGTATGGTGAGGAGACTCATCTCTCGTAAATACTGAACCGACAAGATAAGATCATATAAGTCCCAATGCACAACTCCAACTCAATTGCCTATCATCATCATGTGATTAACTTGCCACAATCCTAAAATATGATAAATACCCTTAAAGTCAAACTTGGTCAACCGTGGTCAAAGTCCAAGTCAACAGTCAAGGTCAATAGTCCATGTTTACCCCAACTCGTCGAGTGCATCTAGCAACTCGTCGAGTTCCTTTAGATTCCAAAAACTGAAATCCCGTGTCAACTCGACGAGTTACCCGAGTAACTCGTCGAGTTCTTTAGTGTCAAAGGGCCGAAAACTCTAAACCGAAATATCTTGACCAAAACCCCTACACGACTCGTCGAGTGCCATTAGTTCTTTTTGTGTTCAGGCCTTTCCAGTGGAGTCCAAGTCTCCAAGTTATAGATCCAACCCCTTATGGTATAGTTACCACATAAAGTTGCAAACTTTACTTGCATGTAAGGCCTCCCAAGGATAAAACACTAAAACTAGGGTTCATACAACACCTAGGACATTAAAAAGGGCTAAGACTAGGTAAAGGAATAAACTTTATGTTATGAAAGACCTAGAGGCGTCCAGATATGGAACCATATCCTCATGACAAGACCAAATCTGAGTATGACACCATTTTTGCACCAAAAGTGACCATATTCTTCCATAATATGAGATCTAAGCAACTAGAGATCAAGGTATCAACTTTTTACCTCAAAATAGATGCTAACAATAAGTAGATGCTGGATCTAAAGCCCTCTCCTCACTTCAATCTCTTCAACCTTCAAGTTTCCTTCTAAAAAGCACAAGCTTCACTCTCCAAGGCTCATACACACTCAAGAAACCACCAAACTGCGGATAGGGTTTCTCTCTGGATAGATAGGACGATGAGGAAGGCCAAAAATGATCCATAAGTTCCTTAATTATGGTACAAATCCATGAAAATTAGGTTTTTCCTTTATAGTTCCTACTCGTCGAGTCGAGGCCTTCCGACTCGTCGAGTAGGTTCTAAGTCCTGCGTCCTCATAAATGATCTTTACTCGACGAGTTGTAGCTCCCTAACTCATCGAGTTCCAATCTAAAACCCTAAATTACTTAGAGACTAAATGATACTTGGAACAGTCGTTACACACTCCACTAAATTTTCCAGGTGATAATCATAATCCACCTCCATGTCCATCAACAAATCTTCCTCCACCATTTCACTCTCCTCCCTGCATTTGTCTACCTCCTTCTAACTCTCCTCCCCAATCTGATGCTGCCAAAAAGGAGGAGAATAATCAAAAGGGTCCTCATCCAATACAACTGTAGGTGATGATTGTACCAACTTAATCTTAGCCTGAGATGACTAGAAGGGTTGAAGCTGAAGTTGATCCTCAAAAGCAGATTGTTGATGCTGATATTCTAGATGTTGATGCTACAATGGATCAACCCATTCCTGACACTGGTGATCATTTAGAGACCCATGACTATGAAGGGTTACTTGATCTTGGTTTCATGCAACAAGCTGTTGTTCTTGCTGTTCCCTTAAATGTTGTCTACGCTGGATATTACTTCGAGGTGGAAATTTCTCAAGAGGTTCCTCAAGGAACTGATAGTAACATTGACTCTAACATTGATTAGCTCAATCCTCGAAAGAGGAAGGCTTCCTTCTCAGGGGGAGCTCATGATGCTGAAGCTAGAAAAGCAAACTCATCTTTGATCTTAATAAATTAGCTTCTCCTCCTAAAAATAAAAGCAAACTCATCTTTGATCTAAATAAATTAGCAGAAACATGGAGGTTACCCATTGAGGAAGTTAGAAAAATCATGCTAGAATATAATGTTGTTGTTCTTCAAAAGAAAGAAGCAAGAAAAGAATAACGTCTGTCTGCAAAACTTGCTCAAGCTCTTGCTTCTGCTGATGACAATGCTAATTTTCAAAGCACTGAAAATCAGGTCTAGAAAATCTTTAATAATAATGTGAAGAAACAACACATATTTTCAAACCTGAATGACCGAATATATAGGAAGAAGCTTGGATATGTTTTTACTCGCATGTCAAATCTTGATCCTATTATCAAAGTAAGATGCACCAAACTGATGAATGAGTCATTGAAGCTTCACTTGGTTAGAAAGAAAACATAATATGAATACATTGATGTTGTATTTTCTCATGAGCTATTCAAATTTGGCTACATCGAGTGGATTCAAATTCAAGAAATTATCGACAAACAAAAAGGTATTCATTCTCAGGGAGTAAAGTTGGCAATTCAGCAGCTACTCAACAAAGTCAAGAAGTTGAACCTTGTGCCCTCAGCTGGTCCATCTAGACCATCATCCTCAGGAAGAACAAGCGCTCCCCGACAGTCCAATAATACCAAGTTTCTTATTCCTTATGGAACTTGGTATATTAATAATGAATTACCAGTGGGTGTTGAACCAGTCCAATACCTGCTTATTTCAGAAACCGGAGCATATGATATTTTATCTTGACAGTCAGAATCAAATGTGCTTTCGACGCAACGATGACCTTCCTTCTGCTCCCACTTAACATTTATTTCAGCTCTTCTTGGTAGGACTTGGTCATTTTGAACTACAACGAAGATATCGTGTGGTGAGATCTCTAGAGCTTAGCAGAAGATTGGATGAATTTAAGACTTGTCAATTAAGAAGAGTAAAGCCTAAGATCTTGAAAGAATCTGACAAGTTTTACAATGACTCTTTTGATGACTTTGAAAAAGATTAGATTTGACATCATCATATATGGGAGATTGTAAGGTCACACATTATGATCTGATGAGTCAAACATCACACACGCTGTTTGTCAGCTTTCGCGTGTACTTTACAACCAGTGCTAGCGTATAAAACTTATTAGCGTCAACACATATCGTAGTTATTCTATGTAATCTTTTGTATATTAGGTAATAATACACATACATATAGAATAGATCACAAATTCGCTATCTTTGTGATAATATCAGTTCTTAGTATAGATTAGACGGAATCCCTTCAATCAAGGGATATAATTGTATAGATTAGTATAGATACAACATTAAGGTAAACCCTATTTTGTGAACACTGCTTGGTGTCCTAATTATCTTTGTGACTACCCGTTTTCTTGGTGAAGACAAAACCCTTTCTTGGAGAAAGACAATTTGGAGAACTCCATGTGTTATTTACTTTCTGTTCTTTATTTTTCTTAGATTAATTTACGTTTGTTCTTAATACTTCAAGTGTATCTGATCGATACAAACGTTTACTATATATATATATATATATATATATATATATATATATATATATATATATTATCTAATAATTCATTTTGTTTTGTTGCTATATATATATATATATATATATATATATATATATATATATATATATATATATATATAAATATATATATAATTTTTTTTATAAATTCTACAATAATTTCTCTTTTTATTTCATCTTGTTATATATATATATATATATATATATATATATATATATATATATATATATATATATATATATATATATATATATATATATATATATATATATATATATATATATATATATATAACAAGATGAAATAAAAAGAGAAATTATTGTAGAAATTTATAAAAAAAATTATATATATATTTTTTTAGCAACAAAACAAAATGAATTATTAGATAATTCAAAAGTAAGATAATTAGCAAGAAAGAAATTAAAAAAAACATTTTTATGATTAGTTTTTAAGTATATCAAGAAAAACTCACATGACAATTTTATTAACATTAAAATCATTGTAAAGTTAAATCATCCATATATTTTTTTAGGAATTTTTTTATGAATCATGTTATTATTGATTCATTTAATGATTCATTTATTTTGTTCATAAAAAAATGCAAAAAAAAAAAAAAAAAAATCTTACCTTTCCACAATATATATATATATATACACACACACACACACTTAGTGATCACAAATCCTTTTTTTTACTACATATTCTTAAAAATCGCAACTTTTTATATAATTTTGCTGAAATGTTTTTTAAAAAAAATACCAAAAATATAATAATAATAATAATAATAATAATAATAATAATAATAATAATAACAACAACAACAACAACAAGTGTTAATCTTTACCAAATCAAAACATAAGAAAGAATGCGAACAAGGTACCCTGCCCCACAAAATCTCGCTAACAGAACACACTCAAAATATATAATGTTCTATGATATGGTTTTAATCACAGTTAGCAAGTCGAATGGTACGATTGCACCCTCAGCTTCCGACCTTAGTAAGTAATCTTTCTTTTGTTAGTTTGATTGTGTTGGATTGTTTAATTGTTGTATTTGGTAACAGTAAAGTTCTCACGATTTTGGCAAAAATGGTCTCTTGTTTATGTATATATGTTAAAAAAAAGTTCATTTTCTTTTTTTTTTTTTTTTTTTTTTTGCTAGACACGTGTTGTTTGTGCATTTGGTTCATCGTTTTCTCAGCCAATGATATTTTGATTGTTGTAATTGTTGTTTACACCACCTCTTCTCTCATCAGTATAATCCTGTTTCACCGCTTTTTGACTCAATCGATTTTTGTAATTCTTCTTTCCTTTACTCCTTTTCACAGAATCCTTCCACTTTCATGTTCTTGTGACGGTCTTAACAAATTCAAACCCCATCGATTAATGAAGAGCTCAAGGATTGTTTCCAAAATTGAGCGACGATTTCTTATCGCCTGGTACAACCAAACGACTACAAGGAACAACATGGTCCACCAGACAACATACATACGTTTCTTTATGTGTGTGTGCTGAATCGATGGCAATAGTAGAAGGGACGAGGATCGTCTCTTCCATTTAGTTTTTTACTGTGCCGTGTTTTGGGTCTTTTTAGGTCTTCCCTTACCAATTTCCGTCTACTGCCGCCGTTGATTACTGATTTGGGTATGTGTTTGCGACTTACGACTTCACTCTCTCCGATTTGTGCTTGATTTTGGACCAAATGATTACAAAGATGTGATTTTTGTTTGCCAGAATCTTTCACACCAGATTATTTGTTTGTTTTTTTTTCCTGTTATAATACATGATGAAACCTACAACAACTAATGTCCGGTGCTTTTTGGTCGACGTGTCTTCGCTGTTTGGGTTTACTGTCAAATCCACTGTTTTTGCATTAATATAATAAGTTGTATATCAATTATGAAGTTACTTTGATTTTGAATCTAAATTCATAACATTGATATAAAACCCAATTAGGGGAATATTTTTATGGCAATTCATAAAATTCCTTATCAACTCACAGTTGAAAACTTTGTCCTCAGATGAACCACAATATTTAAAAACAGTAAAGTTTTTTTTTTTTTTTTTTCATTTTTTATTAATAATTTTTTTATTACTATAGTAGGATATTAAATAAAAAATATGAATTAATTTTATTGGCATGTATTAAATATAAGGCCGTAAATATATAAAGTGTATTGGGCCTACAAAATATCAAGACCGGGGCCAATTGAAACTTCAGATCTGAAAAATTTATCCTCATATGGGCTATATGAGCAAGGATGTCCAGCTTATATATATGAGCAAGGATGGATTAAGATCTCGTAAGATTAGTTTGTCAAGTTGGCCATATAGTTCAATCCAATAGGCCAACATAAAAATAAAATTGATTTTTTTGAATGGTTAATAATTAGAAGTTAGTATTATCAAGTTAATAAATTCATTCCTAATTAAAACAATGAATCTTTATTTTAAGAGATAAAACTTCTACTAAGTGAGCTAGTTCCACATTGATAATAATAATAATAATAATAATAATAATAATAATAATAATAATAATAATAAACAAAATGGTTTTGATTTTTACCCTTTTGTAATCAATTTCACGTCTTTTAGAATTTTGTCTAATTTCACCATTTTATTAGCAAATGTTGAACGAATTAAACTCAATACATATTTCTTTATTTATATAAATGTATATCGCTTTCTTCAACATACATCATAATATATGAATAGTATATTTGCTATTAATGTAAATTTAATTTTCTATATATATGATTACTGATCATTCAAATCACCCGGTTATATGAATTTGAATGTTTTAACTTTATGGACGAGATTACACAGTTGGATCGGCTTGATCTTAAACTTTGGTCAATGTGGAGGAAAGTGCGATGTGGAATACATTTAAAACCCATTAAGGTGAATATTTTATGTTGGAGAATTAGTTGGTTTATCTGGCAACTAGATTTACTTCGAACAAAAGTGAAGTGGACGAGATTAATTCTTTTCTTTGTCCGGTTTGTATGTGGTGATGGCTAATCACTTAATTATTTTTAATAGATTGCAATGATGTTGATTGCCTTACCATTCAATTGCACACAAACACATATCCATCATACGGATACAATTTGGGGCTATACTATACAACAATGGTTTAATATCTAAACGGGCTAATAACTAATGCAAACTAATATGCCTCTGTTGCAAAAGTAAATATGAGTTGGTCCGACTAGATTACTGTCTGCAATCGAGCTCTGACACACAAGAAATGTCAGCCGTTCTCCGGGAGGTGATCCCGAAAGGACACTCCGACGGTGAAGTTAGTATCTTCAGAGAGGTGAGGAGTAGTGATAATATTAGCTTAAGGGAACTTTCTGTTGAGGGTGTGGTTGTTGGCTTTATATAGTAAGACCCGAGAAGTGGCTCCGCTTTTAGGAGACAAGAGTGTTAGTCGTGATACATGACAGTGACACTCATTGGAGGAGATATCATTTGCTCCTTGCCGTGGGCTGTTATTGGTTTAGAGAGCATGTTGGTAGTGGTGCGTACGTCACTAAGGTTGTCAGCTATTACAGTTTTGTTGGTAGGCGATTTTCCTGTGGTTGGCCGACCAATGGAGGGTGCTGGAAAGGTACTCCCATGGGCGTTGCTTTCCAGGCTGGCACCAAATCGCTCCCTCTCAGTCTCCATCTTAAGTCCCAAGGCGTTGCCACTTGGCGTGACCCTATGGGACGCTTTCAAGTCTCCATAGTCTTATCCATTATGATTAAACCTACTTAGTCATGATGGGTGGACTAGTTAGCACAGTCGTCACCAAGAGGTTAAATATTCATCTGAAGGTTTTCTTAGACATGAACACCTTTTAGGGTGATGTCAGTTATAATTATCACTTTAGGGTTTTCCCGCCTATTTGTTAGATCCTACATATCTGGCTGTCTCTCTTTCCTTATTACCTTTTCGTTCTTCCTGGTTCTTTGTATGTTCATCAGTTATCCACTATTTCGTGCTTATAACCTTCCATGGAGTCTCCAGCTGGAATTTTACTTACGACCAAACAATGAGGGTTTTCAAAAGCATTATGGGTTTCAACTTGATGATGTAATTTTGATCATGGTAGAAAGCTCTATCATCATTACTCCTTCTCTTAGGAAGGTCGGAATTTATATCAAGCATTTTGATGCTGGTTACCATCTTCCCTCTTTTGGCTTTCTGCTAGAATTTTTGGATCATTACAAGGTCCATATTAATGAACTTGTTCCTAATGATGTGAAAAAGATCGTCTCTTTCGACATGTTGTGTCGATGTACCGAGATCGTGCCTAACCTTTGAGTGTTTTGCCATTTCCTTCACTTATCTGCTTCCTTTACTGGCGCTAACTACACTTTCTACGTTAGGAAGTATAGTCAGATCCTTATAACGAATCAGAAAGGTTCCTCTAAGAATTAGCGAAGCCACTGACTTTAGGTTAAAAGTGAGAAAGTTTGGTGTATGTTCCGGCGTTTGAAGTCTTCGTCTGATATTTCAATTGAATTATTCTCTGAGAAGGAGAATGTTGTCGAAGTGTTATGGCTAATGATTTTCCTAAGCATTTCTAGTCCGGGGCAGGTATGAGTACGTCTTGGCGTCTTCATGGAAAGATGTCTAAATTCTAAATTGTTGCCAAAGGTAAATTTATTTTGCTTTGGTTTTTCTTTTTGGTTTCTGCTTGTTGTTTTCCTTAGTCTGTTCCTTATTGTCCTCTCCCCCGCCCGACTTTTGAAAGTATATTTATGCGTGAGTGCCTTCCTTATAAGAGTTGAAAAATGCATTCTGTTTACTAATGTGTTAGCAAAGAAATAGGCTGGTAGTTTACTTTTTAGAGAAATCAACTTGGTTGACAAAGTGCCTCCCTCTTTCTATTTCTGGATAGATCAATTTATTACTTGTGTTGTTGTTGTTCAGGAAGCTTAATGTTTGACTATTGGGGCTTCGAGTACTAATATGTCGGGGGCTATCTTGTAACAACCCATTTTTTTTAAATAAAGAAAACAAAATAAATCCATTCGTTACCCTTTTTAAAAACATAATTAAAGTTTTCAAAACATTCAACCACTTTTCTAAAATAATATTTCTGAAAAAATTGTGGAAGCTGAAAAACCTCACGGGTCTAAAACATGAAATAGTAAGTTCATAATCTTCATGAGAATGTCGCCAGCAATCACACCTGTCTACTTCCTTTATTAATACCTGACAATCCTGAAAAATATTAAATAACATCGGGTAAGAATAACGCTTAGTGAGTATACACATTATTCTACCATTATATAGATTACTTACTTACTTACACAATAGCATAACATTTCACATAAAACATGTAACGACCCAAATTTCAAGTTCAAAAATTTTCATTTTTAATTAATCGACTAGTAAAATTATTTACAAGAAAACACCATGTAAACATAACTTTTCATAAAAACCACAACTCATGTTTGATACACAAGTAAGAATGATGTCAGAGTACAATCCCAAGAAACTCTAGTGCGGAAAACCAACATGTGTGTGTGTGTGATGTGCCGCTATCGTGCCAGATCATTACCCTTCGCTGAAGAGGTACCTGAAACCAAAACTATAAACTGTAAGCACGAATATTAGTGAGTTCCCCCATTGTACCACATACCATACAGTCACATAACATATATACTGCCGGGCAATTCTAGGGTGCCCGACCCACCCGGTTCGGCCATTCTGGGGTGGCGACCTACCCGTACGACCATTCTGGGGTGCCGACCTACCCATGCAGCTATTCCGGGGTCCCGTCCTACCCGTATCAAGCCATTCTGGGGTGCTGACCTACTCGTGTCAAGCCATTCTGGGGTACTGACCTACCCATCGATCCTAACAATCGACCCTCGGGGACTATTCTACCCCTCTATTGCTACTATCACATATATCATAACATAGCACACTATCAGACATATCTGGGGTGTCCGAACTGCCCTTCGGTCCTAAAACCAAACTTGGGGACTATTCCCCCTACTACCACAATCACATATAACATATCACGCCAACATATAAACATATCACCACATACTGTTAGACATATCTGGGTGCCTAACCTACCCTTCGGTCCTACCAACCGAACTCTACTACTATCACATATAATATATCATGCCAACATATAATTTATTAGGTAGTAGTAAACCTAGATGATATCACAAAGACAATCATCTAACATACCAGTCCTACTGGTGGGTCGACATTATGGTCGTAGACCGACCGCTACTGGAAGGTAACTCACCTCGAACAAGTAGCTCCTGATAATCTGTGTGGGAAGTCTCTGCCTGTTGCTGCTCCAGAAATGCTCCGACTACAATACCCACAAAACACTTAATCAGAAACTAACATCTACTCTTAGGGTAAAATGACTATTTTACCCCCAATCAAGTCCAAGTCAAAGTCAACTTCAAGTTGACCCGACTCGCCGAATTGGGCCGTCAACTCATTGAGTCCCTATCCCTTTACATGACCTCATCCATGAATCGACTCGTCGAGTTTGGCGATGACTCGATGAGTTCATCTTCAATAAGAACATCGAATGATCCTTCATCCGACTCGCCGAGTTGTATGAACAACTCGTCGAGTTCACCTTCATCTGATGAACAAGTCCTAACCTCGACTCGCCAAGTTGTATAAACAACTCATCGAGTTCATCTTCAATCTTAAGGAGATTGTCTTGGACTCGCCGAGTCTGTTCTAGCACTCGTTGAGTCCCATGAATTCCAGGTCTAAGGCTAAGTCCAAAGCGTTGGGTCCCTCCTTCTGACCTTCTATAGTCCTTATAACACCCATCTGAGTTCTTTAGACCCTCAACAGATATAGGACTTTATGCCTTGGACTCGCCGAGTCCCAAGAACGGACTCGCCGAGTCGGTATTGTCCAAACCCTAAGTCCTCAATTTCTGATGTGCAACCTTTGACCAAAAGATAGATTTAAGCCCCTAGGCTCGATCTAGCACGTAAAGTTACAAACTTTACGTGCATGCATGGAAGAATGAGCCCAAATGGCTCAAATAGGAACTCCCAACATGCATGAGGATTTCCAAGGGTTCTAAAACAGTTGCTTTCTGCCTTAGGGTCCCTCACGAACCCTGGATCCAAAACCCTAGCCCTCAACCATGCTTGCAATCATGGTTGGTAGCCAAAATGGCTCTTAGAATCCCTAACTTCCTTCAAGAATAGATCTATAATAATAATGAGCAAGGCACAAGCTTTATACCTCAAATGCACTGTGGAAGATGCTCAAACTCGAATCCCTCTAGCCTCTTCTTGTTTCTTCAAGCTTTTCCTTCCTTTCTTAGATCACAAAAGCACCAAAAGCACTCAAAAGGACTTAGATCTTCACTCACACGATTGGGGTCTGCTATGGGGGTCTTCTGAGAGAAAATGGGACAATGGGTGACTGAATGAGATGTTTAAATAGGGTGCAAACCCTCAGAATAGGGTTTTTTTCCAGCCAGGGCCTACTCGTCGAGTCCGGGACCCGACTCGCCAAGTCCATCACTTAAAACCCGCATCCTGTCCCACTTCTACTCGGCGAGTTGGTCCTTCAACTCGCCAAGTCCAAGGCTAAAAATGCAAAACACTTAGATAAAAATAAAAAGAATTACGTACCAAGAACCAGATGTTACAAATCTGCCCCACTTATTTTAGACTTTGTCCTCGAAGTCAGCTGCTTGTTCCTAAAACAACTCTGGGTAATGCTCCATCATCTCGTCCACCGACTCCCAAGTCCATTATGAGCCCTTCCGGTGCTGCCATTGCACCTTCACGAGCTCCACCCTCTTGTTCCTCAGATCCTTCGACTTCCGGTCGAGGATCGCCACAGGTCGCTCGATGTAATTCAGGCTGTCATCAACTTGAATGTCCTCCAAGGGCGCCACTGATGAGTCGTCCACCAGACACTTTTGCAGCTGGGAAACATGGAAAGTGCTGTGGATCTGACCGAGTTTGGCTGGCAAATCCAACCTATACGCCACCTTGCCCACCCAGGCTATAAACCTGAACGGTCCAATGTAGCTGGGGCCCAGTTTGCCCCGCTTCCTGAATCGAATAACACCCTACCATGACGACACCTTCAGGAGAACCATATCCCCGACCTGGAACTCCATGTCTGATCGGCATAACTTCTTTGCCGACTCTGAGCAGCCTGAAACCTGCTCTGGACCTGCTGAATCCTCTCTGTCGTCTTGAGCACTACTTCAATGCTCCCCATTACCCTCTGTCGAACCTCGCCCCAACATATCGGGGTCCTGCACTTCCTCCCATACAACATCTCGAAGGGAGCATGGTCAATGATTTCATGATAACTATTGTTATAGGAGAACTCTGCCAATGGAAGGTAGGCATCCCAACTAACTCCGAAGTCTATCACACATGCTTGTAGCATATCCTCCAGAGTCTGTATGGTCCGATCGCTTTGACCATCCGTATGCGGGTGAAAGGCAGTGCTAAAGTGCAGATGAGTACCCATCTCATCATAAAACTTCTTCCAAAACCTGAAAGTGAACCACACATCCGTGTCTGAAATCACCAAAACTGGCACCCCGTGCCGCGCCACCACCTCCCTGATATAGATGTCGGCCAACTTTTTGGCTGAAATGCTCTCATGAATCGGGATAAAATGGGCATTCTTGGTCAATCGATCGATGATGACCCAAATTGAACCCACTCCCCGCGCGGTCCTGGGAAGCTTTGTGATAAAATCCATCGTGATGTCTTCCCATTTCCACAGTGGAATATCCAACGACTGCATCTTGCCGTGAGGTCTATGATGCTCGGCCTTCACCTTCCTGCAGGTCAAGCACCGCTCCACGTACCATGCCACACGTCGCTTCATGCAGGGCCACCAATAGTTCGGACGAAGATCCTTATACATCTTCATCGCCCCAGGATAAATGGAGAATCGAGATTTGTGCGCCTCTTCCATCTGACGCACATCCCCATGGTACGGAACCCACACCCTATGGTGTAGTGTCAGTAATCCTCGACTGTCATAGTCGAAAGAGGAAACCTACCCCACTATCCGCTCGCTCTTCCTATGTTCCTCCTTCATGGCCTCCTGTTGGGCCTTCCGAATCTGCTCCAACAGCGGAGTCACCACTGTCATCCTCAGACAGATATCCCTAATCAGAGCTGCCTTGCGGCTAAACGCGTCGGCCACCACATTGGCCTTCCCCGGATGGTAAAGGATCTTGCAATCGTAATCCTTTACCACGTCCAACCACCGACGATGCCTCATGTTTAGATTCGACTGATCCATGAGGTACCTCAAACTCTTGTGGTCCGTGTAGATTGTACAGCGAACCCCGTAGAGGTAATGACACCAAATATTGAGGGTGAATACAACAACCCCCAACTCAAAATCATGCGTCGGGTAATTCGCCTCGTGAGGCTTCAGCTGCCTCGACGCGTAGGCGATGTCATGCCTTCTCTGCATCAGTACTGCGCCTAAACCCGAGATAGACGCATCACAGTACACAACAAAATCCTCCATGCCCTCCGACAGGGCTAAGATTGGAGCCTTACACAATCTCTGTCTCAGTGTCTCAAACGCAGCCTGCTGCTCAGGCCCCCAACGAAAGACCACGACCTTCCTTATTAGCCTAGTCAGGGGTACGACTATCTTGGAGAAATCCCGGATGAATCTCTGATAATATCCTAGGAAACTCTGAATCTCAGATGGAGACTTCAGAACCTCCCATCTCATCACGACCTCCACTTTGGCTGGGTCCACCGAAATCCCATTCTGGTTGACAAGGTGTCCAAGGAATTGCACCTTACACAACCAGGACTCACACTTGGAGAACCTAGACTACATGTTCTCCCTCCTCAAAGTCTCCAGCACCTCTCGTAGATGTTCCTCGTGCTCCTCCTGCGTCTTGGAATAAACCAAGATATCATCAATAAACACTATCACAGACCGGTCTAACACCGGTCTACACACGGGATTCATAAGGTCCATTAACTCGACAGGAGCATTGGTGAGCCCGAAGGGCATCACCACAAAATCGTAATGGCCATAGCATGTCCAGAATGCAGTCCTCTGTACATCCTCCTCTCTGACCCTCATCTGATGATATCCGGAATGCAGATCAATCTTAGAGAACCAAGATGCTCCCTAAAGTTGGTCAAAGAGGTCATCAATGCTCCGGAGTGGGTAACAGTTCTTTACTGTTACCTTGTTTAGCTCTCGATAATCTATACACATCCGATGTGACCCGTCCTTCTTCCTCACAAATAGAATTGGGGCTCCCCAGGAGAACTATTCAGTTTAATGAATCCCTTGTCTAACAGCTCCTGCAACTGTGTAGACAACTCTTGCATCTCAGGAGGAGCCAATCAATACGGTGCCTTGGCTATCGGAGCCGCACCAGGAACTAGGTCGATCCAAAACTCCACCTATCTCTCCGGAGGTACCCCAGGCAACTCCTCGGGGAGTACGTCCGTAAAAATCTTGCACCACGGGCACGTCACCCATTGTTTCCTTACCCGCCTCCCGGGTGTCCATGACATAAGCAGCATATCCTGCGTAACCCTGTTGAAGGTAATGCCTTGCCCTCGCTGCCGAACATAAGGCTGGCCCTCGTTGTGGTCTCTCGCTCTTAATCACCAACTCTCCCCCTCCTGGTGTCTTCACTCGCACCAATAGCTGTGCGCAATCTATCACTGCCCCATTGGGGATCAACCAATCCATACCTATAATCACCTTGTTCCCTCGCAAAGGTATGGGAACCAAGTCTACCAGGTAATGATCCTCGAACAATCTCAAAACACAATCTCGGAAGACCTCCAATGCTCGCACTGACCGATCGTCCACAATCTCGACCTCTAACAGGAATTCCAACGTGCCCGAAGACTCAGGGAACTTCTTGCTAAGCGTAAGAGAGACAAATGATCGGGTAGCACCCAAATCAAAGAATACCTGAACTGGGATACCATTCACATGGAACAATCCTAAACAGAGCACATACATAACATATCAAAATCACACCAGCGTATCATCAAATCATAATTAAGAAGTCATACCCATCACTATATCGGGTGCAGCGCGTGCCTCCTCAGCAGTCAACTGGAATGCCCGACTCCTCACCATTGGAGCCTCTGCCTTGCCCTGCCATCCATCAGTAATCTGTAGGGTCACTGGAGTTGGCGCCTTCACTGGCACTGATGCTATCAACTTGGGGAAATTGGCCTTCTTGTGGCCCCTCTGGTTGCAGTGGAAACACAGCAACTCAGATGTCTGAATAACTGGTGCAGGGGCAGTACAATCCATGCTGAAGTGCTCCATCATACCACACTTGTAGTAGCCCGACGACACCAATCTACACGCCCCCTCATGTGGCCTGCCGCATTTCCTGTAGTGGCCCTTTTTTGACTGGCCTTTCGGCCTACCGTCTGATCCCTTGGGCTTCTTCCCCAAAGCCCCAGTCGTCTGTCCCTCCTCTATCTTCCTCTTCCGAACATGATCCAGATCGATATCCCTCTCCCTTGCTCTGGCAATCATGGAATCCAGGGTAGGGCAAGCTAAAAAACTAACATGCTCCTGAATGTCAGCTCACAACATGTCATGGTATCAGGTCCTCCTCATATCCTCATCTCCTGCATACCGGGGCACTAGCAATGCCCTCTCCTGGAACTTGGCAGTGATCTCCGTCACAGTCTCTGTAGTCTGCCTCATGTACAGAAACTTCCTGTCCAGCTACTGAAGCTCTACAGCTGGCGCAAACTCTACCCTGAATCTGGTCACAAAGTCTGACCAGGTCATGGCCTCTACATCCGAGGCTCCCAATGAGTCACCAACAGACTCCCACCAGCCTCTAGCTCTGTCTCTTAAAGACCCTGTTGCATATCTCCCCTTTGACCCCTCGGGGCAGAAGCTGGTCAGCTGCACAGACTCAATGTCCGCAATGCATCGTATGGCAGCGATGGGGGCCTTCGCCCCATGGAAATCTGGCGCACCACTGCCCCTGAAGTCCTTAAAGGACAGTGTATGGGACCCCGACTGGCTGGTCGCCATGTCACTCCTGAACGCCCTAAGGCGATCCTCCATCAGCTCGACAATCCCTTCCTTGATCTACCCAAATATATCTGGGGTCGCATCAAGGATGCCTCTGGTGATCTCAGACACGATGAACTCGCTTAGCCTCTCATCCACCGGTTCGGAGCATGAACCCAAACCCGATACCTCTCCTGAGCTACCAACTACTAGCCTATGTCGTAGTACCACCATTCTTCAATAAATACAAATGTTAGTGATACTGATACATCAAGAGGGATCACATCCACTACAAGTTCCCCATTCTCGCCTCAACCTTCCTCAATTCGGGTATGAATCCTCTGCTTTCAGTAGTACGGGCCCATACTACCTTCCACATCTATCCGTACCCTCCTCAAGGACTGCCTTGACTCCACCAAGTCCCTTTTTCCCTTGCTGATCTCTGCTATTCTCATCCTAGGCTTACCTTAGGGAAAATCTCTAACTCCACCCAAACCGGTCCTCAGCTGCTGAAGGCCTCATATTAATGCCAATCAGCCATTACCTGAATACCATCACATGTAATGAGGATCGGATAATCCTTTGAGTAAAAGACTCATCCCCATAACGGGTAGACTCAAACAAGAGCTGCGCAATAGGGCCAAATCCAACACTTTGAGATTATTCAATCCTGATCACATGCGGCGTGACGTATTTACCTAATGGCTAACTCCCATCATTCAGAGTCCCACTAAGCACAAAGCAAGCAACATTCAGATGCAGGAAAACTACTTAAGCAAATCTGTTCTCATAGTGAGAAACTGTACTAGCATACAATGCTGAGCTCATACTACCAGGCATAACCTGAACAGGCTATCCTATTACGGTCTACTCAATACTAGCATGCAATCCTCATAAGCTGAAGCTCATAAAGCAGTAACATAAGGCATTATTCCTAGATCCTTAGTCCTATTCTAACATGTTGTTCTACTAAAACTTATAAACATAATATAAACATTGTATGGGTACTTTGGGAAAACTTACTTGAGCTCGGCCAGTCGCGCACATCACACATCTTGATCTTTCTTAAAACACATTAACTTAGATTTTAGAAAATCATTTTCTTTGTAAAAATCTTTTGATCCCTTGGTTTGAGTCCAGACACCCCCAAAGGTGTGTCCGAATCCCTCAAACCAGGGCTCTGATACCAACTTGTAAGGAACCAAATTTCAAGTCCAAAAATTTCATTTTTAATTAATCGACTAGTAAAATTATTTATAAGAAAACACCATCTAAACAAAACTTTTCATAAAAAACACAACTCATGTCTGATACACTTCACAAAAGTAAGAATGCTGTTAGAGTACAATCCCAAAAAACTCTAGTGCGGAAAACCAACATGTGTGTATGTGTGTGATGTGTCGCTACCGTGCCAACTCCTTCCCCTTCGTTGAAGAGGTACCTGAAACCAAAACTATAAACTGTAAGCACAAAGCTTAGTGAGTCCCCCTATCGTATCATATACCATACAGTCACATACATATATACTGCCGGGCAATTTTGGGGTGCCCGACCTACCCGGTACGACCATTCTGAGGTGCCGACCTACCTGTACGGCGATTCTGGGGTGCCGAACTACCCATACGACCATTCTGGGTGTCGTCCTACCCGTGTCAAGCCATTCTGGGGTGCTGACCTACCCGTCAGTCCTAACAACCGACCCTCAGCGACTATTGCACCCCTCTACTGCTACTATCACATATATCATAACATAACATACTATCAGACATATTTGGGGTATCTGAACTGCCCTTCAGTCCTAACAACCGAAGTTGGGGCAAATTTTCCCCTTACTACCACTATCACGTAAAACATATCATGCCATCATATAAACGTCTCATCACATACTGTTAGACATATCTGGGGTGCCTGGCCTACTCTTCGGTCCTAACAACCGAACTCTACTACTATAGCATATAACATATCATGCCAGCATATAACATATCAGGTAGTAGCAAACCTAGATGATATCATAAAGACAATCATCTAACATACAACTCCTACTGGTGAGCCGGCATTGTGGCCATAGACCCATCGTTACTGGAAGGTAACTCACCTCGAACAAGTAGTTGCTGATAATCTGTGTGGGAAGTCTCTGCCTGCTGCTGCTCCGGAAATCCTTGGGCTACAATCCCCACAAAACACTTAGTCAGAAACTAACATCTACTCTTAGGGTAAAATGACTATTTTAACCCTTAATCAAGTCCAAGTCAAAGTCAACTTCAAGTTGACCCGACTCGCCTAGTTGGGCCGTCAACTCGTCGAGTCCCTATCCCTTTACATGACCTCATCCATGACTCGACTCGTTGACTTTGGTGATGAATCGACGAGTTCCACTTCTATAAGAACATCGAATGACCCTTCATCCGACTCGCCGAGTTGTATGAACAACTCATTGAGTTCACCTTCATTTGATGAACAAGTCCTGACCTCGACTCACTGAGTTGTATGAACAACTCGTCGAGTTCATCTTCAATCTTAAGGAGATTGTCTTGGACTCGCCAAATCGATTCTATCACTCGTTGAGTCCCATGAATTCTAGGTCTAAGGCTAACTCCAAAGCATTGGGTCGCTCCTTGTAATCTTCTACAGTCCTTCTAACACCCAACTACGTTCTTTAGACCCTCATCAAATATAGGACTTTATGCCTTGGACTCGCCGAGTCCCAAGAATAGACTCGCTGAGTTGGTAATGTCCACACCCTAAATCCTCGATTTCTGATGTACAACCTTTGACCAAAAGATAGATCCAAGCCCCTAGGCTCGATCTAGCACGTAAAGTTACAAACTTTATGTGTATGCATGGAATAATGAGCCCAAATGGCTCAAAAAGGAACTCCCGACATGCATGAGGCTTTCCATTGGTTCTAAAACAGTTGCTTTCTGCCTCAGGGTCCCTCAAGAACCCTGGATCCAAAACCCTAGCCCTCAACCATGCTTGCAATCATGGTTGGTAGCCAAAATGGCTCTTAGAATCCCTAACTTCCTTCAAGAATAGATCTATAATAATAATGAGCAAGGTATAAGCTTTATACCTCAAATGCACTGTGGAAGATGCTCAAACTCGAATCCCTCTAGCCTCTTCTTGTTTCTTCAAGCTTTTCCTCCTTTCTTAGATCACAAAAGCACCAAAAGCACTCAAAAGGACTTAGATCTTCACTCACACGATTGGGGTTCGCTATGGGGGTCTTCTGGGAGCAAATGGGATGATGGGTGACTGAATGAGATGTTTAAATAGGGTGCAAACTCTCATAATAGGGTTTTTGTCCAGCCAGGGCCTACTCGTCGAGTCCGGGACCTGACTCGCCAAGTCCATCACTTAAATACCGCGTCCTGTCTCGCTTCTACTCGGCGAGTTGGTCCTTCAACTCGCCAAGTCCAAGGCCAAAAATGCAAAACACTTAGATAAAAATAAAAAGAATTACGTACCAAGAGCCAGGTGTTACAAAACATTAGACATAAACATAAATATTTGTAGCACATATTGTTGGTACCAATGATAACCTTGTTCCCACTTTCTAGAACTACCACCCCTTACTTCCTAACAGGGAAATAAGAGGTAAGAGTGTAGCTTACCTCACTAGAGGATGAACCATATTCAATATTTTCTTGTTTAGTGTATTGGATTAGGGTATCCGTGAACAATAACATAAATCAAGTAATGACTACATAATACGAGAGATAGTGTAACTCACCTCCATGAACTTGAAAACTTAGATAATGGGAGCTAAATGGGTCTTTTCCTTTTTGAGAACCTACGAAACAAGTATAACATTATTTAGCTTGTGCTTTGTTGTATTACTCTTATAAAAATTGTGTACATATTTCCTTATTTTCTCTTTGCTTATAGTGTTCTGTCTGGGACCTATTATTTCAACCTTAAACTCCATATTTTTAAAATTGTATCACATGCATATAGATCAGGCTCTTTGCTTTAATAGTAGTACTCACACACCTCCATATATTTTCTACTATTTATGGCGAATTTTACAAAAATGACTCAAATAACAGCTGATTCTGGATTAGTCTGGTTAAATGGTCAACAAATTATTTTGTATCAGTCTGGGTAAATGGTCATTTTCACTTTGTTGGAGGCCTTTATGTTTTTTGGTCAAAACTAATGAAATGTAGTAGACCCATATATGAAACTTTGGAAACTAGTCTCAACCAAAAATGATGTTCCACGATATATCTATGATTTTTCCATAACATAGACAGAATAGTAAATTTCCAATAATTTCACCTTATCTGTTTTAGGTTTAATTAGCTTATTAACCCAATCAGACACAACCAAAACAACTCATAATATGTAAATTGAGTTCCTAAAAATAGAATTAATCTATTGAATCAAAATTATAACCAAAGCTTCAAACCCAACCTCAAAGTATAATGTCCAGAAGAGAAAAACACTAAACTAAGGTTTTTGGGTTCTTCTCTTAACACATTAAGTTATAAGGAGTTAACACCTTTGAGTGCATTTACTTACCTAGGGTGAGCATGATTAAATATTCCATAATAAAACGTTGTGCCAAAGACACCACTCTTTTCTTGTACTTTTCTTTTTCCTGCCTAACATCTCTCTGGATATCTCATCTCTCGTTGTCTCTTTTATGATTTTCTCTACAATTTTTCGTCCAAAAACTCCAGAAAGGTGGATTTACTTATAAATTATGAAATAGGCTAGGGAGATGTTGAAAAGTGCACATCTAAATGCATCGTTTAACCCATTTTGTGACATGCAGATTATTTTCTCGAAGTCTATACTTTGGATCTCTTTCTTACTCACGCTACCCTCTATCTTTCCAATTTTCTTGGTTGGAAATTGATTTACATATAGCTAGTAAGAAGAAGCTCATGTGGCAGGATGCTAGGAATCAAACAAAATTTTCTGGTGTTGGGGTGGTACGTCATCTCCATCCCCATAAATGGTATTCTGGTGCTGGGGTGAGTTCTAGGTGGGTAGGGAATGAGGATGTTATTGTTGATTTTTTGGATGATCAACTTGTAGAGTGTGGGAATGGTGTTACTGGGTTAGTGAGGGATAATTAGATTTGTCAAATAAGGTTGGGTATGGTCCTGAGTTGGATGAAGCGAATGTTGATGAAACATCTAATGGGGGTCATGGGAAAAATATTGAGGTTGTTGAGGGAGGTATTCAGGTGAATGAGGGGTTATGTGGTGGTGGTGATATTTTTGCTCTTGGCCCCATGGGGACAAATATTGTTGTTGGTTTGAATCTTTTTGGTGAAGTTGGCTTTGAGGAAAGGGATGGGACATTCTTTTGGACCCAATGGAGTTTGGGTGATTGGCTAGACTTTTTGACTTTTATGTGGCCGAGGAGTATATCCGACTTGTCTTTTCTCATGGTACCTTGGAGGAGATGTCCAAATATCCTCTAATGGATTTCATTGGCCCTTTTTGTTTTGCTGCTATGTAGAGTTCCTACTTTTTGGAAGAGGCAGTCATGTGCCTTCACAAGTTTGTTAAGGTGGATTTAGAGCAGGAATCTCTTCACAAAGAGCTTCAAAATTATGTTGCTGAGAATGGCAAGCTATATTATGCGGAGTCAAGGTTGCACTTGAAATTGGTTGCTTTGGAGTCACATTGTCGAGAGTTTGCATTGCAAATAGAGTTGCTTGCTGATGAGAAAGCTAGTTTGGAGGAAAATGTAACGGTGTTGGAGAAAAAGAATATATGTATGAAGGAGTTCATGGAGAAGATGAAACAAGAGAATGTGGTGTTGAGTTCGAAAGTAATTGTGAGGTGTCAAAATCTTTCTGAGTCTGTATTAGAGTTGAAGCTTGTTTGTATGTTTGTTTATTATAAGGGTATTATTTTTCGAAACTTAAGTGTCTTAGTCTCTTATATTTTTTGTATGCCTTCTCTATCCTTATATATATGGGATGAGTACTAGAGTTAGGGAGTAGCTTCAACATTCGACTTGTACTCTCTGAATGTTCTCTGTATTCCTGAAAGTATAATTGAGCCAAACAGATTATATTTAGATCTTGTGTTCCTAATTCTTTCTTAACTATGATCTCGTATTACAAACTCAACTAAATCACAACTACATTTGGTATCAGAGCATGATTCATCCATTTTTGATATGATTTTCTTAGGTTTTCAAAATGTTTTGAGTCTCGTACCAGATTGAAAGTTTTGTGCTCTTTTGTATTCGAAAATCATCTTAGATCATCTGATTTGATTCAAATCTACGTTTTGTTTGTGTAATCGAGTGTCTGTAAATTGATTTCTAAAAGTTATAAGCATTAGATCTCAATTTTTGAAGCTTTTCTCAAAAACATTCCATACAACTTTGCCGAACTTTAACATGAACACCATGACATCTTACTCTCATATTCTTGATTCTTCAACCAAGATTCCAATGTTGATTCCTGAGATCTATGATCAATGGGTTGATTGTATGGAGGACTATTTGAATGGAATTGACAAGGATCTATGGAAATGCATCGTTGGAGATGTTCATCCTCCTACTGCTGCACAAAGTGTTGGAATTGCTACCAATAATCCAAATATTATAGAACAAGCTGAAAAACTACAGAAGTGAATGAGATTGTTGAGGAAACAAGGATCAGTCTGGGTGGTCCTCTTTCTCTTGTGTCGAAGGTTGCTAGATGAGAGGTTGAAAAAAAGTTGTTGAGAAGGAAATTTCGGAAGATGAAGGATTGATCTTCAACTCTGATGACGAAGCAATGGCCTTTTACTCGAATAATTGAGTGAAAAAGTTTTTCAAAAAGCCTTTTAATGCGAAGCCATGTACGAGTGAAGGAAAATGAATTTTTTCTGGGAAAACTGCAAGTGAGGAAAAGAAAGTAAAGAAGAAGGATGTTAAGGCTGAGGATGCGAAGGTGGAGAAAAAGCATAAAGGTGACTCTGGATTCGGCTGCCATTATTGTAATGGAGCGAATCACGTGGCAAATGATTGTATGCTGAGAAAAAGGGATGAGAAGAAGAATAGATTAAAGAATGAAGCCTACTATGTTGAGATGCTTGAGAAATTGCGACCAAAAGCAAAGGGAATGACAGATGAAGAGGGGCATATCAAGTATGTTCCCCAAGCTTAGATGATGAAGAAATGCGAGATCCCACTCACAGGGAAATGTTCGTAAGTTTCGAGGAAGATGATGAGGAAACAGTCACTAGGAAGTGTTTTGTTTCAACATCTACTCACAAGCCCCTCGTGACTTCACAGGTACGTTCTATTTTGAAATCTTTTAATATTCCTTCTAGTGTATATGATTCGATACTATCTGAGTTTGATAAAGTTATTACTTACGTTAATCATATCTTATTTCTGCTAGTAATGATGAAAAAAAGTTCAATAATCAACTACTAGAAAGTCAGAGGATATTGGAGTCGAAGAAAGATAAAATAGATCACTTAGACTTACAAATAATGAATATTATGTGTGATAGAGATAGCTTAAGTACTGATAATAAGATTTTGCTGAAACAAAGGAATATATACTGTAACTCAGCTAAACTTTGTATGGAAAATTAATAGCATTGCATCATTCATTAGATATTAGCGAAGAACAACATAAGAATCTTTTTCCCTTTTTAGCTTTCGAAAGAGAGAAAATTGATTCTACTTCCTATAACTATGAAAAGACAATTTATGAGTTTGATAAGGTTCTAGGTAATAGATATGCATATGGTGTCGTAAAAATTGTTGAATGTTTAGATGTAAATGATCTAGTTGATATTGTAAATGAGACATTGACCAAAAACGAACAAATCAAAATTTTGAAAACAATTGAGAATTCGACATTTAACTCTAAAAACAATTTTGCTGATATCGACGATGATTCTAATGATATGAGTGAAATTGAGGCAGAAAAAATTGTTGACTGTTCTCAGTTATCTGTCATTAATGTCACTTCTTTAGCGAAGGTTAAAGTAATATGCAATGATTCTTCAGTTAAAGTTGACAATGACCAACCTTTGACTTCAAAAGTTCATGATCCTAACCATGTGACTCTTGAAGATAGTCAGACAAATAGTGACGAAGATAATGATGATGTTTTCAAAGAAACAACCATTCCTCGAAATGTTGTTGATCAAGTATACGAGGATACTGAGAAGTTCAACAAAATCATGAAGGAAAAGGGTTCTCACTATCTTGAAGCAAATATAGACGTGTATCCTAACTTCAAATGTTCAGATGAAGTTATCTTCCCAAATCAGGTGTTTGTTACCTCAGGAAACAGTGATAAAGTTAAACCTGAAATCAACAAAATTGTTGAAGAGGATAACAAGAAAGCATCGAAAGAAAGATTTTTCCCTAATCAAAGTACTGTTGAAAATAACCTCACCAAGAACTCATGCACTTTTCAAAGACAAAAACCACAAAGAATATGGGTTGTTAAAACTGAAAATTCAAAAGTGGAAAAACAAGAAAAATGATGTTGTATCTCAAAAATTCAAAATAAATGATCAGATTTTCAAAGATCAAGTTGAAAAGGTTTTAAAAGAAAATGGAATTTCAAAAATAAAAGCAAGAAATAAAGTTTATTAGTAAAATATAGAGTCCACAAAGCAATAAAATATTTTATTAAATAAATCATATAAAAAGAAATAGTCAAAATCAGTTCAAACAAATTCTCAAAACAAGTATTTTGTTAAGAAAATCATTGCTCAAAATAAAAAAGGTTTTGTCAAAAAGACAACCATAAGTTTCGACGACAAATTCAAAACAAATTTTAAAAAATCATACAAAGAGAATTTTGTTCAACATCAAATTTCAAAGAATTTTGTTCATCAAAGAAAGGGTTTTCAACCAAATGAACAAAGGAACGTTTTTCAATTTTCGAATCAACGTTGATTTTCAAAAGAGCCATCAGAATTTCATCAATAAAATGTTGGTTATAAAAAACGTTTTCAAACTCGTTTTCATTCACAAGTCAGACCTGGTTTTACAAAAAAACATTTTGAAAAATTAAATGTCAATGCAAAATGAAATGTGATGTTTCAACCTACACAACCCTGTTTTCCCTATCAATCTTCGAAAAAGCCAAGTAGTGTTTCATTTTCAAAATGAACAAACGATGTCAAAAACATCAATCACTGGTTGGAATGTAGAGGCGAAGTTTCTCAAATTGGGAAGTTTTCACAAGATGAAATCAACGTTGCATATGAAGGTTACTTGAATGAGTGTTCTAATGGAAGTTCTTCGTCCAAAGAGTCGTATCCCTCGGTTCGAAAATGGAAAACTATTCCAAAATCAAAATTTTATGTGAAAGAAATTGAGAAGGTTAAAGGAAAAGTTAGTGTTGATTCTAAACCACAAGACGATTTCATTTTAATACCCTCTTCTCACAAAGTGGACTTCATAGATAGTTTGAAATCAATAGTTTGTAATTGGATTATAGGATCTTCATTTCATCATGCATTTTGCTCTAATAACAAAGGACCCAAACAACCTTGGGGACCTAAATTCTTTCATTGATTGCAGGTTTTGAGTGACAAACAATATGATGACAATTGGTACATTGATAGTGGTTGCTCTTGTTACATGACTGGTCGGAAGGAAAACCTGAGTGATTATCGAAGTCTTGATAATGTTGGAGTAGTGAAGTTTGGCAACAATCACAAATGTTATGTCAAAGGTTATGGTAAAGTTACGAATGGAAAGTTTGTTATTAACATGGTAGCATATGTCGAAGGTCTTCAACATAACTTGATTAATGTTTCGCAACTAGTTGTGGGCACTAGCAGTCAGGTTGTTTTTAATGAAAAAGGAAGTGTGATTTCGAACATCGATACATAAGAAGTTCTTCTCAAATCCAAAAGAGAAGGCGATATGTTTACCCTTGACATCAAACCAATTGTTGGTATTCCCTCAGTTTGCTTGCTTTTGAAAGCATCATCAAACATAAGCTGGTTATGGTATCAAAGGCTTTCTCACCTGAATTTCAAGAATCTGAATAAATTGGTGGTAAATGATCTTGTTCGTGGTTTGCCAGTATTAAAATTTGATAATGATACTTAATGTACAACTTACGAACAAGGGAAGCAACATAGACAAGGTAATCCGATTGTTATTGATTTGAAGATTGTTTAGCCATTAGAATTTCTTCATATTGACATTTGTGGTCGTTCGACTATTGAAACTCTCAACAAGAAGATGTACATTTTGGTTATTGTTGATGATTTTTCTAGGTTTAATTGGGTATATTTTCTTTGTTTAAAGTCAGAAACAACTCAAGCAATGATCAACTTCATCAAGCATATAGAAGTGAGTTTAAAGAAAAAGATTCGAAAGATCAAGAGTGACAATGTCTTAGAATTCAAGAACAAAAGTGTCGATCCGTTCTTAATTGAAAAAGGAATTTCACATAACTTTTCATCACCTTACACACCTCAACAAAATGATGTTATCGAAAGGAGGAACAGATCACTTTATGAAGCCGCTAGAGCAATGCCTACATATGCAAATCTTCCACAATATATTTGGGCTGAAGTAGTTTAAACGATTTGTTTTACTCAAAATTGGTCTTTTATTCATCATCAATTTAATATAAACCCTTATGAAATCATTTGAAAAAACTGGAAACCAAATGTTAAATTTTTGCATGTTTTTGGTTGCAGATATTTCATTATGAATCTCAAGGATAATCTTTCTAAGTTTCAGTCAAAAGCTGATGAAGGAATATTCTTGGGCTATTCTCATAATTTTGTTGCTTATAGGATGTTAAACAAATGAACCAGAAAAAATCGAATAAACTTTTAATCTTACATTTAATGATTACTATGTTAAAAGAGTTGAAAATGATTTGAACAAAAACCAATTATTAATGAATCAACTGATGAATCTCAAATTTTAATTTCATTCGATTTTGATTATGATTTAATTTTTTGTGTTCCTGATAGGGCTATTGATGCATATATCAGTTCTAATGATAATCACGTACCTGAAGCATCGAAACACACATATGATTCGACTGTCACACAAGATGTTGATGATACGTTCTCATCAACCAATTCTCCAATGCATAACGAAAATCTGCTTGAAACTACTAATACTCAATTGGAGGGGGAGCACTTGAATTCGTCTAGTGTGGTTGAGGGGGAGCATACTTTTGAGGGGGAGAAAGGACAATTGAATGTTGATGTTGTGGGAAGCATCTTGATAATGATACAAATGTTAAGGGGAGCAAATTAAATCTCACATGATTACTTCGAATTCACAAAATGAAAATTTTCATGATCGAACTGAGCAAGTGTCTGTTGTATGTGATGGTTCCGAAACATATGAGAAATTCGAAGATGCACCATTAGATTTTGATCCCACCTATCCACCAATGGATAGATGGAGTCGAAGTCATCCACACAAAAAAATTATTCGTGATCCTCAAGCTGGAGTTTTAACAAGAGCTCATCTACGTGCGAAGAATGAGGTACTAAATGCTAATCAAGAGTTCTGTATGTTCAATATGTTTATTTCTAAAATTGAACCAAAGTGAGTTAAGATTGATATTGAAGATCCTGATTGGATTGTTTCTATGCAATCTGAATTGGCTGAATTCAAAAGAAATATGGTGTGGAGACTTGTTCCGAAACCTAAAGATGTATCAGTAATAGGTTTAAAATGGGTTTTCAAAAATAAAACTGATAAAGAAGGGAACATTGTTCGAAACAAGTCTAGGCTAGTAGTAAAAGGCTATTCACAAAAACAATGTATCGATTATGAAGAAACATTTTCCCCTGTCGCAAGACTGAAGGATGTTCAAATCTTTTTAGCCTATACAGATCACAAGAACTTTGATATTTATCAAATGGATGTAAAGTGTGCTTTTCTTAATGGAGTACTAGAAGAAATGGTGTATGTCGAGCAACCCCCAGGTTTTATCAATTCCAAATATCCTGATTATTGTTATGTTTTAGACAAGGCTATTTATGGACTTATACAAGCTCCACGTGCTTGGTATACCACTCTTTCTAATTTCTTAAAATCATCAAAATTTAAACAAGGATCGGTTGATTCCACTCTCTTTCGAAAGAAAGTTGGGGATCATCTTATGCGTGTTCAAATTTAAGTTGATGATATTATTTTTGGCTCTATTGGTCTTAATATGTCCAAGGAAGTTGAGAATATGATGAAAAGGCAGTTTGAGATGAGCATGGTGGGCTAAATAACTAATTTTCTAGGGTTAAACATTCGTTAAAGAAGAGATGGAATCTTTATCACTCAAGAGAAATATTCTCGAAATCATCTTGAAAAGTTTTGCATGACGAATAGCTCAAAGTTGCGAGTACCGATGACAGTTGGAAGAAGACTTGGTCCTTCGTTAGATAAACTAGTTGTTGATCTCCATTTGTATCAAAGCATGATAGGTTCGTTAGTATACCTAATGGCTAGTCGACCTGATATTATGTTTGATGTGTGCAATTGTTCTAGGTACCAATCGAATCCCAGGGAACCACATCTTACAATAGTCAAGAATATTTTTCGTTATCTCAAAGGCAAAATTTCGTTAGGATTGTTGTATCCTTTAAAAACAGGATTTTTCATTCAAGCACTTTCATATGATGGCTTGGGTGGTTGTCAACTTGATCTTAAAAGCACAAGTGGTGGATGTCAACTTTTGGATGGGAAGCTTGTTAGCTGGCAATCGAAAAAGGAAACATGTGTTTCGATTTCTATAGTAGAAGCCGAATATGCTGCTGCTGCTGCAGCTTGCACTTCCCGAATGATATGGAGTTAAAGTAAACTACGTGATTATGTAATCAACAAGAAGAAAATTATGTTGTACCGTGAGTCACAAAGTGCTATTCGCATCTGTCATAATCCTGTGCAATATTCGAAGACAAAACATATTGCACTTCGTTATCACTTTATCAAAGATCATGTGAAGATGGCAATATAGAAGTCCACTTTTTAAAGACAACCGATCAGATTGCTGATATCTCTACAAAACCATTGGATGAAAAGAATTTTCATTGAATTTTATTGGGCTTAGGCATGCTTGACGTGACTGTTGTTCCTTGTTTGAGTTCGTCATAAAGACAAGTGATGTCGAACTCACGATGATCCATTCAGAGGTTATTTTTCACCATTCAAGGTTCGACACGCTTCATTTTTGAAATTCCTATGAATGATTCAACAAACACTTTGCAACATCATTTTTATCATCGATACTTTCATTTCGTATGTCGAAAATTTACACTTTGCATGTCCGGTACAATTTTCTTTCTTTGCTTGTTATTTTTCTTTCAAAAATCAAAAATATCAAAAGATTTTCTTATTTTTGTCTTTTTTCAGTCAAAAATAAAAAATATTGCAAAGATTTTCTTATTTTTTGTGTGTTGATTACATTCAAAAATCAAAAAGCCAAAAATATTTTGTTGAGTTAACATGTGTATGAAGGCTTCTAACGAAGATCTATATTGGAACATGTTTTACGGCCCTAGGGGAAGGTATAAATTTGAAACTTTACACTAGCTAGGTGTCCCTAGAAGCATGTCGCAGCATGTCGACCCAAGCCTCCATGACTCAATGTGTTTTGAAGCCTTAATGGATTTCTCATTACGAGAATTCCTTCTCAATCAGGCTATATTCACATCAGTCCCTGAGCTACCTTACTCTTCTCAAATAAATTAAGAGTTTCCTGCTTGGTCCACTAATAGAAGAGGTACTTTTGATTCTTTAACCAATCTTTTTTTTATCAAATATTCTTAGATGATCAAACACAACGACACATACCCATGACATCTCTGGTTTAAACCAACTAGGTTACAGGTATTCCTCCAGATGTTTCAACAAACGCTTCGCAACATCATTTCTATCATCAATACTTTCATTCCGTATGTCAACAATTTACACTTCACGTGTCTGGTACAATTTTCTTTCTTTGCTTGTTAGATCATACTGTTCCAACTTTATGCAATAAAGATTTCCGCAAATGTTTCTTGCCCTTTACGATTCTCTCGAACTCTCTTTCAAAAACCATAACAATGGCGGATGTTGATCCATCTCGAACCACAGATGACAACACTTCTCAACCACTAATGAAGATTCAAAGCACAAATTATCGTGTTCAATCGGATATTACTCAGTATCCTGAAGGTTTGCAAATGTTCATTGTGGATTTGAATAACTCTGTTCTATCTATGGCTATGTTTTCTTCCTTTTCTGTGTCAATTTCCTCGGTATCTCTTGTTGGTTCAATTGCGGTTTATAGTAAGACGCTTAATGTACTTACTTTTCAGATGCTAAATGACAAGAAATTCAAGTTAACCAAGAAGTTGTTTGCTTATATCTTGAATATTCCTAATGTCAAACCTTTCTATGAGACTAGGTTCTTCATATGTTCAATGAGATGGGACATCAACTGATTCTGACGAGGAACACTGATTTAAAGAAGTCTTCTCTACCAAGATATAGAATTTTTTATTTGCCATTTTTCTTCGATGCCTGACGGGTCAAACTGTTAGTTTTGATAAGGCTAAATTGGAAATTTATTCCATGATAGATGGTCTCTATTATGATTTGCAGGTAGACTACACAACTCAGTTGTGGGAAGAATTTGTTAACAACATTAGTATTACGAATGTAGTGAATGGGATATCTTGCGCTTGTTATTGGAGTCTGATATTGTAGTATGCATATGAGAAAGAAGGCATTCTTGTTCCAGATGATAAACAGACGGCTAAATTTTCATTGTATCAACATTCGACGACAATGGAGGATGATCCAAGCATATTTCCGACAGTTTCATGCATTCTAGATGCAATGCTTCGAAAGGTTAACCCTTCACATCCAGTGTTAGTGGCTTATTTGCAAACAATAAAGGCTTCAAAATCTATTCTTGAGCTAGTTGAGAAAGTTGTCAAGGGTACACCAATGAAAGTTGTTTAGTCTGATCCATCCCCAAAGAAAATTGCAAAGCCAATAATCGAAGACATTTCTACACAACCGAAGGAGAAGATGCCTTCAAAATATGGTGTATTAAAGTGTTTGAAGAGGATGGCTCATCAACCTTGTCATTCACTAGATATGTCAAGTAGTTTTTCGCCTAAAGGTGTTTCTCATCTAAAGATCATTCGCAAGCCACAAATGAATCGCAAAGGATTTGTCATTCGAGAAATTCCAACTCCTGTATCTGCTACTTCTAAATAGATAAGAACTGAAGATATGGCAAAAAAAACATCAAAGAAAAAGCGAAAGGCGGTTGTAGAAGGTGTTCCTGAGTTTGATCTTTAAGGAAGTGGTAAGTCTCAAACACCACCTCATGATAGTGATATGGGTATTCCATCACCAACGAGGGTCTCTAGAATCAAGTCGAATATCAAGGAGACTAGAGGTCCTGGTGGCTCTTTGAAAACATCTAATGTGGACACAACCACTAATCAAGGTGATCATGCGAAGATATCTACTCCTGTAAATACTGATGTTATACCATCCGAAGTTTCACATACTGAATCAGTTACTGAGGAGGTTCAAACTTCAGGCATCACTGTGAACATATCTAATATGGATACAAATGTCAGTATGGGTGAAGGAGTGTCAACAAATGAATCCCAAGGTACTTCAACTATTATCATTTCATCTTCTTTTGACATATCTACAATTTATATTAATGTTTCTCTACCACCATTCCATACTTTGACTTCCATTACTTTACCTAAATCCATACAATTAGCAAACTTTGAACACATCCTCAATCAATCCATCACTTCGTTATTTCCCTCACAATCAACAGAAGGCCCAAAAATAGTTTAGGAAGATGACACAACTGAAGATGGTGAATTGATGGCTTCTTTTGCTGATATTGAATTTGATCCAGAAGAAGAGAACATTTCCGATCACATGTTGATGTCTAGGAAACAATTCAAAATTCTTAACAGGAAACTCAATTCATTATTATAGCTTCAAGCTGATGCAAGGGGTCAGAATTATGTGTTTGGAATCGAAGTAGATGTTATGTTTTAGGCTCAAGAGCTTCGATTAAGGAATGACTTGGACTAAATGGATAGGAATAATGAAAATCGTGTCAAGGCTCAATCTTCAACTTTTAATGATGCGCTTAAAGACTTGAAAGTTGTTGCAAAAGAAAGGCACATCTTGTTTATTAAAAATGTTAAAACAGTTCATGAAGATGTCAATTGGAAAATGGAAGAACTTCCGGTTGATATGGAGAAGCAAGTTACGGCTATTACAAATGATTACTCTTCTCTTCACACCAAAGCTAATATTATTGCAGATGTTGTCATGAATGTGGTGAATTCATATTAGTCATTTCTTCCGAAAGCTGATAAGAAGGCTGAACTTCATGTTCAAAGTTTTACCAAAATCAAAGAGATGTTGAACAATCTTAAGGACTTAGTTTCGAAGATTAGTTCTTCATCTTCTTTGTTTCTCACTCCGTAATCTTTGTCTCTGAGATTTCAATCTTTGGAGTCCACACTAAAGTCTGAATTATCTACACTTGTGAAGCTTATTAATTTGTGGCCAACAGATGCCACACCTGTTTGTACAGGGGTGCAAGGGGGAGAAGGAGTTAGTGTTGGCATGAGCATGGGTTCGAAGACCGGTATGGGAGGAAGTGGTGTTTCGAAAGGAGATGAGGATGCGAAAGTTGTTGGGAATGTCATTTCTACTCAAATTCTTACTTCATTGCTAAATACTTCGTCTACATTTACTTCAACGACAACAACAACAAAGCCCATTTTGAAAGGAGCTGTAATTGGTTCTGATGTTGGGAGTTCAAGTTTGTCAAAGCCACCTCCTTCAACTGAAGAAATGAAAAACAAAGGGAAAGGCATTTCTACAAAACCCAATGCTGAAGAAAAGAACGCAGGAGTTGATAAGGAAATGGAGACGCAAAGGAAAATTCAAAGCATACTTTGACAAAGGGAAAACGATCCTCCCGGTATTGACAAAGGATATCCTGCTAAACATTTTTGCTATGAGAATATTGAAGCCTTGGTTGTTACAAAAGAAATGCATGACTTCGAGAAAATACCAAAGAAGATTTTTGCCACAAAAAACATTGATTTCAACTAATTGGATTTTCCGATTAACAAGATGATGTTCTTGGCTTATCAATATCAAATTGCTGATAAATTTGACAGAGAAGAGTAAATCTAGTCTTTGGTCAAGATAGTTCGAGTTCTCAATATCTCCAAGGATGTTTTTTTTTCAAATGAGTGTTGGATAATTATCGTTTTCATGCTGTCAGAGCAAATAATGTCGCTTTCAACTTTTCAGTGGCTGACTTTCCTTTAATGAATCTTCATAACTTAATCTATGTTGCAAGAATTTTGAAGGGAACGGATGTATCGAAGCTTCAGCTAACTAGCAACAAATATTTTTTATTGGGTTTGGTCAAATCAAGTTATTCATAGATAACTATTATAAATATCTTGCTTTAACTGATGCTGAGTTAGCTTTGGCTGTTGGAAAACAAATCACAGTGCCTCAATCCTTATTGAAGAGTCAAGCAGATTTGAAATCTTATATTGATGGTGAAATTTGTTTGAAACCCCAAGGACTAGTATTTTTTGGGAAGAACAAGAAAAGAAAGAATACAAAGTTTTTGTTTCAATTCTGTGATGTTGATATATATATATATATATATATATATATATATATATATATATATATATATATATATAACTTCTCACTATACGAATTTAATTGATTGTATGAAGAGTTGTAAGAAGAAAAATGATGGTGACAAGGCTGAGGTTAAGAAGATTATCAATTGGTACTCTAAGATTCAAAGGGTGATTCATCAAGCTGATCAGATGCTACTGACTTAGATTCGAAACTTCTCACAAAGGGGGAGAATGTTGAGTTTGCTCGTAATTGTGAGGTTTTGAAATTTGCCTGAGTCTGTAGTAGAGTCGACACTTGTTTTTATGTTTCTTTATTATAAGGGCATTTTGTTTTGAAACTTAAGTGTCTTTAGCCCCTTATATTTTTTTTACACTTTCTTTATCCATATATATATATATATATATATATATATATATATATATATATATATATGGGATGAGTACTAGAGTTAGGTAGTAGCTCCAACATTCAACTTTTTGTAGTCTATGAATGTCTTTGTATTCCTGAAAGCGTAATTGAGCCAAACAGATTGTATTTAGATTTAATGTTTGTAATTCTTTCATAACTCTGATCTCGTATTACAAACTCAATTAAATCACAACTACATGAGGGCTTGGCTATACAGCTTGAAAGTTTGTAGAGGGATGTTGCAGAACTTGATCGTGTTGTGCCTAAAAACCCTAAAGGAAACCTATTACATACCTTTGATTTGTTGTAGTAAAAAAATTAATTTAATCTCTTGTGTTTGTTGGTCTTGGAAATGTAGCACCAAAAGGATTATGCCTCTAATGGCTCACACCTAAAACCAAAAACCATAGAATGAGGAGGAGAGAGGAAATATGAGGAAAGTTTGGTTCCCATGCCTTTAGGTAATATGGTGAACCAAAATTGCAAGCCAAGGTGGCATCTTTATAGTTAAGGTAACTTGTAGGCAAAACTAAATTTGAATTTATTAAATATTATATTTAATCCAAATTCAAATCCTTCCTATTTATGAAACCCAGAGGCTTCTAGAAACCCTAGGAAACCCTCTAAAACCGTCCATGCCATGAATGGTTATAGAATTGTTTCTATTGTTCAACTATTGAAAAATTACAATTCATCCCTTTCACCTTCAATTAATTCCAATTAATCCTGAATTAATTTCATATTGATTATGATTAATAATTAATCGATTCTAATTGATTTCATATTAATTTATCAATTATATAAATTAACAAATCAATTATTTAACAATTGATCTCATATTTATTTATTAATCACATAATAAATCAACAAGTCAACTATCTATTTCCAATTAATATATTAATCACATAATATATTAACAAATAATTTTCTCATAATTTCCATAAGTTTATTAATCATATAATAATCTAATAAATTATATTTCTCTCTCCTAATATCATTTCTAACTATTTATGTTCATAAGAGCAACCCAAAAAGTACTTTGCTTCTAATTACAAGAGTATACCAATTAAGTTATGATTTTAGACACCTTAATTTAACAGTCTCCCACTTCGATAAGTCTATAACTATAATTTCAAGTATAATCTTGGCCTAAACAGCAAAGAGTGCTTTCCCAAGCTACTACCAAAATCTGAATTAAATCAAACGTTGGCCCGAAAATAAGTTATCAACTATTCCTTCATTCTAGAAGATATCGTATAAACTGAGTTACATATTAAATGATCAACCTCATGTTCGTTTGTTTGTTTGTCAGTCTTCTATTTTATGATCAAATTCAGAATACAAAATCGAACATATCAATTTTGTCCAGACCAGGTCAGGTTCTTATAGATCAATTCAAATCATCGAGTGGCCCACAAGTATCCCTTTTCATGTTAAGGCAAAATGAACGAATAAACTTTGACTACATAACTATAAACTTTACTCACCAAATCATATATGACACTACATTTTATAACATCATGTTACTAATGCTTTTTCATAATACCAATGCACAATCGACTTGTAAATTACAACCTATGTATCTCCTTTAGAAGAATACATGATATTATCGTTTTAGAACTACTTATGATTGAATCCATGAAGTAATCTCTAAGCATGGATTTATCCAAAACTCAAATCCCTATTTCCAAGTACTCATGAACATTGTAGCAATCTGTATGCCATGTCCAATCCCTATAGACAATCTACGAATCAATTCATGCAATCTTAATTCACTACTTATTTCCAATAGTATGAATGATTGTCGAATTTGGAATAATATTAAAATTAATCTAGGAAGCAAAACATGCAACGTGAAACACAATAATAAATTAATTAACTATGGCATCATGCCCATTAAGTATAAATAAACCCCTATTATTTAGTCAACATAAAAATTATGAATTTATTTATTGTTTAATGTTTCAAGTAATCAACTAACCACTTGAATTAGATAACATCAGTCATGTCCTGTTATAACCATGCATATTATACCTCTCGATGGTTCTTCCTTTGTCTTTTTTGTGATGTTAAGGTTCTTAAGTCATAGAGACTGAGCCTTCACCATTACAAAATGGTCCATTGGAACTTGTTACTAGAAACAATTCCATGGTTATGAAGTCTGAAATTCATGATACACTCCTTGAGTACTTCTCTTGCATTAAAGTTTCCAACTCACATGTAGATTTTGCAAACATCTCCGATTACGAAAACATTTCCATGTTACCATATGACCATCAATTCTAACCAAGAATCATCTTAATCCAAAATGTGTAAATATGGTCCTTCGCAAATAATTTCATACTTCGAACTGTCTATAAGCAACCAATCTTCGGTAAAACCTCATATTGTTCTTGACAGTTGTTTAACAACCTTAATCACACAACATTCTAATCCTTTTCACACAATGCTATAGGCATTTGAAAAATTAGAATAAGTGAATATTACAGTATATGTAATCGATCCTATATGTGAACCATATGGGACTCGAATCATTAATACAAGGAATTCATGTCTATTCAATTCCTTGATATAGTATTTCTATATATGGAATCTCTTATGATATTTATATATGTCTTTGACTAATTCTATTAAACAATTCCATCTAAACCTTTTGACTCGAAATGATGTAATAGTGCCAACTCCCTTAAGTCCACTATAACAAATCATTTTCTGAACTTTTCAATTTTCAAAAACAAATAAATTGTTCCTTACGAACAGTATTGTTAACATGTAATACCATCATAAAAATTATGCTCACACAAGCTTTAACATGTACCCAGAAATCAACTAGACTTCTAGAAATTAATACACTTTGACTTTTATAAGGAAGTGCATATTTATATTATGTTATGCTTCGATAAGTATCCAACTAGACTACTTAAGCTTATACACCTTAGTTGGATAATGTGTGTGTGTGTGTGAGAGATAGAGAGAGTGCTTAAACCCTTTCAATACTAATAAATATATCTCTCGAAAGTTCAAACAATTCATTGCTATTCCTCACAATTTCAAATATGAAGATTGATTTCGTAATAATATTGTGAATTTGAGAATGCAATTTACACAACTAATATCCATATAGATCATATCTTCAAAATCTATTAGCAAAAGTATTTCCTCATAACCATATTTGTGAATTAGAGTGAAACCTTTTTCCATTTAGATTTCAAGGTGCATACGTTCCTATCCATGTGAATCTATCAATTCTAGCCTACAATCATAAGACATGGCTTAGGACAAACCAAAATCAAATTTAGTTTTTACTTCATGGACTGAACTTCGTTATTTTTAATTTCTTGCCTTTTGGTAGCTCAAGGGTCTACCAACGCTTCCATGTTGTTAGTAGCTCACTCATATTGATCAGTATACTTTCACTGGCCAACATGCTTTGCCTTTTGTAGTTAAATGAAGAACATATAACTCATAATCATTGCCAACCCAACTGGTAGTACATACAAATAACAATATGTTAATTAAACACATAAGGTTATCAACCTTGGGTTAAGTGCTAGTGATAACTAAAAGTTTTATTGTCACTTGACTCTTGAAATTCTCAAGAACAATACGAATCCCACTGAATTCTTGACATACAAGCTTCTCTCTCAGGGAACATTCATTGACGAGCTAAAACAAATATTCAAGCATTTGTGCGGATTCCCGATAAGAAAAAAACTCCATCAAATAGGGTTGAGATTAACTTTTGTTTCTTGGTTTACAAAAACATCAAAATTCCAATTCTAATGGTGCTAGAGTAAGGAAATCATTCTTTAATCCATATATTATGAGGTGTTATGATCCTTATTAGTTTGAAATAACTTTCAAGATACGATTTACATTTACTAGAGCATGGCTCTAAAACTTGATTAGAAAAAGTATGACGCATCTAGATCGAAATACTTCCGATAATGTTCAATTCCTCTTCTTAGTCATATAATTGCACTAAGATGTTCTTTGAGAATTAATTGTGATACAACTCTACAATTACTAATATGATCATAAAACATGATACTAAGGTACTGTCGATTCCTTTTAGATTGGAAAATATTTTATAGTTTTTCCTAATAGATTCTTCTATTTTTTATGCCACTCTTTGAGCCTTTTCAAAAGTATTCGAATTTTGTTTAATCTTATAAACATAACCATATTTACTGAAGCATAATTAAATCACGACGAATAGAGTTATCATCCCTTATGGTGGATCTGAAGAGTCCATATCAACATGTACTCGATCAATTAGTCCTTAACTAGTATCACATAAATATGTGAACAACAAACTAGTCATAATTTTCCAATGAACAAAATTCTCATGCATCATGCAATTTCGAATTGTATGACTCCATGTTTCTATCCAATTGAAACTTGGTGATGAGATTTCATTTCACTTGGTCAAAAATGATAATGCCACAAGCACGTTCTAAAAGAATCATTATCCATGATTAACATTGCCATTATTAGAAACATAACCAAAACTTTCATAAATGCAATTGCAAGGAATTACAAACAAGGAAATTTCATAAACCAAAACTTCATTTTATTTCTAAAAAGAAAACTGAAATTTTTCCTTACAATGCATAAAATGAAAAACTATATTTCTAGACATCTTTGAAGAGTAATAGCAATCTATTAAATTTATCTAATCCCAGGTAGTAGCTCCAAATTTCGATGTAGAACCATGTGACCAAAGTCCATTTCTCACTTTCAAAATTAGCTTTCTTTGCTCAACCTTCGTTCATTCTTTTAGATTTTGCAATACCATCAAAATGTGATAATCACATTATGTATTAATCATCTAAGAATAAGAACTTATGGAGTTAGATAATGGATGTACCTGAAGTAGAGTCACACAAATTAACTTTAATATCTCTAAGATTTTTCAGGTATTTTGTGCAGCTTCGCTTCTAATGTCCCTTCAATTAGCAGTAGAAACAAATGGACTCATATGGATTAACATGTGGAGCAATCTCAGAATGATCCTTTATCTTTACCATACGATTAAATGGTTTAACCTTTTCCGATTCTTTTCGATTGGAAAGAGAAATATTTTCTTGATCACAAATATTACCATTGTCAATGTCCATGGAAGCCATTGGATTAGACACTATAAATATTTCTGCTTCAGTTTGTTCTTAAGAATTTCTGCTTCACTTGTGCTCTTAAGCATTTCTATTTCAACAACTATCAACATTTGGGTTAGATCAAATAGGGATACATCGAGATTCATCGTATGAAAGTTCTTAATGAAATGACCATATTACTTTTGAAGAAAACGAAGAACCAAATAATTGGCTTGCTCCTTTGGGAATACAACACCCATTCTCTCCAAATTTTCAATGTACGATTTCATTTTCAAAACATGTGCACATACAGAATATCCATGATTATGTTTACATGTTAATAAGGCTTGAGTCGTATCATATATTTCAACTCGAGAAAAATGAGATGTTAGGAGAGTCACAAGAGGAGGAGGTGTAAGATTTGAAGAAAGATGATGTCCTATTCCACGATTTCCTAAGGAAGGGAAAGCAATTTCACCTTGACTCAAAAGTGGAAGACCATCTCCAGAAGATTGAGGAAAACCATTTCCATATGAACGAGAATGAACATTTATATCTTCATAAGCCATCTATAGTTGGGGGAAGAGAGAATTAAAGTTACTTGATTTTAGTCCTCAATTATTAGCCCATAAATTAAATTAAGGCTAGGATCCATATTTTCATTTTGTAATATAAAGATGGATGCCATAGTCATATCACATAATTATTTTAGGTAGATAGAAACATTTATGAAACTCCAAAATCTTTTGAGATTTTCATTGAAACATCAATATCATGTTTAATCTTGGATTATGCTCTTACCAATTGTGATTGGGATGCGGAGGCACAATTAAGATGTGAATAACCATGTAAACCCACTCAAACACCCTCGACCGATTTATAATCTCCATTAATGTGCCGCTTAACCACACACGTTCCATTAACAATTATAATCACAAGTTATTTCATCATTTTATCTTTATATCCCCACATTAGTATGCCGGTTAACCACATACGCTCCACTAACAACTCATATAGAAATGTTGTGCATTTTCATGGATTAGCATGCATTTCACATTTTTCCTAAAGTAACTAGAGTAGGATTTTAAAATAAGGTTCTACCACTTTATAGATTATAATTTTAATATTGATTATGTCCTACCAAGTCCGTTCAACTAACGACCATCCACCATACAGGAGAGCGATGGGTGAAAAAGACACCAATTAAACAGTGATGTTATAGGATGTTTCCTTGTACCCTCTTTATAGTATGGCTTCGTGAACAAGGCTTACTAGCGATTCGACTGACTTTTTCTTATACATATAGTAATTAATATTTGATATATAAGTTGTATTTTAAAACTTTTCAAAATACAAGGTTTAAAATTAATTATTAAACTTTTAATTAATTAAATTTAAACCAATTATGATTTAATCTATATCATTTAGCTAAGCTTTTAATTAAATTAATTAAAATCATTTATGGATTAAGTAATTATTTTCAATTAAACTATTAATTAAATAATTCAAATTTAATAATATAAGCTTCTAATTTTCGAAAATTAGGGGATAGGGTTACCAAGTTTTAATTATTCAAATTTTAAGGCATTTACAATAATAATTAAGGAAACTAGAAACCCTAGGAAACCCTAAGGCAATTTCGAAAATAAGGAGGGGAGGCTAGGGTTTTAAGAAACCCCATCGAAGTTAAAATTTTCAAATGGTTGTGGTTTATTTTTATAAACCCTATTTTTTATCCATTCATATTATGCAAAATCATTAGAAAAGCAACGACTCTGATATCACTGAAGGGTTTTATAGGTTATAGAAAAACATGTAAAGCGGAAAATCTTAACATTTAAGTTCATATGCAACCCATAAAGGATTTATGTTTACATACCTTTGATTTTTTGTAGTAAACAAATCACTTTAGCCCCTTGTGTTTGTTGGACATGGAAAGCTAGCACCAAAAGGATGATGTCTCTAATGGCTCACACCCAAAAACAAAAACCCTAGAATGAGGATGTGAGAGGAGATATGAGTAAATTTTCTGTAACACCTAGTTTTGGATGTTTCTTTTATCAATATAATGGGTCATAAATGGATCGAGTAAATGTCTAGGACCTCAAGGGAATAGAGCTTAGACCCGATCAAATGATGAAAATGTTTGGTTAAGTGTTTAAATCACTCGAATTGCATTTTTAAGAAAAGGGTAATATGAGAAAAAGTTATATATCAAGCTTCTTGCATGGATTATGATTTTAGTTCCACATGTTTTAAGCTAAAGATAACCAGATAGGATAGTGGGGTTTATCGATACCTTTCCATGCATATAAAGAAAGTTAAAAATGGAGTTGCAACGAAGAAGTTATAGTTGTTTGAAGTTAAAGTGGAAATTAAGGGTTTTAGCCTACGCAAGGCATAGTAAAGTTATGTAGGGTGTAGCTGCTATACATGGCGTAACTAAAAATTAGGCAGTGTGTAAATGTTGAAATATTGGACACAAGTTTAATATCATACACTTGACGTACGTTATGTTACGTAGGGCGTAATCGCGCCATATCAAAATCCTAATTCTTTGGTTTTGAGCCCTATTTAATGGATCTAACTTATACGAAACCCTTTCATGACCAATCTCTATCACCTAAGATCATTCCTTGAGAAACTATAGCTTCGTCTTACTTATTTTGAGCATTGGCATTATTTATGAACTAAATTCTCCACGGAATGTTGAATTTTAAAGAGCAATGTAGTGGAAAAGTGTATAGAAAAATGGTTCAAGTATAAATCGAACAAGGTTACTTCATTCCTAGACCATTGTGAGTAAAAAGCTTCTAACTTAATCATTGGTTTCATAGATCTAGTTATTTGTCATATTTGCCGGTTTTTGGTCACTTAAGCTTGTGTTTTAGAAGTTTTAAGAACTCCAATACATTTTGAGCTATATAGAATGCTCTTGGGACTTATTGAACTTAGGCAGTTGTTCTTTATTGCTTGTTTATTAATCCATGCAGTTTGTGTTTGCAGCTTTTGTCATTTTATTGCATAAGTTTAGATCTTGAAACTTTGTGACCTTATTATGGATAAAGTTGGAAACTCTATCCATCTAAACATCATATTGATTCAGATATGAATGTTTGAGACTTAGGTTTAATGGATTAAGTTAAGAAAGATGCATTTTTGTTCCCTTTGATAGCTTGATACATAAAGACTAGATCTTGTTTGTTTGGACCATAAAAATGAATAAAGTTGGAAAACTTATCCATTTTGAAGCTATTAGGAACCAGATCTAAGAATTGAGTGAAAGGTCTTAATATATTAAGTGCTTAAAGTGAAGTTTGGCAACATACACTATATGCAAGGCATAATAGAGGCTACGCCCAGCGTAACCGGTTTTTCACCCATTTTTTGGATAAGGCTCTACGCCCTATGTAGAGTAAGTTTTACGCCGCATGTAAATCAATGGAAGGTTGTCCGTTGACTTTTTTCAAAATTTCACTTTTGGTCAATTGTGAGGGGTTGGGACTTAAAAAGGCAAAATGGTCTTTTGCCTAAATCAAGATTAGTTTTGGCATTTGGACTTACTGACTTTGGGTTTTTACCTTAATTGCTAGTGGGGGAGACTTTGGCACCAATAGCACATGTAGGAGATCTATTCATTTACTGATCGAGGTGAGTCGTCTCACTATACTTATGGGTCGAAGGCACCAATTTTGACCACTGGATTGTGTTATGTAGAATGCTAGTTGTCTTTATGACTCTTAAATGTGTGATTAGGTTGAAATACACCTAGGGTTAGGCCCATTTTGGTATGTTTGGGTTGAGATATACCTGAGGTTGTCTCCATTATTGTATGTTTTAGTTGAGATGTACCCTAGGGCTAGGCCCATTATTGCATGATCGGGTTGAAACATGCCCTAGGGTTGGGCAATTTATTACATGTTGGGTTGGAATATACCCTAGGGTTAGGCCCACTAATTCGTATAATATGTGGTATTTTAGGGAACCCACTAAGCTTTCTGCTTACGTTTTATGTTTAAGTTGTTTCAGGTATTTCTGGTTTCAAAAGGAATGGCCCAGCTTGATTGGATTGAATCCCTTAGAGATTTATTATGCACTGAATGTTTACGAATTACTCTGATGTTTTGACAATACTTGGACTCTTATCGTCTTTTAGGACAATGAATCTATAGTTTTGACTTAGTTAAAAAGAAATTAATACTCAGTATTTTTTGGGATGTTATAAGTTCATATTAGAGCCTTGGTTTGAGGGATTCGGTTACACTCTCGAGGGTTTCTGAACTTAGACGCAGGATCTCTAAAATCTTTTAAAAGAAAATGATTTTCTAATAATGTTTTTAAGGAAAGGGGGTGTGATGCATGTAATCAGTCGACCTCAAGTAAGTATTTCCTAAAATACGGATACATGTGTTATGCTTATTGTTTTGGTATGAGTATATGAGAATTTCATGCTAGATTAGGACTAAGGATCTGCTCAAGATTGTATGAAATAATGCTAGGAGAGACGTCTATATATGCATGTTGACTAAGTCTTTAGAACTATATGCTAGTATGGATTTCGTATGTTGGACATAATGGCCTGATTTATGATGTCTTGTAGCTGAGAAGGAATTGGATGCTAAGTCAGATCTGGAATCTATATTAGTGGAATTAATTTCTAAGTGTATGCTTTAAAAATTATGTATGATTAGGATCATATAGCCTAGAAGGACTTCATGTTCCTTGTATTGTTGTGGGCTTAAGGTAGAATTATTCATTCAACAATCTATGTAATCGTATTTTGTGTCCAATTTTCATGCATAAGGTAACCGATGGTGTTGGTAGAAGTTCCTATCATCGCAGAAGAAAGTTAGTTAGAGGGTGCATTTTTATGTTTTGTGGTCTATAGAGTGTTACTGCCCAATTGTTGCTTGTTTTGTGCTTTTTGATCCATATTGATGTGAGGTAATTAATAAATGAATATGTTAAGTTACATGTTGCAAAAGTTAAATAATTCTAGAATGATTGATTTGGCTCTATTGCACAACTCTCGTTTGAGTCTAAACATTGTAGGGTTGGGTATTTTAATCAAAAGATTATTTAAGTTTTCTTGCATGTAATTGTATTCATGAAGTAGTTAGTTGATATTAGTAGGGGTTCTTCAGCAGCTGATGGTAGGTAGAGGTAGGAATCCTAGGAGATCCATGGGAATTGGTTCTTTTTTAGTGGTGTGTATTTGTTGAGAGTGGGTATATGTGATAGATCGGACAATAGTAGACATGGGTAATTACTTGTAGGATCAGGAATGATTCTTGAGGAAAGTACGTGTAACGATCGACTTTTGAGGTATTGAGTAATTAATTCTTCTTAATTTATGGTTGGGACAAGTATAGATAAAAAGGACTATTGGATTGTACTTAAGCATTTGAGCCAAAGATTTGGGCTGCCAATAAGACGTACGCTGGGCGTAGCCTGGCTGTACGCGGGGCGTAGTGCTCTGCATCGGATTTGGGGGACACGCACACATACGCACAGCGTACATGAAAAGATAGAAAACCCTAATTTTTAGGGTTTAAGTCATATAAATACCCCATTATAGCCACATCCCTGGCTTCATACCAGTCCCCTCACCCTCAGAAAATCCTTATAGCGCCCCATACTCCATTGTTGTGTGTGTTCGACCTTTGTGAGCTCATTTGGTGAAGTAAGCTTTGAAGAAGAAAAGGAGAGGTTTGAAGAGAAGCCTGTGAGTGCCTTGAGCTTAAGGATCTGGATTAAACTCATCATTTGGCATCTAGAGGAGGTATAAAGCTCTTAACTTTCTTCCTCAAAGTTTAGATCTAAGGTTTGGAAGTTTTGGACCTCTTTAGGTCCAAAGTTTGGATCTTGATCATGCAACTTCAAATTTGAGCTTAGGGTTGCCACCCTTGAGGCTCAATGAGTTCCTTTACCTAAGAAGTTGCAAGCTTTGAGGCCATTATGAGGCCATCCATGAGATCAAGCCACTTCTATGGAGCTAGTTGTCATTACTCCATGTATGGGCTTATTTGGTGGGTTGCAAGCCACCAAGTGATCGACTTTATGGATTAGAATGATGAAAGGGACTTGGATCTGTAGTTGTAGCTTCTGGGACTGAGTATTAAGTGCTTAATGTTGAAAGGAGCTTAACAGGGTAGTACGTTAGGCGTACTAGCTAGTACGCATAGCATACAAGCCATGCAGCAGGTAGGCACTACGTATAGATGAGTACGCCCCACATACTCATTAGAATTGGGCCTTTGCATTTTGGGCTTCAATTTGGGCCAATTGTTGGACTTCTCAGCTATTGGGCCTCAGTAAATCCCTCAGAAGTCAGATTTTTGACCAAGGGCTTATGTAGGGCCTATATGAGGAGTTATGCCCACTTTAGAAAATTAGGCCATTAGTGGGCCATTGGTGGACTTAGGAGGATTAATTGGATTTGGGCCTTGGAGGGAGTCCAAAGTTAGAGCAGTGGTAATTTAGTCAATTTACCCTTAGTAGTATCCTCAGTGTTCTCTCTATGTATGATTGTATAGAGTCAGCCCGGGAGATGTAGGAGCGTCAAGCGGAGATTACTTCATATGAGTTTTCAGCAGCCGGATTGAGAGGTGAGTTTTCCTCCAGTAGGAACAAGTCTAAGGCACCAATGTTGGCCCATTTAAGTAGTAGAGTATGTCGGGGTTAGCCCGATGCAGATATGTACTTCCGGACTTCGGTCTGTTGCCAAGGCGGTCCCAAGAAGTAGTTATAAATTCTTGATGTCTTTGTGATTCCTGCATGTTTATGTGTTATGTGTTATGTGTTCCGGGGTAAGCCCGATGCAGTAGATGCAGTTATGTCATATGTTATGTGTTATATGTTCCGGGGAAATCCCGATGCAGGGGTAAGCCCAATGTATGCTATGCTAGTCATGTATTATATGTGATATACTCCGGACTTCGGTCCAATGCCAGGGCAAGCCCGATGCAGATTATGTGATTATGTTATGTGTTTATGATATATGATATGTTATGTATGTGACGGGGTGAGCCTGATGCCGGGGCTAGCCTGATGCCCAATGCGGTCAGATGTCGGGGTGAGCCCGATGCCAGACAGGAGTCCGATGCCGGGTAAGCCGATGCCGGGAATTCATTCCGATGCAGTGGGAGTAGTGCTAGAGTTATATTATTTATGTTATTCTTTGTGTATGGTATGTGGTGGTTGGGGAGACTCACTAAGCTTCGTGCTTACAGTTTCAGTTTTGGTTTCAGGTACTTCTGGTAGCAAGGGGAAGAGCTCGGGATGATCGCATGGCACACACCACCGTCATTAGTCTGGGATTTTCAGTCTGATATTTTAGCACATTTTTTATCCATTGGATTTTATTATGATTCTTGAGATACATGATACATGATTTCCTATTTTCACTCTGGTTGGATAAGGGTTTTATAACAATATAAACAAAATTTTTTGGGTCGTGTGTTATGGATGTTACAGTACGTATAGGTATGGATGGTAGTATTCGGCCCCTACTACTAAAAGCATAGGATCCATACCCAAATAAAGGAAAATTTTGGGGATTCTAAGGAGATGATGGATAGATGATTGTATGGTTTAGTACCATGATTCATTGAAGTGTGTTTCTGTTTTTATCGGTTTATTGGTTATGGTTAATTAGGCTAAGGATGGGCCTGATAGTTGTTTGGACCTTAGTGGCCATGTCAACTTGGGTTTAAATGGTGTAGACCTAGGTAAGTTATTTTATTTTGAGGTCTTTAGGGCCATGCTTGAGGTATTTCCAATTGAGTCACCAGGCTCAAGAAGGAGCGGTTATGATGATCGAATCGAGGATTGTAGCCGGAGGCTGAGTGATTGGCAAATGGATTAGGATGTCTCTATATTATATAAGGGTTATTTTCTTCCATATTTCCATATACGAAGAATGGAGGGAGCAGGCATGTGATTTTCAGAGTTGGGGTGTAGACCCAACATGGGACTAGACAGTTGTGGTTTTTTGCGGCATTTATGGCAGTGTAGGAATACACAAGAGGATTCTTGTGATATGGTTTCCTTGAGATGAGATTAAGGGTCTAGTTTCTTCGAATATAGTTATGCCAGGTGCTAGTTGATTGTTTCAAGTTATTAGGGGAAGTGAATTGGGAACTACAACATTTGTTGTCTCTAATGTATCCCGACTTTGATAATGATACCCTTTGTAATTATGAATGATTCTCAATATGATTTGATGGTTGGGGGATTTGTAGGGAAGGAGTATGGTTGGATATTTGTTTCTAGATAGATAATCTATATAGTGAAAGGACTTTCAGAATTATTGCTTGTGCATCTGCATAAGGTTCTAAATGTTTGGGGTGGTAATGCTTGGGAAATTTCTGAGATCTCCACCCGAGATTCAGAATCGCTTTGAGTTTGGTTGGCCTTTATCTAGAGAATCACCTTGCATTGTGTTATACAATTTAATAGTCAAGGATGTTATGTACCTGGTTGAGCTGGTTTAGGATTTGGTTAGTTACAATTTCATTCGGTAGGCTTGTGATATGAGGTATTTATCTTGGGAAGAGATAGGAAAATTGTTGATCGACCTCAGAGTTCGTTGAGGATATGCAAAGGTTTCAGGCGGTATCAATTGAGGGTGCGTTGATGTGTCAACCCTTAGTCAATTCAGTAAAGTTTGTATCGTAGTCCCTCCATAGTTGTTCTCTTGGTTTCTTAGTTATGGAATTGTAGATCCTAGTGGGTTTACAATGGAAGATGGCCTTAATTATTGGAAGCTCATATATCGGAGCAACTTTGTTTAGTTTGTCGGTATTATCAGGGGTACGCAAGGTTCGGCTTTGGCAGGTCGCATCAGCTATGTTGGTAGTTAGATTGATTTGACCAGGATTTTAGCAGCATGTTTGGATATTTGTGGAGTTATTCCTTGACATTGGAAGTTTTATTGGTCCTTTTTGGTCATTAATGGATCCGTTCAGCTTCTTCAGGTGTGGGATCTTGTAATGGTTATCAGAAGAATGCGCTAGATAGCTAATTAGGTTCGTCGTTTTGTTTGATTCGCTTGTATGTTTTTTTGGGTTAGGAAACTATTAAGAAGGAACACAATTGACTGGGGAGTGATGTGTTTCCTCCTGGTGGGTGTGAAATGATGTGATTTTAGATATGAAGCAACGGTTCGATTTTCTAGCTTGTTCTAGTGATGAACAGTCGTGTCTTAGAAGGGTATGGCTCATGTATTTTTGGAAAAGTGTTTAGTAGGATGTTGACTGGGTTCTTACCGGTCAGTGGATGATGGGAATGTGTATTTAAACCCGTTGGTTGTTGGTCGGTAGTCTTCATGTTTGTGGTTGAATGATAGCAAACGGTGGGGAGCCATGAGCTTTTCATCCCAATTACTGGTTGGTGTCACAACATGCCATGAACCATCATAAGATCCACTTTTCTAAGTGGGATTGACAGTTATGTAGCGGAGACCGATATATTGATTTGTTAATCATGTGGCATTGATAAGTGTTTGAGTAGTATAGTGTTGTCACTGATGTCATAGTGACTGACAAGTAGAGTCAATCAATTGTCGGGTGTTGACTTACTGGGAGAGTCATGGTGGTATATTGGCAACTCGTTGTTGGGATTGTTCCTAACGGGCTCTTTTCGTGTTATTATGATGTTTCCTATCAAGCAATTTTCAGGTGTTGACTTACTTAGAAGCTGACTATTGTTATTAGTATTTTCTGAGTTGATGATAATTTTAGGACTGCTGAAAGTCCTCGAGATTGTTGATAGTCCTAGGGTTGCTGATAACCCAAAGATATTCGGATTGACATAAGGGTGGTGATATGCTGCTTAAAATACCAAGAGGCTGATAATGCGGGTGATTATAAGTCTCGTGGGTGTATCTAATGATGGTTGTACCCTATAGCTATTTTGAGATCTTGGATATGACACGAGTTTGGTTTTTCCATGTATTATCTCTTAGGAGTAGTTGGTTTGTCACGAATTGTCAGGAAGCCAAGTGATAAATTAAGGACTTTAGCATTTTCTAAATTTTGGGATGGGTTAGAATGCTTAATCAGGATGTTTGAGTGAAGTTATGCACACTAGTGGTGATCGTGGTCAGGGACTTGGGGCAAGTATGACGAGTGAATGATTGTCAACTATTATGTATGTACCTAGAGCTTAGTTGTTGGGTTTCCGGTTTTGAGAAGTATGTTGATGTGGATGGCAAGTAGATCTACTCTTGAGAATTCCTATTAAGGGATTTTCGCTAAGGGTTGGGTCGCTTCTGCGGTTGAGTGTTCCAAGTGACCGGATTGTTTGTTGACATCAGGTAGGTTCTATATTGTCTAATGATTTTGATTTAGATGCATTGGTTATATGAAGAGGTTGATAGGATCATATGGATCGAGTAAAAGTCTTGGACTTCAAGAGAATAGAGCTTAAACCCTATCAGATGATGACAATGTTTGGTTAAGTGCTTAAAGCCATCCAATTTATTTTTGAAGAAAAGGATAATATGGGAATAGTTGTATATTAGGCTTCATGAATGGATTATAGTTTTAGTTCGACATGTGTTAAGCCAAAGATAACTAGATCGGATTATGGGGCTCATCGATACCTTTCTGTGTATATAAAGAATGTTAAAACAAAGTTGAAACGAAGAATTTATGGTTGTTTAAAGTTGAAGTGGAAATTGGGGGGTTTTATCCTACGCAGGGTGTAACTGCTACACATAGTGTAACTAAAAATTACGCCAAGCGTAAATGTTGAAATATTGAATGGGGGTTTAATAAATTATGCATGGCATAGATTATGCTACATAGGGCATAATCATGGCGTTTCAAAACCCTAATTCTTAGGTTTTGAGCCCTACTAAAGGGCTCTAACTTGTGCGAAACCCACTTTTGACCAATATCCATCACTTAAGAACATTCCTTGAGAAACACTATCCCCCTCTTACTTGTTTTGAGCCTTGGTATCAGTTATGAGCTTATTTCTCTATTGGAAGGTTGAATATTGAAGATCAAGGTGGTGGCAAAGTGTATAGAAGATGGGTTCAAGTATAGTTCCAACAAGGTTACCTCATTTTGAAGTAGTCAAGATGAATTATTTGAGTATTATGTGATTTATGTGCATTATACTTTCTTATAACGATGTAATTAAATAATAATACAAATAAGCGTAAAAAATAAAATGAAGATTTGACCAAATATCTTTAATGAAATTTTAGGTAGTCATAACAAGGATTTCGGGTATATAAGGAGCCCTGAAATTTGACTTTATGAAGAAGTTCTGACATGTCAAAGTTTTGCGACAAAACCGGCATGACGCTGTGTACTGTAAGAAGTGCGTTTGCGATAAAATAGTTTTTAGCCTTAACAATCAAAACAAAAGTCGTAGTATGCGTTAAACTAAGAACGTACACAAAAAGATCGTCCAAATCTGACTTTGTATGAGGAAGTTATGATTTTTCTAAGATTTGGCATAACAGTTTGCAACCCGGAAATCGAATTTTAGATTGATCGATTTTTAGCCGAGACAACCTAAATGAGAATTGAATATCTCATCAATAAAAACTCAACGATATAAAGACAGACAAAAACGGACGTCGGATGACAAAGTTATGAAATTTTAACGGACTTTATCTAGTCTAAGCCTGTTAAAATATAACTTTAAAAATAAATTCAAAATTAGCCGACAGAGTCTAAACGAAAGTTGTAGATTCCGTCAATACCTAAGCGTGGATATAAAGAACGTCAAAGACAAAGCTCGTATGCAAAAGTTATGAATTTTAGAAGTTAAGTATAAGCTGATGCAAGGACCGACACGTGGCCAAAATCTCAGCCCTCGCTTTCTTTCCATGGCTTCACTTCAGATGCTGACATCTGGCCATCGTACGAGCAACATAAGTCCTTGTACATGCAGCGTTCTGAGGTTACACCCAGTGTAGACCGAGGATGCAACCTATAACTAGGTGCGAACATCACTTCATTTTCTCACACCTTTCCCATTCTTTTTCTCTCGAACATTATTCTTAATCCCTCCCCTTCCCTAGTACTTCCCAAGTTCTAGAGGCGAGTCCCATACCGCCAGAAGGTTCTGAGAAGAAGAGATTCCGATTCAGAAGTTCTGCCCCCACAGAGATCGGCTCCCAGCTAAACCCTCTTCTAAGTGATTTATGCTTACCCTACTTTAAGTATAGCTTATGTTTAAGTTAATTATCGTTATTATGAACCTAAAAAAAATATATGTGTGGTACGTGGAATCTGTTTTGAAGGGCCACATAGGGTTGTTGGATTTCAGAACAGGTTAAATGCCAAAATGGTCCCACCCTTCGGTGTTTCATGTATGACCCCTGTCTGTACATAATAGTTGAAAAGTATTGTGTAACACTTATAAAACAATATATCTCGTAGAACTTGAGGTAATAATTAGTTGCAAGAAATATTAGACTAAGATTTAGTGATAATGATACTAGGTATCATCGAAGGAAAATAAAATTGTTAGAAGTGAAGCGTTGCCCGAGTTTGGAGTCATCACTTTAACATGTGAGTGCATAGTTACCTTCATCTTACACACAGATATGAAGTATTTAATATAAATTACATGTTATATGTGCATATTATCAGTGTCCTTGATATTTATGTTGGATGAACAAAATATACATTTTTTATCTAATTTAAACTGTATATGTATTTTTTTTTATCTAATTTAAACTGTATATGTATTTTATAGTTATAATTTATATGTATTTTATACCTATAATTATGATGGGTAAAGATGGGTAGATGATATTGATGATGAAATAAATGATGACAAACCTCAATATTGAAGCTGATTTGGTCATCTAGAGGAGTATAGATGATGGCCACAAACTATTCTAGACAGTCTAGTGGAACGCTGGTACACTCACAACTTGTAGGTATTTGTGAACGATGTCTTCACTGGTGTACTCCATCCCCCTCATATTTACCTTCCTGATGTATATTTTTGAGGAATCCTCTAATCAGTATTTCATCCCAATGATGATCCTTAGGCTAGGTCCCATGAATTAGATTCTTTAGGGACAAAAAGTGAGGATAACGGGAACGGGTAATCGGGTTGAATGATTTGATGAAATTAATAAATTTAATTATTGTGGGTTGAAAATCATATGTGCTCACCAACTCCCAAGTCTGACCCACTCAGTTTCTTGCATTATAGGTAGTGGAAAAAGAGTACATGAGTGTTGATCTAATGAGAGATTTATGGATTATAGGTCATTAGAATAATAGATGTTGTAAGGCCTGTACTATTTCTGTTTATGCTTATGTACTATATTGACAATGACATCCCAATGTTTTTAATATAATAAAAGAACCTATTCCATCGGGAAGGCTTTGATAATTTACTTATCATATTTTTGGAACAAATTCTGCAACATATTTCTTCAAAAGTATACTCTGATTTATAAATAAAGCATAAATAAATCGGTTGTTTCTGGCCTGAAATTGGGGTTGTCACAATACCCACCCATCAAAATCTGCCACCACCCAAACCCTAACCCCTTACTTTTTGTCCGTGAAATTAGGTATGTCACAGTTAGTATCGGAGCATTAGTTTAAGAGAACTAGCAATTTGTAGGATTTCTAGACTTAAACATAGAATGTTAAGCAGTGATTGTGAAATGAGTGTCTACTATATTTTAGATACAAGCACTAGCTTATTTTAGGAAAAATGCCTTGATTGCTTTTATGTGCTAAATAATTTATGTTATACCTATAAAGATGCCATATATGCTATTATTTGATTGGATCTATGGTCTGTTGCCGACCGGATCTAGAAACCTTATGTGTTCAAATTTCTAAACGTTTGACTACAATATTAACATTGGCATGTAACTTTTCGGAGTAACAAGGAGGATTAAACTTGTATCATAAATAAAGATCAAAATTCACCAACTTTGGTGTATAGATCGACATGGTGAGAACTTGAAGCGGATTAGGAAATGCTAATAGGAAGCATCAGCCTGAGCCACAAGTGGTTGAGCATGCAGCAGAATGAGCAGTTGTACCCTAGCCAATCACGATGGCAGGAGTACAATAAATGATTCAAATGATGTTGGATCGCCAGATGTAAGAGACAAGGTGTCTACTTAAACAAAATAGGGATGAACCAACTATGCCTATTGAACAACCTGAACTGAATGAGGGTCAGTCAGAAGAAGGAAATTATAGTAGAACCGATAGCCAAGCTGAACCGCCAATGGTTAGAAGAAATAGCCCAGATAAAGGCATTGAAAGGAATGGATGCAAGTACAAAGACTTTATAACTTGCAAACCATCAACTTTTACTGAGATAGAAGATCCAATCGGAGTTATGGACTAGATCTCTGAAATGGAGCTAGCTTTCATAATTTGTGGTTGCAAGGGCAAGCTACAAATCACTTCTGAAGTGTCTCACTTTAGAGGTGGTGTTGTTCTCTAGTGGAACACCTTGGGGAAGACCATAAGCCCCAATGAGCCACAACAACAGACATGGGCAGAGTTCTCGATACACTTTAAATGCAATTTCTGCTTAGCCCAAAACATGTTAGAACTAGAAAACCAGTTTTTGATGTTGAGGAAGGGAAACATGTCCATTGACGAGCATACCAATGCCTTCACATACAAGATGGAGTTTGCTTTGCGCATCGTCCCTATCGAGCTAATGAAAATCGATAAGTATACAAAGGGACTACCATGGGAGGATGATGTGCCAGTACGCCAGACACCTACTCTTGAGGTGGCTATCTGGGCTGCTAAGTCTGTTGAAGAGATGATCAAGAGTAGAATCGCCAACAAGGTCGAAGTGGGCAAGAAAAGGAAGTTTGAATGATCTTCAAGGTCCAAAAAGAAGATAAAATTCTTGAAGTTTAGTTCGAAGAAGTTTGGAGGAGGATGAGGTGAAGCAAGATGGTGTGAGAAGTGCAAAAAGAAGCACTTTGGAAATTGTAGCAAGGAGGTAACCTGTTTCAAGTGTGGAAAGTTTGGACATTATGCCAATGAGTGCACACTCAACAAGAAGGTGTGTTTTAGATGTAATGAAGAAGGGCATATTTTTAGGGAATGCCCGAAGAAGAAAGAGGCACCAAGGCCTAATGTTCTATGGAGGCTAAAGGAAAGAGCATTCCAGATGACCCTGGAAATAGCAAGGGATGAATCAAATGTCGCTTTAGGTAATTTTCTTGTAAATGGATTGCCTTCCAATGTATTGTTTGACTCTGGAGCAAATTACTCCTTCATAAATTTGGTGGAAGACTAGCATTGCCTGTAGATAAACTTGATAATGCTCTAGTTGCAGAAGCTTTCAGTGGCAAATTCGTAACTGTTAGCGATTGCATTAAAAACATTGCCATCGACTTGAATGGGAATAAATTCCACGAGGAATTGTTGCCCATTGAGTTGAATGGTTTCAACGTCGTATTGGGAATAGATTGGCTTAGTGGGATTGATTCTAAGATACTATACAAGAAGAAAATGGTGAGAGTAAACCCACCCAGAAGAGATTCATTTATGGTGTATGGGGACAAACGTAGAGTGAACAAGGCAACATTAACGAACAAGTATCCATTGCGAAGGATTGATGACTTATTTGATCAGCAGCAAGGTTTGAGCTATTTCTCAAAGATCGATCTTAAGTCAGGATATCCTCAGCTGAAAGTGAGAGAGCAAGATATTAAGAAGACCACAATTAGAACCAGATACAGACACTATGAGTTCTTTGTTATGTCATTTTGACTAGCCAATGCTCCAACAACATTTATGGATTTGATGAACCATGTTTGTAAACCATTCCTCAATAAAGCTGTGATAGTGTTAATAGATGACATTCTGATTTACTCAAAGAGTCAACATGAGCATGGCAAGCACCTACGAGAAATATTATAAGTTTTGAAGAAGGAAAATCTATACACAAAGTTCTCCAAATGTGATTTCTGGATTCGAGAATTTCAATTCTTGCGTCATGTAGTTAACCAAGAAGGGATAATGGTTGACCCAGCAAAGATTGAAGCTGTGATGAAATGAGAACGACCAAAAAGTCCCACCGAGATTCGAAGATTTTTGGGATTAATTGGATATTACTAAAGATTTATCCAAGGCTTTTCTTCGATAGATGCTCCATTGATAGATTTGACCTATAAAGGAGCTACATATACATGGAGTGAGAAATTTGAAGAAGCATTCGATAAATTAAAGAAGAAGTTGTGTGAAGCACCGATTCTTTCTTTACATGACAGATTTGAAGACTTTGCAGTCTATAGCGATGTATCATGAGTTGATTTAGGTTGTGTTATGACCCAGAGAGATAAAGTGATAACATATACATCTCGATAATTGAAAGAGTATGAGAAAAACTACCCCACTTATGATTTGGAGTTGGCAGCGGTAGTATTCGCATTAAAGATATGGAGACATTATCTTTATGGCACAAAAACTCTTCACTGATCATGAAAGTCTCTAGAATCTATTTGATCAAAAGGAATTGAATATGAGACAATGATGCTGCCTAGAGTTGGTCAAGGACTACGATTGTGAGATACTTTACCACCCTGGTAAAGAAAATGTCATAGTTGATGCTCTAAGTCAAAAAGTAAACTTGGAAAGAAAAAGGCCAAGAGCGTTAAGAATAGAAGTTGTCTCAACAATTTTGGAAAGCATTAAGAAAGCTCAAGAAGAATCTTTGAAGAAAAATGACTGGAAGGAACAATAGTTAGGCAAAATGTTGGTATTCGGTACAAATAATCAAGGATTGAAAGTATTCCAAGATAGGATTTGGGTACCTAATACGGGAGGAGTAGGAGATCTTAAGATAGAAGAAGCTCACAAGACAATGTACTCGATTCATCTCGGAAGCAGTAAGATGTATATGGATCTGAAACCTTACTACTGGTAGCTGAAGATAAAGATCGATGTTGCGAAGTATGTGGCAAATTGTGTAACATGTGGAGAGTTAAGGCACAACATCAGAAACCGTGTGGGAGTTTAGAACATTTACCTGTACCCGTGAGTAAATGGGAAGACATCACAATGGATTTTGTGACTAAACTGCCCATAATGAAGAACGTTCATGACATAATTTGGGTGGTAGTGGATCGGTTCATAAAGAGTGTACACTTCATAGTAGCCAATGAGAGATGGTCTATGGATACGCTTGAAAATGCTTACATGAAGGAGATCGTAAGACTTCACGGTGCTCCCTTAATGATTGTATCAAATCGTGACATTCGTTTCACATCAAGATTTTGGAAAAGTCTACAAGAGGAAATGGGTATGAAGTTATGTTGAAGTACAGCCTACCATCCACAGAATGATGGTCAGAGCGAAAGAAAAATTCAAACACTGGAAGATATGTTAAGACCATGTACCCTAAAATTTCAAGGTAATTAGGATGAGCATTTACCCTGGTAGAGTTTTCCTACAACAATAGTTACAATTCGAGCATCAAGATGGCACCTTATCAATCTTTATACAGACATAAGTGTCGTATGTTGCCTGTTTGGCTTGAGGTTGGAGTGAAGCAGTTTATACCGTAAATAGTCCATCAGACTGCTAAAAAGTTAAAAGTGATTGGAGAAAAATGTAAGAAGCTCAAAATCGCAAAAGAGTTATGTTGCGAAAAGCGACGACCAATGACATTTGAAGTTGGAGATTCGGTGCTACTCAAAGTCTCACTGTGGAAGTGACTTATACGATTTTGAAAGAGAGGAAAGTTGTAAGGCCTGGTTCCTGATACACATTTTTAATTATAATTTATTCATTTTTGTATAGTAACCAAACGAGTTGGGAGCCCCAAACTCGTCGAGTAGAGATCAGAGGGGACACGAGTTTTAAGCAACCTACTCGATGAGTTGAGAGACTCAACTCGACGAGTAGGCCGGCAGGGGTGAAACCCTAATTTCGGGGTTTTGCACCCTATTTAAGCATCCTAATCCCCACATGTTGGCCTCATTTCCAGCCTCCAAGTCCCAAACCCTAAAGCACGAAACCCTATTGCTTTGTGTGAGCTTGTGAGATATTTTTGAGTGAATCTTGTGTGTGAAGCTTGTAAACGAAGGAGAAGCTTGGGGGATTCAAGGAGAAGCTAGTAGATCCAGAGACTCAATTTCATTCTCATTATTTTCTGGTAAGTAAGTCTCAAACGTTCTTAGTAATCTGTTAGATCTTCATTTGTCATTTTATTAGGTTTTGGTCCAAGAAGCTTGATCTTTGGGTAATGGACGTCCTAAGAGAGTATACCTTCAGATCTAGAACCTAGAAGGGCTCTCATGGCATAAAGGTGCAAACTTTATGGCCATTTAAACCCCGTGCAAGTTTTAGGATGTTATTTTGGTCTTTTAAGCTCCAAAAGGCTATACATGGAGAAAAAGGTCGAAGCTTTACATGTTCTTGTAGGGTCTAGATCTCAACTTATGTGCCTTGGTTTATTGTATTGATGGTGTTGGGATCAAGATCTAGGTCTTAAAGAATTAGGGTTTGAGCTAAACCCATTATGTAAGGATAATAACGGGTAAAGTTGGAAACTTTACCCTTAAAAGGACTTTTCCAAAGTATATGTGAAGTATGAAGCCCAGATCTGAAGAGTAGGGGATTAACCCATTGAGATGGCTTAATACACTACAAAACTCATCGAGTCCATAGAGGAACTCGATGAGTTGGTTCGAAATGTCTCGACCCCGTAGAAGGAAAAACTTGAAGAGTTCAGGATGGACTCGACGAGTTAGAAGGATTTGCCCCGACTTTGTAAAGGGTAGAACTCGACGAGTCTAGATGGGGCTCGATAAGTTAACTCGTTTTATCCTGATTCTGTTGAGCATGGAAACTCTGTGAGTCAGAGGGATGAGTCGACGAGTTGAGTCAACTTAAGATGTTGAGGTTGACTTTGACTAGATGTTAACTTTGACCTTGACCTTGACCTTGACCAAGGTTGACCCGTGAAGGGGTCTTGTGTATAGAATGGTATCTAAGGCGTTATTTCTATATAAGGCGTGAGTAGAGCCAGTTGCAGGAGAAAAGATGTTCAGCTATTTCACGTGACTTTGAGGTGAGTTTTCCTCCAGTAAGAACAGGTCGAAGGCACCAATTTCGGCTCGTGTATATATGTTAGTATGCTCTAGACTAAGGTCTGATGTCGGGTAGGGCTCGATGTAGGTTTATATGTTTCCTGGGTTTTGACTCGATGTTGGGGTAGTACCCGATGAATGTTAGTTTGTTTGATGTCTTTGTGATTCTTGCATGTGTTTATATCTGTATGTTTCCGAACTATGGTCCGATGCCAGGGCGGTTTCCAAGGAATGTTTGTATGCTTTTCGGATCTCGGTACGATGTTAAGCGTGGCCCGAGGAATGTCTTTATATCTATGATTAGGTGATTATGCTTATATTTATGTGCATTATTTTATAAGCTAATACGTATGTCAAGCTTTTATCGATGCTAGGCGGGGCCAGATGCCAGATGTAGTCTAATACCGGGTCGGGCCTAATGCCAGGCAAGGCTAATGACGGGCGGGGCCCGACGTAGCAGGGCGGGTCCCATGATATGTCGTTATGTGATTATATGATATGTGTATGGTATGCGGTAGTTTGGGGAGACTCACTAAGCTTCGTTCTTACAATTTTCAGTTTTGGTTTCAGGTATTTCCGCTAGCAAGGGGAAGAGCTCGGGATGACTGCAGTGCACACACCATTTATTTTAGCCTGAGATGTTTATAGTCTGATATATTAACAAATGTTTATGATATTTTTGAGATACATGAATTATGATTTTTATATGATGAATGATGTCTATTGTTTTATTAACGATTAAAAATGAAATTTTTGGACCGTATTTTTGGGATGTTACAAGTTTGTTTCAGAGCCTTGGTTTGAGGGATTCGGGTACATTCTCGAGTGTATCTGGACTCAAACAGAGGACTTGGTATAAATATTTAAAAAAATAAATAAAACCATTATTACAAAAAGGATTTTGAAAAGAGAAAAAGGGTGTGGTGCATGCAATCAGTCGAGCTCAAGTGAGTACTCCCAAATTACCCATACAAGTGTATATTACGATATGTTTATGAGAACGACATGCTAGACTAGGGTTAAGGATCTAGGAGGATGCCTTAAATGCTTGTTATATGTGTATGAGCTTTATGAATTGCATGCTAGTACTGATTAGTCAGAGATGTGATGGCCTGTTTAGGACATGCTTGATTACAGTTACTCAATGCTCAAATGCTGCTTGCTTTGTGCTTTTAGGAGTTCTATTTATCTTTTAATAACTAGTAAACGAATACACTAAGTTACATATTGCGAGGACTAAACAATTTCAGAAGGTTAGGTTTAGCCTTATTTTGTAGCTCTTTTTTTTAGTCCAACCATTGTAGGGTAGGGCCTCTCATTCGAAGAATTATCTAGTCTTTGTGATATGTTATGGTATTCGTGAGCTAGTTAAGGGGAGATAGTAGGGACTTCTTATACAGTTGATGGCGAAGAGTGGGTTGGTGATTACCCTAGGGCAAGCCTAGGATGAGATTAGTGAGTGAAGGAGTAGTAGTAGAAGGGACTTGGTGGAGTCCAGGCAGTTCTTGAGGAAAGTGCAGATAGATGTGGATGGTACTATGGGCCCATACTACTGAAAGCAAAGGATTCGTACTTGAATCAAGGAAGGCTGAGATGAATCCAGGGAACTTGTAGTATATGTGATGCGTAAATATATGATGAGTATTTTGATGTTTGTTATAGTGTAGATGAGAGAGTTCATTTCATCTGAGGCGTTGGTGAGGGATCAGGATCGGACTCTGGCGTCGGGCAGCTAGATGAGCAGACGAGAGTGTTCATTTCATCTCAGGTCACACACAATATCATTGACTAAACTCCTGTGATATTCGATTCGATCAAGGAGGGTATCTTGGAGCTTTTAGATGAGAGACTGAGTGCATTCTGCACCATGGTGGCGACCATGATGGGGTCGCGAACGCTGACATTCAGGGAGTTCAAAGATTGTAGAATGTTATATTTGACAAAAAATTTAAAGTATATCTTGTAATAGAAAGGGTACTAATTTCATATTTTTACATGTTTGACAAAATTTTAAAGTAGAATGTTATATTTGACAAAAATTAAAACTGTAAAGTACATTGCTATATTAGGGTAGAAAAAAAATGGAAAAAAAAATCCACTTTATTTAAACATAAAGTATAAACAGTAGAAAAAAAAAAGCAATATTGTACTTTACTTAAATGCAACATATAGAGCATTACAGTTTACCCTTTTATTTAAAGAGAATATATACTTAGCATGAAAAATTACAGTTTTACCCTTATAGAGTTCCCCTGTGATAGTTATAGAGTACAATTGTATGAAAGGATTGTTTTTGAAGCTACAATGCTATATTTATAGTTTATTTTTGTAGAAAAGTATTTCACCAATAAAAAACTGCATAGTAGTTTAAGAAATATGTCAGCAACATGATTTATTTATTAAAATATGATTTTTTTGAAGTGTTTCTAGTATGTATAGTTGAAATACAACATTGCATAACACGAAATCGTTACACATATTACATAAAATTACAATTTCAAAATGTTTAACAACTAATACTTTATAGAAATTCAAACAGGAAGAAGAATTATTAGATGATTACACATGCACAAACAACTAACAATTGATTAAATCGAAACATATCATTGTTAGTGTTGATTGATGATGTATTAACCTGATATTCTTTGATGTATCTTCTACAAAAATCCTGATGATTGACGATGCGAAAGCAATTTTTTTTTTTTTGAATTTTAATGAAGGAGTTATGGTTTTCGTATGAAGTTAAAATGGAGAATTAGCTATATAATACATAGTTTTAGGTATTTACGATGATAAAATCCCTGATTTTATGGGATAAATTAAAAACTTGACATATTTAATTGCAATTTTGAATTGGTATAACAAACGTATCGAAAATAAATTAGGATATGATTATATTTTTTCAAAATTTGAAAAACAATTGATTTACTTGTGATGTGTGGGATGTTTTTTTTAATGAATAATAGCTTGGAATTATGACATGTGGCAAAACATCATCTTAGAATATGACAAGTGGTATAATAAGGTTTTGTTTATTAGAACAGATAGATTAAATTATTTATATGGTTAATTCTTTTAAATTTCTTGTCATGAAACTTAATTGTTTATCAATTAAAAAAATATAATTGTTGCATTTTACGGCTTGTAATGTTGTTGCTCTTTATAAGAGAAACGAATTACTAATCACGTTGGCTTAATATTTGCCATAAAATAGGCTAAAATTTGTTATATGTCTCATAATAGCCACAAAATTTAGCAATGACACAATATGGAAATAGTTTGTTTCTTTTTTTTTTTTTTTTTTTTTTTTTTTTTTTTTTTTTTTAAATCTATATCAGTTTTCCTGATTTAAACCATTTTAATTTTTGAAATTTTCTCTTAATCGAAGACACATTTTTATTTATATCATATGTACTCTTAGATAATATAAAAGTTACAACAAATATCATAATAACATTCATTATAGTTACAGATTTGTCCATATTTTTTTAGTGTAATAAATTATTCTTAAGATGCTTCTTAGTTGAGCACTAGCCAGTAGCAACCTCGAATTTCGTTCTAGCTATTGATTACTCTAATATAAACTAATATTTCAAATTCGCCTAATAATTTTTAAAATCGAATCAATGGGTTGAAATACATTTTTTAATAGAAAACTATATATATCTGTATTGTATCACCTCACATGTCATGCACGTGGCCACTAACAAGTAACTTATATTAATTTGCTTGCACTTGATGAATATTTAACTCAATAAAAACATTTAGGTACCCTTAAAAAACGAAAAAAAAGGACATTTGCCAAGGTTTCATGCCATGTTCCATTGGCATATTTCTACCTTCTTCACATGATCCAAGAAAGAATATAGGTTTTAAAATCATTAAATTGAAATAATATAATTTGTTATAGTAATTAAGCGCGATTTACAAGCTTGATCTTCCATTAAACAATTCATCTTGGATTTGAGAAACAATTGCACGTTTCTTTCTTCATAAAAGATTTTGACACATGCAAGATTGTCGGATATATCTAATACTTCTTTTTTTATACATATCCCAGGCGAAAATATTATGTAGTAAACTTTTTCATAAGTATATTTATGAAAGATATTATATTATTAATTATAAAATAATAATTCTTATATTAAATAAACTTAAATATAGTTTTGGATTTAGTTTTATTTTTTTTTAGCTATTATTATTATCAATTGATTTAGGAATTACTTAGTTCAATGATTTTTATTTCAACCATTATTCAATTATTTAAAATATAAACCATTATTTTTAAGATACCGTAATGCAGATAACATTTTTATGTAACTATTAACTATTATTATTGTTAATGAATTTAAAAATCCCTTATTTTTAAAAAGATTTAGAAAACAATTATAGAAAATTTTCTTTTCTTATTTAAACTACGATAATGAACCTATCAAAAATCATTATTAGAAGAATTTAAAAAGTCATTGGAGGAATATAATATCTACTATAATATATACTAGATGAACTGTACCATCCCAAATTTTCAAAGAAAATTTTCACTTTTAATTAATAAAACATAATTGCATAAAGCATAAGTTCCTGACATAATTGTTTTCAAATCAACGATTCATTACAACTTATTCAAATCACCAGAGTGTCCCCAAACCCTAACGGTGAAAGAGAGAGATTGAGTGCACGTTGCGTCATCATGTTTTGCCCGTACCTTTGGGCTTAGATGTATCTGAAACAAATCAACAACCTGTAAGTGAAATGCTTAGCGGGTTCCCTAGAGCATACCACACACAAAACACATACTCATATCCTGTTAGCTAATTAAAGCTATGCACATATCACGTAAACCATGCATACAACAGATAAGGATGCCACGGAATCGTCCCCAGGGTCTTACTCCAACATGTCATGAGCTCCCCACATGGTCTTACACCTAAGTGCCATGAGCTCTCCCATGGTCTTTGATAGGAAAGCCATAGACTCTCCTCATAGTCTTACATCCAAGTGCTATGGCTCTCCCATGGTCTATTATACAAAACAGACAATCATATAGCATATCAAACACAGAGTAACTAACACATATATCATGGCCACATAATGTGTCGGCCTTGATGCCTTAGACCTATTAGTATGGTGAGAAGACTCACCTCTGTCTTCCGAATACAAAATCTGCTCTCCTAACAGTATGAAACCTCCCGAACTGAATAATAATATTCTTCAATGTTAGGACCTTAGATTGGTCAAAGGAAAACCTAAACTCCAAACCCATCCATGAGACCCAATCATCCTTCCCTTGCTATTGGGCCCAAAATCCAAGCCCAAAATTACTAATAGGCCTCTTGGCCGAATAAGACCCAACCAATAAATTCATGGCCCATAATAGATAAAATAGTCCATAATTAACAGAATACACTATGCCCAATAATCCCATGAGGCTCAAATAGCTCAAAGGCCCAAAACAGATTTGGCCCATCTACACTACGTACGCTCAGCGTACCATCCTGGTACGCGCAGTGTACTGGGATTTGGGACTACGCGCGACGTACACCAGGTTACGCCCAATGTACAACCAGATTAAGCACTTTCTTCATTAAGTGCTTAATGCTTGATTCCTTTACATCCAAAAGCTAGATCTGAGCTATTTAATATGTCCTAAGTCATAAAGTTGGCAATTTTATGCCTTTGCATGCTTCATAACCACCCAACACCCCATTACGACCTTCCCATGGTTCTTAACCTATGCATGAGGCCAACACTTCCACCAAGACTCTATTTTTGTGTTGAAACAGGACTATAGGGCCTCAGATATGATATTTTTTTTGTTCTATGGGGTTGCTTAACTCCCAAGAAAAGGTTCAAACCAACAAAAGGGACTAAACTAGAAACCCCAACTAGATCTAAAGATTTAAGTGTAAAGATTCAAGCTTTTTTACCTCCAGGAACTTCTTAAGGTCGACTATATGCAGATTCTTGAAGCCAAAGATACTTCAAGCTTCCTTGACCACTTTCTTCTCCTTGTCTGAACACTAAAAGGACCACAAATTCACTCTCAAGGCTCAAAATGTGCTCACAATGGGTATTAGGGTTTTCAGAGGCGTTTGAAGGTGAGGGAGGCTGTTAAGGGTGAGGCTAAAATGAGTTAAGGGCATTTATATAGGTCTCAAGTCCGAACATTAGGGTTTGAACATCCTGGCCGTACGCCCAACATACTCGACGTACGCCCATTGTACGTGCTGTCCCTCCGCGATCCTCCTTGCCAAGTACGCCCATCGTACTTAAGGTTCTCTTGTGACATATTATTAATACTTCAAGGGATACAAGGTCATACCTGATTTTGGAGTGTTACAACTCTCCCGTACTTGAACTAGACTTCATCCTTGAAGTCCATAGCTGCGAATAGATCGGGATAATGCTCCCGTATCTACTCCTCCAACTCCTAAGTCCATTCAGAGCCTTTTCGGTGTTGTCATTGCACCTTTACCAACTTCACTTACTTGTTCCGAAGACCCTTCGTCTTCCTATCTAATATGGCGATCGACTTCTCGACATAATTCAGGCTCCCATCCACCTGAATGTCATCCAAGGAAACAACTACGGACTCGTCAGCAACACACTTCCGAAGCTGGGACACATGGAAGGTGTTGTGAATCTGACTAAGCTCCTCTGGAAGCTCTAAACGATATGCCACCTTGCCCACTCAGGCCATGATCCTGAACGGGCTTATAAAGCGGGGCCCCAACTTACCCCTCTTCCGAAACCTGATAATCCCTTTCCAGGGAGACACCTTTAGCAGTACAAAATCTCCTACTTGAACCTCGAGGTCCGAACGCTGTCGGTTAGCATAACTTTTATGACGGCTCTGCGCGACTCGGAACCAGTCACACACCTGCTAAATCAGTCTGGTAGTCTTGAGCACTACCTCAGTGCTCCCTATGACCTGATGCCCCACCTCATCCCAACACACCGGGTCATGCACCTCCGTCCATATAGTATCTCGAATGGAGCCCGGTCGATACTGGCATGATAACTATTGTTGTACGAGAACTCTGCTAGTGGGAGGTATGTATCCCAACTCCCTCCAAAATCTAGCACACATGCTCTAAGCATGTCCTCTAGCGTTCGGATCATCCTCTCACTCTGGCCATCGGTATGAGGGTGGTACGTCATGCTGAAATGTAGTTGAGTGCCCAGCTCCTTATGGAATTTCTTCCAAAACCTGGAAGTGAACCGGACATCCCTGTCGGAGACCACCGACACCAACACCTTGTGCCTAGCCACCACCTCTCGTAAATATATATATCTACCAACTTTTATGCAGATATATGTTCGAAAATCAGAATGAAGTAGGCACTCTTCATGAATCTATCTACGATCACCCATATGGCGTCAACACCCCTTGTCGTCCTAGGTAGCTTCATGATGAAGTCCATGGTGATTTCTTCCCACTTCCACTTGGGAATGGGTAGCGGATGAACCTTGCCATGAGGTCGCTGATGCTCAGACTTAACCTTCCTATAGGTCAAGCAACGCTCCATGAACCAGGTGATCTTCCGTTTCATGCAGGGCCACCAATAACTCAGCCTCAAGAACCTATACATTTTTGTAGCTCCGGGGTGTATAGAGAACCTGGACTTGTGCGCTTCCTCTGGTAACCTCTGTCTTACTCCCCCTATCACTGGTACCCAGACTCGGCCACACTGAGTCAAAAGGTCGCGGCTATCTTTGACAAAAAAAGTATATTGTCCCCGAATTTTCTCTATCTTCCAGTTCTCCTTCTTCGCCCCCTCGGCCTAGGCCTCTCTGATCATATGCAACAATGGCGAAATCAAGGTCATCCTCATATAAATGTCCTTAATCGGGGACCCCGCTGTCTTGCGGCTCAATGCATCGGCCACCACGTTGGCATTCCCTAGGTGGTATAAAAGCTCACAATCATAATCCTTCAGCACATCCAACCACCTCCTCTGTCGTATGTTGAGGTTATGCTGATCTATCAGGTACTTTAGACTCTTGTAATCGGTATATATAGAGAACTACACTCCATATAAATAGCACCTCCAAATCTTGTGGGCAAACACTACTGTCCCTAACTCCAAGTCATGAGTGGGGTAATTTACCTCATGAGACTTTAACTGTCTTGAGGCGTAAGCTATCACATGCCCCCTCTGCATCAGTACCGCGCGTAACCCTGAGATCGACGCGTTGCAGTACCCTACCAAATCATCTAACCCCTCAGGTAGAACTACAATCGAAGCCTCGCATAACCTGTGCCTCAAGGTCTTAAAAGCCATTTGCTAATCCGCACCCCACCGAAAAGTCACATTTTTCTTGGTCAAGCGGGTCAATGGCACAACAATCTTGGAGAAATCCTGGATAAATCTCCAATAGTAGCCCGCTAAGCCTAAGAAGCTACAAATCTCTAATGCATTCCTCGATACTTCCCACTGCATTACAACCTCAACCTTGGCTGGATCAACTGAAATACCCTCCTGATTGATAATATGCCCCAAAAATTGTACTTCCCGCAGCCAGAAATCGCACTTGGAGAACTTCGCATAGAGTTTCTCCACCCTCATGGTTTCTAATCCCTCCATCAAATGTTGCTCGTTCTGCTCCTTAGTCATAGAGTAGATCAGAATATCATCGATAAAAACATTCACCGACTGATCCAGCATCGGCCTACATACTCTGTTCATGAGGTCCATGAACGCTGCTGGGGCGTCGGTGAGTCCAAACGGCATCACTACGAACTCATAGTTCCCATACTGAGTCCTAAAATCCATCTTTGGTATATCCTCATCCCAAATCCTCATTTGATGATATCCAGACCGAAGGTCAATTTTGGAAAACCAAGATGCACCCTGAAGCTGATCAAAAAAATTGTCGATCCTCAACAATAGATAACGGTTCTTCACCGTTAGTTTGTTCATCTCCCTATAATCGATGCACATTCTGTGCGATCCATCCTTATTTTTCACGAATAGGATCGGTGCACCCCATAGGGAACTGCTCGGACGAATGAATCCCCGGTCCAACAGCTCCTAAAGTTGTGCAGATAACTCCTACATCTCCGGTGATGCCAACCGATATGGTGCTTTTGCTATCGAGGTGGTACCTGGCACCAGGTCAATCTGAAACTCCACTTGCCTCTCTGGAGGCACTCCCGGTAACACTTCAGGGAACACCTCCCGAAAATCCTGCACAACCAGCACACTGCCCACATCCGTCACGGCCTCCATCCTAGTATCTGAAACATAAGCCAGAAAGCTTGTGTAACTTTGCTGTAAAAAGCTCCTTGCCCTTGCAGCCGAACAGAGGGTCGGTCCTTACGAGGCCCTTTCACCATGAATAACCAGCTCTCCCCCACTTGGGGGTCGAACTCTCACCAACAGATGCTCAAAATCGATCATGGCCCCGTTGTCCCCTAGCCAATCCATCCCGATAATCACCTTCAGTCCTCGCAACGGTATTGGGACTAGGCCGACATGAAACCTCTCTCCAAGAACATTCAGGACACAGTCCCGATACACCCTCACAGCACTAATGGTGCGGTCATCTACAATCTCTAACTCGAGTGGGGAATCCAGAGCTTCAGGTATGTCCTAGAACTTCTTGCTTAGCGCAAGAGATACGAACGATCGGGGAGCACTCAAATCAAAAAAACATGTGCCATCATACCATTGACCATAACGGTCCCTATACAAGCATGATATATACATAAGTCATAAAAATCATAAAGAATAGGGAGAAATAGATATGTACCACCCACAATGTCTGGTGCTGCCCGAGCCACCATGGTAGTTAACTAAAATGCGCGGCTCTTCACCGCCGGGACTTCCGCCTTGACATAAAGGCCATCGGTAATCCTCATCATGGTGGGTGTAGGCGCTGCCACCGCTCCTACCCCTCCTTGCAACCTCGGACAACCGACCCGCTTGTGGCCAGTCTGGTTACAGTGCAAACAAATCAAGTCTTTCTTAGGGCAATCCCTGATCACGTGGCCTGATTGGCCACAATCATAACATCCCGAGCCTGCCCCTCGGCAAGCCCCACTGTGAGATTTACCGCACTTGGTACACCATACCCGACATTTCTAGCCCTTGCTAGAAGTATCTGAGGTCTTAGGCTTTTTAGCCTGACCCACTACTGTTTGTGCCTGCTCCAGTTTCTGCTTGGTGCAGAAATCTAACTCCATCTCCCGTTCCTAGGCCTTATCCACCATCTCATTCAGGGTTTTGCACCCTGTAAAACTCATAAACTCTCGGATATCATACCTCATCCTGGATTGATACCTTGTCCTCCTCAAGTCCTCATCTGTTGCGTACTATGGGATCAAAAAAGCTTGTTCCTGAAACTTGGCAGTGATCTCTGTCACAGTCTCGGTTGTCTGCTGAAGGTCGTGAAACTCCCTCACCAGAAGTTTCACCTCAATAGGTGGTGCAAAATCCACATCGAAACGTCGAACAAACTCATCCCACGTCATCTCAGCCACACCGTTTGCTCCCACCTGGCTAGTCAACTCTCCCCACCAATCTCGGGCTCGGTCTCTCAGCATACATGATGCAAAACCCACCTTGGCCGCATCCGGGCAAGAACTCGTGTGCTGGGCATTTTCGATATCCACCACCCGTTGTCGGCTAACAATGGGGTCCCTGACCCCAAGAAACTCTGGTGCCTCGCATGCCTTGAACTCCCGGAACGAGGGAGTTCGGGTCCCAACCTGACCCGCAGAAACCTCAACCCTGAATGCCCTGAGTCTCTCCTCCATAATCTCCATCATGACCTCCTTGACCATCCCGAAAATAAGTGGGGTCGCGTCAAGGATGCCCCTGGTAACCTCGGTTGCAATGAGCTCACACAGCCTCTCATCGATGAAATCAACAGTATCGCCCGATCCTACCCTGAACCCAGACCCCGATCCGGACCCTCCTGCTCCAAATCGTGTCACCACCATGCTATACTGAAATATCATAAATTACAATGATCAGGATTTCCATATAATGGATCTTCCCACACCAATCCTCCTTGAAATCGTTAGGTCTAACATTGGTTCAGGTACAGGTCTTGTGCTTTCAGTAGTAAGTGCCTAGTACTACCTTCCACACCTACATGTACCTTTCCCCAATGCCCTACCTGACAACCCTAATTTGTCCCAAAACTAAACCATATTCCACAACTACCGCATACATCAAATCTCAGGCTGTCCTAAGATTTATTCTACCTACATCAATCAAACTAATCATGACAGGTTGCCCTTATGCATGAAAATTGTACACATAAAAGGATGAAATAGACTTTCAAATAAAAGACTCTACCCTAGAACCACAACCAAACAAGGAATAGTAAATAAGGCAAAATCAATCATTTTGAGGCTATGAGCTCCTAACCGTATACAAATTTAAAAGCATACACATAGCAAGTTCCATATAATCAACAAGGCTCAAATATCAGTATAACATGGCTAACATATTGGGTAACTACTTACTTGGCTTGGCTGATCACGCGCGTTGCACTCTCATCTGTCACTTCTTTTTTGAAAACCGTTTTAAGTTACTTTTGCAAACAATTTTACCATTTCCTTACTTTGAGTCCTCACACGCCCGAGAGTGTGCTCGAATCCCTCAAACCAAGGATCTGATACCAACTTGTAACGACCTAAATTTTCAAAAGAAATTTTTTCACTTTAAATTAATAAAACAAATATGCATAAACAATAAGTTCCTGAGATAATTGTTTTCAAATCAACGATTCATTACAACTTATTCCAATCATCAGAGTGTCCCCAAACCCTAACTGTGAAAGAGAGAGATAGAGTGCATGTCGCGTCATCATGCCTTTCCTTGCCTTTGCCCTTGGGCTCAAATATACCTAAAAAAAATCAACAACCTATAAGAGAAATGCTTAGTGAGTTCCCCAGAGCATACCACACACAAAACACATACTCATATCCTGTTAGCTAATTAAAGCTATACACATATCACGTCAACCATGCATACAATAGATAAGGATGCCGCAGGCTCATCCCCAGGGTTTTACTCCAGGATGCCATGGTCTCCCCCACATGGTCTTACACCTAAGTGTCATGGGCTCTCCCATGGTATTTGATAGGAAAGCCATGGGCTCTCCTCATGGTCTTACATCCAAGTGTCATGGACTCTCCCATGGTCTTTCTTACAAAACAGACAATCATAGAGCATATTAAACACAGAGTAACTAACACATATATCATGGTCACATAATGGACCGACCGTGGTGCCTTAGACCCATTGGTATGGTGAGAAGGCTCACTTCTATCTGCCGAATACAAAAGCTACTCTCCTAACAGTCCGAAACCTCCTGAACTGAATAATAATATTCATCAATGTTAAGACCTTAGATTGGTCAATGGAAAACCTAAACTCCAACCCATCCATGAGGCCCAATCATCCTTCCCTTGCTATTGGGCCCAAAATCCAAGCCCAAAATTACTAATGGGCCTCTTGGCCCAATAAGACCCAACCAATAAATTCATGGCCCATAATAGATAAAATAGTCCATAATTCACAAAATACACTATGCTCATTAGTCCCATGAGGTCCAAATAGCTCAAAGGCCCAAAACAGATTTGTCCCATCTACACTATGTACGCTCGTCGTACCATCCTGGTACGTGCGACTTACTGGAATTTGGGACTACGCGCGGCGTACATCAGGTTACGGCCAGTGTACAACCAGATTAAGCACTTTCTCCTTTAAGGGCATAATGCCTGATTCCTTTACGTCCTAAGGCTAGATCTAAGCTATTTAATACGTCCTAAGGCATAAAGTTGGTAACTTTATGCCTTTTCATGCTTCATAAACACCCAACATCCCCATTAATACCTTCCCAAGGTTCTTAACCCATGCATGAGGCCAACACTTCCACCAAGACTCCATTTTTGTGTAGAAACAGGACTAAGGGGCCTTAGATCTAATATATTTTTTTGTTCTCTATAGTTGCTTAACTCCTAAGAAAAGGTCCAAACCAACAAAAAGGGACCAAACTAGAAACCCTAACTAGATCTAAAGATTTGAGTGTAAAGATTCAAGCTTTTTACCTCCAGGAACTTCTCAAGGTCGACTATATACAGATTCTTGAAGCCAAAGACACTCCAAGCTTCCTTGACCACTTTCTTCTCCTTGGATGAACACTAAAAGGACCACAATTTCACTCTCAAGGCTCAAAATGTGGTCACAATGGATATTAGGGTTTTCAGTGGCGTTTGAAGGTGAGAGATGTTGTTACGGGTGAGGCTCAAAGGAGTTAAGGGCGTTTATATATGTCTCAAGTCCGAACATTAGGGTTTGAACATCCTGGCACGTACGCCCAGCATACTCCACGTATGCCCAACGTACGTGCTGTCCCTCTGTGATCCTCCTTGCCAAATACGCCCATCGTATTTAAGAGTCTCTTGTGACATATTATTAATACTTCAAGGGCTACAAGGTGGTACTTGATTTGGAGTGTTACATGAACACTCATGCATTGCACAAAATAAAATTATATAGTTAAGATTTTGATAAATACAGGTTGAAAATAATTATATTATTCCTAGTAAATATGAAAAACAATTCTTATTATAAGTTGGTATATAAATTTGTAACAATTTGAATTATATCATTCAATTAACTCTACATGTGGCTTACGTATTAAGAAAACTAATAATCGTTCTTGATTAGCATATTAATAAAACTAATAATCATTCTTTATTAGGGTTACTCTTAGTATTGTGACTAATTAATCTAGAAATTATTTATTTGTCTTTTTTTTTTTTTATAATTCCCATCATGATATCCAACACACACACATACTCTTTCCCTCTCTCTCAATCTCTCTCTCTCTCTCTCTCTCTCTCTATATATATATATATATATATATATATATATATATATATATATATATATATATACACACACACGTATGTATATGTATATATATAATGTAGGGTTCAATAGAAAACGAATAAACCCTAAAAACTTTATACCTAAACAATCAATAGAGATATGTAAAAAGTATTTTAAGATATATATTTTAATACTATATAAACATTAAAAGCACATATATATATATATATATATATATATATATATATATATATATATATATATATATATATATATATATATATATAGATTCGTTGAAAAGCATTAAAAAAGGTTTTTTTTGATAAAATTTTTAAAATGAGCTTTATGCAGAAAAGTTAGTTTGAGAAATTTTTTTTAATAAAATCATACTTTTTTAATAGAAAATCTCAATTATTTAATATTTTTTTTTCAAGTTAATGAAAAAGTCATTAACTGTATTTTAATGTAAATGATAGATTGTCATGTAAAGTTAGTAAATTGAGAGCTTTTTGTTCACTTTTTTAGGATTTTATTAAAAAATTTCATAAAATAATGACACATTTCTGCATAAAACAATTATTTTTTAAAAGTTTAAAATTTTTTTGCAACAAATTTATACACACACACACACACATATATATATATATATATACACACACACACACACACCCACACACACACACAGAGAGAGAGAGAGAGAGAGAGAGAGAGAGACTTTTAGTGAAATTTTAACCAAAATGGCAAAATGGTCATTTAGAGGAATTTTATAATTTTATGAAGTTCTGACTTCATGAAATGGGCAAGATAAGTTTAAGTCACTTATAAGAGGTTAGATGAGTAATTTCAAGAGAAAGAATGCATGAGAAGATACATTTTGGCCAAAAGGGTAAAATAGAAAATTTTATGCTTTTGGGGAAAAGTTTGTGGCTTAATATATTAAAACCATATCAAATCAATCATAAATGAATTACCAAAGATGTGGAGTATGTTTCCATATAAAGATCTTACAAAACAGGTCAGAAACAAAGAAGTTATGCACGTTTGAAGATTTGAAGAAAATTATACCAAAAGCTGGAATGGAATCAATAATGCATTTTACTGCTATACAACCATCGCTACATCATAAAGAGGTTGCCACGGTACGGTGTGGGTGACGGAGAATGAGTCATGTGATTTTCGTAGGTAGAAGGAAATATACTTTCCCGAGGCGTGGTATTGTGGGGCTACCACAATGTTGTGATGAAAGTATGTTGCTATGGGATATTGGGACTTGTTGGACTTATAGTGTTGCGTCTTGGGCTCGTTCCTATTAGCCCAGTTTTGTAGCCGTTTTGAGCCTGTCCAACCGTGCATTTTATTATTCTAGGGTTTTAGTATTTAAGGTGCATTCATGCATCCTTTGTTAGTAACACTTGAATTGTTTTCTCATCAAAGTATTGTAAACCCTAGCTCGCCTCTACAGTGGAAGTTCTTTATCGTGCTCTGCTGAGGCATGACTACATTTGAATCATAAGCTTCATATTGATTCTATATTGTGTTCATTGTTGTGTTTGTTCTTTATTAATTTACATGTGAAAGATCTAAACGATAAGAGTAGAATGTTTTCACTCTCAACCAATGAAGAACAATAATCGACGATCTAATTTGTTTCTAAACCTTATTTTTCTCATTCTAGTTCAAATTCTCAAGATTCAAAGGGGAAAGGAAAGTTCCTTCTAGAAGACGTTAGATGCCTAAAAGAAACCCAAAAGGATGCAGACGTCAAAACCACAAATCCTACGTCTAAATCAAAAGATTCTAAGTCAAACAAAATCAAAGTTTTTACAATCAAGAAAAAAGATGAAACAACTCTAATAAAAAGAACTTATTTTGTTGATGTTTCTCTTACTATTCCCTTTCCTGTAAAAGGCTCACAAGGACCCAAGAAACTTTGGGTTCGTAAATCTGCTTAACATTTTGCAAGTTATTCGTGACGAGTAGTTTGAAGAAGAATGGTACATTGATAGTGGTTGCTCGCGTCACATGACAGGAAGAAGGGAAGAACTAAGGGAGTTTCAGTCTCTCAAGGATGGTGGAACGGTGAAGTATGGCAATAATTCATTTGGTACTATCAAAGGCTATGGAATGATTACAAATGGCAATTTCTCAATCAGAAAGGTCGCATACATTGAAAGACTGCAACACAACCTCATCAGTGTCTCTCAGCTGGTAGTTGGGACCGGATTAAAGGTCTCATTTGATGATGAAGGCTCAGAGATCGTTGAAAAGAAGTCAAATAATATTCTGTTGAAGTCGAAGAGAAAGGGAGAAATGTACCCTTTAAATCTCAATCATATAATAGGGAAACCAACAGTTTGCTTGCTAATGAAGGCACACTCAGATGAAAGTTGGTTATGGCATCGAAGGCTCTCTCATCTAATTTCAAAGATATCAACAAGCTTGTACTAGGAGATCACGTTCGAGACCTTCCAGTTCTCAAATTTGACGAAGACCATTTATGTGCAGCTTGTGAAATAGGAAAGCAAAGTCGACAAAGTCATCCTTGTATTATCAACAAAAAGGTGATAGAACCATTGGAGTTGTTACATATCGATCTGTGTGGTCCCTCCTCTATTGAAATCATTGGTGGAAACAAGTACATTCTTGTCATCGTAGACGAATTCTCTCACTTCACATGGGTATTTTTCCTGAAGCAAAAATCAAAGGCAACTCCCAAGCTCAAACTCTTCCTAAAGCAAGCAGAGGTTCAACTACGAAAAGTGGTTCGTAATGTGAGAAGTGACAATGGCTTGGAATTTAAGAATAAGGATTTCAAAGTTTTTTTAGTTGACAAGGGAACAACTCACAATTTATCTACTCCATATACTCCACAACATAATGGAATCGTCGAAAGGCGAAATCGACCTCTGTGCGAAGCGGCTCGAACTATGATGAGCTTCGCTTCCTTGCATATGTATTTCTGGGCTGATGCAATTGCTGCTGCTTGTTACACTCAGAACATATTGTATCTAAACAAGCGATTCACAATCACTCCTTACGAGATCTTGAAAACCCATCAACCAAATGTGAAGTTCGTTCACGTGTTCGGTTTAAGATGCTTCATTTTCAACTCAAAAGAGAATAGAAACAAATTTGATGCTAAGGCCAATGAAGGGATCTTTCTGGGCTACTCCTTGAACTCTAAGGCATATAGAGTTCTGAATAAACGCTCAAAGAAGATTGAAGATACATACTAAGTCACGTTCGATGATAGTTATGTCATGAGGTTGAAGACAATTGAAGGTGCAATGCAAGATATCTTTCCAAAGTCTAGTCAAGTCACTGTACCTATCTCAAATCTTTTCGAAAAATATATGCTTCTCTTCGATGAACCAGAAAAGGCTATTGATTCTGAATCCAAGGCTGAAGACAACAGAGTCGACAGTTTAAAGTGAATTATTGATGATGTTGCACAGAAGATGGGAGCCGAACAACCAAAGGCAACTGAAATGCCTGACTCAAGCGAACCTTTTGGTGACTATTCTTCTATCCAGGGGAGGGTTCGTCTTTACCAAATAATCAGAGTTCATCATTTCAGGGGGAGAATTCATCATTAGAGTCATCAAGTTCAACCGAAAGTCTAAAAGAATGGGAGTGTTCTGATCCAAAAATTGAACTCGTGTCATCATTCGAGGGGGAGAATACGAATGTCAATGATGATGATACACAATCAGAATTAGAAGAAGAAGTCAATGCATAACTGGATCCCTCTTATGATCCAAATTACCCTCCTCTCATTAAATGGACCAAGGACCATCCTCAAAGTCAAATCATTGGGGATACCTCAGAAAAAGTATTAACTCGATCACAACTAAAAGCAAACAAGTCGCAATATTCTCTCAAGTAGAATTTTTCATGTTCAACTATTTTGTCCCCAAAGTTGAACCAGAGACAGTGAATTCAGCTCTTGATCATTTTGATTGGGTATAGGACATGCAAGACAAGCTGAACGAATTTCAAAAAAAATCAAAGTATGGCGTCTAATTCCAACTCCAAAGGATGCTTCGGTTGTCGGTCTCAAATGGGTATTCCGAAATAAAATGAACAAGGAAGGGAACGTGATTCACAACGTGTCACGCCCGCGTTTCTTGCTTGACATCATTATAAAGTTTGTATTTATGTCGGTCGACGATTGTAACCTTTTAAGAATAAGTGAAATATAATTATTCGAGTATATGTTATATGCATGGATATTTGAAAAATATTATATGTATATAACATTTTTCTAAAAAAATATTATTTAAAAAAAAACTTAATAAATATGGTTAGAACAAACGTTAAAAATAAAAAGATTATTTAGAATAAATAATCTTAACGAAAATTATAACGGTCATAAAATCTCAAACTATATAAGATGTATTTGATCTAAATACATTAAAAAGTAAACCCAAATGATGAAACGACATTTTTGTTATACCCGTTTTTCAAAAATATATGTCGAAATACATTTTATAACGGTAATTATCAGTTATTAAAATTAAATAAATCAAACGATAACATTTATTATATATTTAACGATATTTCGGATTCATATAATATTGTTTCGAAATTCATTAACATTATAAGTTATGATTTTTGTTATTTTGACAAATTATTGTACATAAAACTTATATACGTAATCTAGTTTTCATTGTTTTAAAACAAGATATATATTAAAACTATTAATGCTAAATTGGTTATTAATATGTGATATATTCATAAAGTGTAAATGTCAGAATTCATTTGGATAAATTGGATGTTACTCAAATTATGACTAGTAAAACGTGTAGTTATAAGAAGCAATGTTATCTTCTTCTAATTGGTGTAAGCATTGAGACTAATGTGTTCAATTTCAAAGGTGCCACGACAATGGCAAATCATTTACACGTATCTTACGGCGGTTTAATTTTCTTTGAGTATAAATAGGACCATTTGTTTGAATAAGCTTTATCACATAGTTATTTTTGTAAGAAGACAGTCTCAAATATCTATTCGAAAAGGAATAATTGTCAGAATTATTCAGAAAGTGAAAAATACTTCCATTATATCAGGTGAGTGTATAGTCACTTTCATCTTACACATAGATATGAAGTATTTTCTATAAAATACGTGTTATGTGTAATTATATTGATTGTTTATTTGAGATGATTGTTGAATACAATGTTTTATACAAGTTATAAACTGTATATGTATTTTATCTACAAATATGTTGGGTAGAACATGGATAGACAAAATAGTTGATGTGTGTTAAAATGATGAGAGGTCTCGATATTGTTGTTGTTCCAGTCATCTAGCGGAGTATGGATAACGACCACGGACTCTTCTAGATAGTCCAGTGGAATGCTAGCAGGCTCGCAACCTGTAGATGTTGTGAACGATGTGTTCACCTGTGTACTCCATCCCCTCATGGTTGCCTTTAGGACATTTATTGTTGAGAAACCCCCTTAGCAGTAGTGTCCATCCCGATGATAAAATCCTTAGACTAGGTCCCTTGTATAGGTGTTTAGGGACGTAAAGTGAGGATAACGGGAATGGGTAATTAGGGTTATTGTTGGTTGATTAAATTAATAAATTTATTGTTGATCGATGAAATTAATAAATTTATTATTATTTTTGGGTTGAAAACCCTATATGCTCACCAGGCTCCCAAGCCTGACCCACTCAGCTTTCTGTTTTACAGGTAGTGGATTCAGAGCATAATTATGATGATGATGAGGGAATTTTGGATTATAGGCCATTAGTTGTAAATAACTGTTGTAAGGCTTATAATCTATTGTTTATACTTATGTACTTATCGAACATGACATTCCAAGTCTTTTAATGAAATACATTTCTAAGGAAATGCTTTTGATAAATCTTTATCATATTATTGTTTTGGGACAAATTCCGCAATTCTTTTATTAAAAGGTTACTTTGATTTTGAAATAAAGTATAAACAAAACCGGTATTTTCTGGCCGTGAAAATAGGGATGTCACAGTTGGTATCATAGCATTAGTTTAAGCGAACTAGGAATTTGTAGGATTTCTAGACTTAAACTCAGAATGCTAAGTGATGATTGTGAGCTGTGAGCACTAGTATATTTTAGGAAAGATGCCTAAAATGTTTTTATGTGCTAAATGTTATGTGTTTGCTATACATGATATTATTGTTCGAATCTATGGTCTGTTGCCGACCAGATCTGGAAAACCTTATGTGTGTAGGATTCTAAGCGTATGATTACGATATTAGAACTAGCATGTGAACGTTTCGGAGTCTATAGTGAATAAAGATCTAAATTCACCTTATTCGATGTATAGATCAAGATGGGAAAGACCTGTAGCAGAAACGTAAACGCAAATGGAGATAGGAACCAACCCCCAGTGGTTCAGCAAATACCTGTTGTTGAAGAAGTTGCACCTGAGCCAGTCACCATGGCTGGAGTTCAAGCCATAATTCAGGCTATGCTAGCTGAACAAAGGGAAGAAATGAGAAGAATTCTCCACGAGAATAGGGACGAATCTACCATACATGTTGAACCGATGGAGCCAGTTCCCGAGCAATCCAAGGAAGGAAACTACAGCCGACAAGTGAGTCAAATAGGGACTCAAGGTGAGCAAAGGGATGGCCCAGAAGGGAGAAACAAGAAGGATGGGCGGATGTACAAAAATTTATTAGGTGCGAAACCACCAAGTCTCTCAGGAAGCCCAAAGCCTGTTGAGATCATGGACTGGATCTCCGAGGTGGAAATGGTGTTTGAAAGTTGCGATTGTAGCGAGAAGCAGAAGACTGTCTTCGCTGTGAGACAATTGAAAACTAGAGTCTTGAGCTGGTGGAAGTTATTGGCAGATACAATGCCGCGAGGAGAAGCTCTGAAAATGTCTTGGGATGAGTTTTTGGAACAACTGAAGGCGCAGTACTGTTCAGAGATAGATCTGATTGATCTGAACAATGAGTTCCAAAATTTGAAAAAAGGGGGAAATGAGCATCGATGACTATGCTGTTGCATTCACGGAAAAGATGAAGTTGTTTCCATACCTAGTGCCAACTGAACTTTCCAAAGTTAAGAAGTTCGCAAATGGACTGTCGGCTGACTTTGGCCCAACAGTCAAGATGGCAACCACTCTGAAATTAGTCGTTCGAGCAGCTAAGAATGTGGAGACCCAACAAAAGGAAAGAGGTCTAGAAAGGGCTGAGGTTGGTGAGAAACGGAAGTTCGATCGATCCTCAAAATCCAACAAGAAGAGTAGATTCTCGAAGTCTGGTTCAAGAGGAGGAGGCTCAGAAGCGAAGTGGTGTGACAAGTGTAAGAAGAAGCACTCTGGGAAGTGTGATGGAGGGGTCACTTGTTTCAAATGTGGAAAGCCTGGGCACTATGCCAACGAATGCACATTCACTAAGAAGGTCTGTTATGAGTGCAACGAGGAGGGGCACATTTCAAAGGATTGCCCAAAGAAGAAGGAGGCAGGAAGACCCAACATACCACCAAAGCCGAAGGCGAGAGCCTTCCAGATGACGCTTGAAACTTCAAAGGAGGCAGCAGACGTCGCTTCAGGTACCTTTCTTGTAAATGGTTTGCCTGCAAACATACTATTTCATTCCGGAGCCAACTACTCCTTTGTGTCACATAAATTTGGTGGGAAATTAGCATTACCTGTAGAAAAACTTGATAATGCCCTGATTGTAGAAGTTGCCAGTGGCAAATTCGTACCTGTTAGTAATCATATTAGGAACATCGTCATTGACCTAAACGGAAACGAATTCCACGAAGAGATATTACCCATAGAGTTAAACGGTTTCGACATCGTTTTGGGTATGGATTGGCTTAGCGCCAATGATGATGTGATTCTTTGCAAGAAGAAGATTGTAAGGGTGAACCCACCCGGAAGAGAATCATTTATGGTGTACGGGGACAAACGCAGAGTGAATTATGGAATTATCTCCCTGATGAAAGCCAGGAAATGTTTGTGCAAAGGATGTGCGTCGTACTCGGCATTCGTAATTGATGCTAAGAAGAAGAAGAAAGAGGCGTAGAATAGACCGGTTGTATGTGATTATCCAAAAGTCTTTACCGAAGATCTTCCCGGATTACCACTTGATAGGCAAGTGGAGTTTCATATAGACTTGTTACCAGGAACAACACCGATAGCAAAGGCACCTTACCGATTAGCACCAACGGAGATGAAGGAGCTCATGACGCAACTTCAGGAGCTATTGGATAGCGGTTTCATTCGACCTAGTTCATCACCCTGGGGAGCTCCAGTGTTATTCGTAAAGAAGAAAGACGGAAGCATGAGAATGTGTATTGATTACGGAGAGCTGAACAAAGCAACGATAAAGAACAAGTACCTGTTGCCAAGGATCGATGTCATGTTCGACCAGTTACAGGGTTCGAGCTATTTCTTGAAGATCGATCTTAGTTCGGGATACCATCAACTAAAGGTGAGAGAGCAAGATATCGAAAAGACTACATTCAGAACAAGATATGGACATTATGAGTTCTTGGTTATGTCATTTGGGCTAACCAAAGCTCCTGCAGCATTCATGGATTTGATGAACAGGGTTTGTAAACCATTTCTCGATAAATATGTGATAGTGTTCATCGACAACATTCTCATCTAATCGAAAAGCCAAGAGGAGCATGAAAAGCATCTACGTGAAGTTCTGAAAAAGGAGAAGTTGGATGCAAAGTTCTCCAAATGTGAATTTTGGATTTAAGAAGTCCAATTCTTGGGTCATGTGATTAACCAAGAAGGAATAATGGTTGATCCAGCAAAGATTGAAGCTGTAATGAAGTGGGAACAACCAAAAAGTCCTACGGAGATTCGAAGCTTTTTAGGATTAGCTGGATATTACCGAAGATTTATCCAAGGCTTTTCTTCGATAGCCGCTCCATTGACAGCCTTGACCCACAAAGGAGCTACTTATACTTGGAGTGAAAAGCATAAGGAAGCCTTTGAGAAGTTGAAGAAGAAATTATGTGAAGCACCAATTCTTTCTTTACCCTAAGGAGTTGAAGACTTTGCAGTCTATAGTGATGCATCTGGAGTTGGGTTAGGTTGTGTTCTGACCCAGCGAGATAAAGTGATAGCATATGCATCAAGACAACTGAAGGAGCATGAAAAGAACTACCCTACTCATGATTTGGAGTTGGCAGCGGTAGTTTACGCTTTAAAAATATGGAGACATTACCTTTATGGTACGAAGTGCAAACTTTTCACTGATTATAAGAGTCTCCAGTATCTCTTTAATCAGAAGGAACTGAATATGAGGTAACGACGCTGGCTGGAATTACTCAAAGACTACGACTGTGAGATACTTTATCACCCTGGTAAAGCAAATGTTGTTGCTGATGCTCTCAGTTGGAAAGTCAACCTTGAAAAGAAAAGGCCAAGATCGTTGAGAATTGAGGTTGTCTCAACAATTGTGGAGAGAGAGTATAAAGAAAGCTCAGGAACAAGCTTTAGAGAAGAATGACCGAAAAGAAGAACGTTTGGGCAAAACATTAGTATTCGGTACAGACAACCAAGGGTTGAAGGTATTCCAAGATAGGATTTGGGTACCTAAGACGGGAGGAGTAAGAGATGTTCTGATGGAAGAAGCTCACAAGACCATGTACTCGATTCATCTCGGCAGTACGAAAATGTATATGGATTTAAAACCCTATTACTGGTGGCCAACGATGAAGCTCGATGTTGCTACGTATGTGGCCGAATGTGTGACACGTGCAAGAGTTAAGGCACAACATCAGAAACCATATGGGATTTTAGAACCTTTACCTGTACCCATGGGTAAATGGGAAGACATCACCATGGATTTTGTGACTAAACTACCCAGAACAAAGAACGATCACGACATGATTTGGGTGGTCGTGGATCGTTTCACCAAGAGTGCACACTTCATAGCAGCCAATGAAAAATGGTCTATGGATAAGCTTGTGAATGCTTACGTGAAGGAAATTGTGATACTTGACGGTATTCCTCTAACAACTGTATCAGATCGTGATATTCGTTTCACGTCACGATTTTGGAAAAGTCTACAAGAGGAAATGGGTACCAAGTTGTGTTTAAGTACAGCTTACCATCCACAAACTGATGGTCAGAGCGAAAGAACAATACAAACACTTGAAGATATGCTGAGAGCATGTACCCGGGAATTCCAAGGTAACTGGGATGAACATTTACCTTTAGTAGAATTTTCCTACAACCATAGTTTCCACTCAAGCATAAAGATGGCACCTTATCATGCTTTGTATGGACAGAAGTGTCGTACGCCGTCTTGTTGGCTTGAAGCTAGAGAAAAGCAGTTTATGGGACCTGAGATAGTCCATCAAACTGCTGAAAAGTTGAAAATGATTAGGGAAAGGATGTTAGCAACTCAGGATCGTCAAAAGAGCTATGCTGACAAGGAAAGAAAACCAATAACATTCGAAGTTGGTGATTCGGTTTTGCTTAAAGTCTTGCCGTGGAAGGGACTTATAAGATTTGGTAAAAGGGGAAAGTTGAGTCCAAGGTTTATTGGACCATTTAAAGTTCTTCAGAGGATTGGGAATCAAGCTTACAAGCTAGAACTACCAGAAGAACTAAATGGTATTCATAACACTTTCCATGTGTGTTATTTAAGGAAGTTCACGGGAGATGTTCCCGACATAATTCCAATATCTGAGTTAAGGCTGGATGAAAGTAAGAGGTTAATCGAAGAACCAGAGGCAATCGTTGACCGTAAGACTAAAAAGTTACTACGCAAGATGGTCGATTTAGTGCTTGTACAATGGAAACATACGAATGTGCCAAATCTCACCTGCGAAACGGAGAGTGACATGATGAGTCGCTACCCATATTTGTTTGCTGATGTGTGATTACGGGGACGGAATCATCCTAAGGGGGAGAGAATTGTAACGCCCGTGTTTCTTGCTTGACATCATTATAAAGTTTGTATTTATGTCGGTCGACGATTGTAAGCTTTTAAGAATAAGTGAAATATAATTATTCGAGTATATGTTATATGCATGGATATTTGAAAAATATTATATGTATATAACATTTTTCTAAAAAAATATTATTTTAAAAAAACAAAACTTAATAAATATGGTTAGAACAAACGTTAAAAATAAAAAGATTATTTAGAATAAATAATCTTAACGAAAATTATAACGGTCATAAAATCTCAAACTATATAAGACGTATTTGATCTAAATACATTAAAAAGTAAACCCAAATGATGAAACGATATTTTTGTTATAACCGTTTTTCAAAAATATATGTGGAAATACATTTTATAATGGTAATTATCAGTTATTAAAATTAAATAAATCAAACGATAACATTTATTATATATTAAACGATATTTCGGATTCATATAATATTGTTTCGAAATTCATTAACATTATAAGTTATGATTTTTGTTATTTTGATAAATTATTGTACTTAAAACTTATATACGTAATCTAGTTTTCATTGTTTTAAAACAAGATATATATTAAAACTATTAATGCTAAATTGGTTATTAATATGTAATATATTCATAAATTGTAAATGTCAGAATTCATTTGGATAAATTGCATGTTACTCAAATTATGACTAGTAAAACGTGTAGTTATAAGAAGCAATGTTATCTTCTTCTAATTGGTGTAAGCATTGAGACTAATGTGTTCAATTTCAAAGGTGCCACGACTCTTCAATTTCAAAGGTGCCACGACAATGGCAAATCATTTAGACGTGTCTTATGGCGGTTTAATTTTCTTTGAGTATAAATAGGACCATTTGTTTGAATAAGCTTTATCGCATAATCCATAAGAAAAAAAAGAGTTATTTTTTTAAGAAGACAGTTTCAAATATCTATTCGAAAAGGAATAATTGTAAGGATTATTCAGAAAGTAATAAATACTTCCATTATATCAGATGAATGTATAGTCACTTTCATCTTACACATAGATATGAAGTATTTTCTATAAAATACGTGTTATGTGTAATTATATTCATTGTTTATTTGAGATGATTATTGAATACACTGTTTTATACAAGTTATAAACTGTATATGTATTTTATCTACAAATATGTTGGGTAGAACATAGGTAGACAAAATAGTTGATGTGTGTTAAAATGATGAGAGACCTCGATGTTGTTGTTGTTTCAGTCATCTAGCGGAGTATGGATGACGACCATGGACTCTTCTAGACAGTCCAGTGGAACGCTGGCAGGCTCGCAACCTGTAGGTGTTGTGAACGATGTGTTCACCGGTGTACTCCATCCCCCTAATGGTTGCCTTTAGGACATTTATTGTTGAGGAACCCCCTTAGCAGTAGTGTCCATCCCGATGATAAAATCCTTAGATTAGGTCCCTTGTATAGGTGTTTAGGGACGTAAAGTGAGGATAACGGGAATGGGTAATCAGGGTTATTGTTGGTTGATGAAATTAATAAATTTATTGTTGATCGATGAAATTAATAAATTTATTATTATTTGTGGGTTGAAAACCCTATATGCTCACTAGGCTCCCAAGCCTAACCCACTCAGCTTTCTGTTTTACAGGTAGTGGATTCAGAGCATAATTATGATGATGATGAGGGAATTTTGGATTATAGGCCATTAGTTGTAAATAACTGTTGTAAGGCTTATAATCTACTGTTTATACTTATGTACTGTATCGAACATGACATCCCAAGTCTTTTAATGAAAGACATTTCTAAGGAAATACTTTTAATAAATCTTTGTCATATTATTGTTTTGGGACAAATTCTGCAATTCTTTTATTAAAAGGTTACTCTGATTTTGAAATAAAGTATAAACAATACTGGTCTTTTCTGGCCGTGAAAATGGGGATGTCACACAACAAGGCCCGGTTGGTGGTGAAAGTATATTGTCAAGATGAAGGTATAGATTATGAAGAGACCTTCGCTCCAGTTGCAAGATTAGAGTGCGTTTGAATTTTTCTTGCTTATGTTGCACACAAGAATTTTGAAGTCTATCAAATGGATGTGAAGTCTACCTTTCTCAACGGAGAACTTGAAGAAACTGTGTAAATTGAGTAACCTCCAGGCTTCGTGAACGAGAAGCATCTGGATCATTGCTATATTCTGGAAAAAGTCGCCTATGGTCTGAAGCAGGCTCCCAGAGCATGGTATGAAACCCTAACTCGATTCTTAAAAATGTCCAAATTTAAACAAGTTTCGGTTGACCCAACCTTCTTTCGTAAGAAAGAGGGTAACCACCTTATGATAGTCCAAATTTATGTTGATGACATCATTTTCGGCTCCACGAATCCAGGCCTAACAGCTGAATTCAGGAAGTTGATGGAAACTAAATTTGAGATGAGCTCAATGGGTCTAATTAACATTTTCCTTGGCTTAAATATTAGACAGGGACCCGAAGGAATTTTTATCAATCAGGAGGTATATACAAAGACGTTACTTTCCAAGTTTGGGATGTTAGGTGACTCCAAAGTGAAAGTCCCAATGGCTTTTGGAACCACGCTTACTCCATCATTAGAGAAGCCAGCCGCTGACATGACACTTTATCGTCAGATGATTGGGTCACTGATGTATCTCATAGCCAGCAGGCCAGACATCATGTTCTCAGTTTGCTATTGTGCTCGATTCCAAGCTAACCCTCGTGAACCACACATGCTAGCCGTAAAGAACATCTTTTGCTATCTGAAGTGAACTTCCTCTATCGGTCTATAGTATCTAGCCAACTCAGGTTTCTTTGTCCAAGCATTCTCAGATGCTGACTTAGGGAGTTATGGATTGGATCGTAAAAGCACTACGGGAGGATGCCAATTTCTTGATGGTAAATAGGTTAGCTGGCAATCAAAGAAACAAACCTGTGTTTCTCTCTCCACAGCTGAAGCCAAATATATAGCTGTTGCCTTATGCACATCTCAGGTTGTTTGGATACAGAGTCAGCTTTGGGACTATGGGCTGAATATGAAGAAAATCCCACTATATTGTGACTCTGAAAGTGCAAATAGGATTTGTCATAACCTAGTGCAACACTCGAAGACAAAGCACATAGCACTGCAGTATCACTTCATCAAAGATCATGTGGAAGACGGTAACGTAGAAATTCACTTCGTTAGAACCACTGATCAATTAGCAGATATATTCACTAAGGCTTTACCTGAAGCAAGTTTCAATAAGATTTTACAAGGCCTAGGAATGATGGAAGCAAAATCCGTACCAAAATCGCCTACACTTCACTAAAGGTAAGAAGTAAAATAGAGCGAACGCTCGGTCTATTTCTGGTTCGATTCACCCGGGAACCGAAATGAATCGAACGCTCGGTCTATTTCGGGTTCGGTCCTTCTGAACTCGTTTGCTTCTTTTTCATTAAAAGGGATTTCGGTTCTATACTATTTTCCATATTCATTTTTATGTTTTTCTTTTTATTTATTTTCTTTTCATAATATCCAAAAATATTTTCCTTTTGTTTCATTACAAATTTTTTCACAAAATAGAAAAATATCTTTTCTTTTATTTTTTTCTCATGCTTTTCTTTGTATAAATGCTACTCTCAATGGTGAAGCTCAAGCAGGTATAAATTCTTTTCTATAAATTAGTTAAGTGTCCCTAGATGCCTGTTGTTGCATGTTGACGAAAGCCTCAACAGATTTTGAGTGAAGCCTTAATAATGTGATATATACAAATCATGTTTTCCCAAACTAGGCAGTTACATTCACTCTAATCGTGAGCTACCTTTCTCTTCTTATATTGAGTTTAGATTTTTCTGCTTGGTCTTTCTTTTATAGTAGAGGTACATTCGCTTCTTAAACCACCTCCATCGCATTTCTCCATTACACTTCATCTCACTAATGTAACCCTTGAGACTCTCAGCACTTACCACTGAGGTTTATGGTTACAAAAAATCTGTGTTTATGATCTTAGATACATACATCACGTGCTGTGTGAGACCCTACATCCAACACCAATACTGAATTGACGGTGAATTGTATTATTTAAGCTTTAATTTGTTACCTGCAGAAGTTTTTTTTCTTACATAATCTTTATGAAATTGTCTAACACCAAGACATTTCTTCCCAAAAGATCTAGTTTAGATTTTGTTTTTGAGAATTCTATTCTGAATTCTGTTACTTCCAAACTATCAAACCTACTTGTTGAACAGAACACATTGGTTTCACAAGTACTTCATTCTCTTGGTCTTATATTAAGTACTGAAACTTGAATTGAAGCGAAAGCCTCCCTTACAAGCCTTATATCTAAAAGATGCCCTTCATTGCCTCTTAACAGGCACTTGATTTTATTCTAACGAGAAACCACCCAAACACTTTGAAGTCTCTCTTAACTTGAAAGGAAGAGATTCGTGCCCGGGATCCACTGTTTCATGTCTTATTCGACATCACAATATCCCACAACCTTTGATTTATTTCTTTATCAATCACACTCTATGCACAAAAATCTTTGATTTTCCAAAAGTCTGGTTCTATTTAATATGAGCTGATTTTTACAGCTTAGGTTCGAAAAGTATTATGGAGATCGATAAGATAAAGGTGATGATGGTTCATGTAGATTATGTGGGTGACGTTTCGGATAAAGCACTTGGATGAGTCAGCAATTATCCAATCGTTGCATCAATTTGAAAAAGGTACTTTTATGGAAAGGCGCGTAAAATGTGAAACATTTTTTCTCTCTCCTGTGTCATCATTGGGGTTGCCAACTATCTACTCCCCATCGTATCAGGAGCCATTTCACAAAAGGACGAGATTTTCGGCGGATCTTTCTCTCTCCTACTATCATGTATAAAAGGGATTCTCATGATCAACTTTACTCTTTTACCACTTACAAATCTTGTAAAAGAAAAAGGCAATCTCTCTAACTGTTCATCATCTTCTTATCAAGCTCTATCAATGGCAGAATCATCCTCTATTCAAGATACCTCTATTCACTCAAACCTTCTGACCATTAAGCCCCAACAAAACCTCATCATTGACGTTACACCATTTGTTTATGAATTCTATATGTTGTACGTGGTAGAATGCCTCAAATATTCTCCATTTTTCACTGCTCTTACAAAGGTGGAAATGGTTCCTATGTCTTACCTCTCTATCATCTTCTCAACCGCTTACTATGATAAGGTTGCTGAGAGGATTCACTTTCACATTCACAGCAACAAGACCTCAATTTGTAAGAATCGTTTATGTGCCCTACTTGGTCTTGCTTATGAACCAACCCTGGTAAATCCTGACTCCATCACTACCGGTCAGATATTCTCGATGTTCTACCAAATGGGGTACACTGAAACCCTAACCACTGTTATGAAGTTCAAGAAGTCCTGCCGTCCCCCACAATGAAACGAACTCTTTACTCTCTTGTTAAAAGGTCTTTCTGAGCGAAGCGCTGGATCCGACGGTGCAAGCAAGTCTTTTATGACTATCCTTATGGGTTGTACAATGGTGTAAATCTGGATTTTGGAGCAGTCATATGGCAACAACTTGTTCAGAGTTTAACTTCTTCTTCTCGCCATTCTGAGATATCATGTGGCAGGTACTGGTCTATTATCACAAGGTAGGCAATGGATTGTCTTCACATTCCAATCATGGCGAACTCTCTTTTCTCATCCATCGCAACATTTCACACAATGAAGAATATCATTACTGATCCATCCAAGTTTATCTTCATTGGATCGATTCTAGAAGCCATGTATGCCTATGTGTCTGAGGCAAGTAACATTATTGAAGAATTCAAGAAGCTTCCTGCTTCAGGTCCCAGGGAACTCACTCCTGCCATGATTCTTTCTATAGAGGAAGCAGATAAGCCTGCAAAGAGGGGAAAGAAACAAGATAACATTAAAGGAGCTAAGGGGAAAACTCCAAAGAAACGAAAGACTGAGAAAGCAACACCTTCACAGCCCAAGCAGAAAAAGATAAAGAAGCCTGCTCGGAGGCTTATTCTTCAGTCTTTGAGTGATTCTGAATCTGATTATGTTCCTATTGGACATAATCGACCATCTCCTACTGCATCTGAGAGCGAAAGCTCTGGTGAGGAGGTTTCGGTTCGTGGTGATACCCCTCCTCGCTCGCCAACCCCAGAGGTACCTATTCGCTCTAAAGCACCTTCTACTCCACTTGTTTCCATTCCTATTTCCCTTCCTTCTACTTTCCCAGTTATCACATCCCAACCTTCTTCCACTATTCCCATACCAACACCCCTTTTTGTTAACGCTACCACTACCACTACCACAGGAGTTCAAACCAACGTATCTGATACGAGGGTTTGTTCTTCTCCACCCGAAATCCCTGTCCCTAATAAACCTCAATCTCCTACCCATTCAACCGAAACCAACACCGTTCTTGGAGGTGAGGACTTGGAGTTTGATTCCACTTACTTCAGTCCTTATCGTGTTCAGAGCGACGATGATGATGATGCTCCTATCACAAAGCGACATCTAAAGGCTGTGACTGATAATCTTGATCAGTTACTTTCCTCTTCCTCTTCCAATCCTTACTCATAAGGTGTTCTCAAGGCCCTCTTCTCTTCTGCAGTTAAGGAGCATGACACGTCTATCTCCAATGCAGTGAAGGCCATTGATGCCTCAACTTCTCAATGTCATAAGGGTTCACTTGCAGTGGAAACCTCTACTAAAGAATGCAAGGAAGTGACAACAAAAGTCGAAAAACTAATCTCAGAAGCTCAAATCTTTCTCGATTCCCTTCAAGTTGCTGCTCAAAAAATGCTAACACCGTGACTGCTTCGGTTGATTCACTTAAATGCCCATTGGAGGTCGAGCTGTCCCAACTTGGTGTGGCTCGAAAAGCCATTGAAGATGCTAATGAAAAGCTTCATACCAAAGTTAATGAACGGTTGACTACTCTTGAGGCAGAGCTTGCAGTTGAAAACAAAGTTATGGATGAGTTGGACAAGTGAACCTCTCAGCCCAAAACTCAGAACCTAAAGCTCCGTACTGCAACTAAAGAGCTTAATGATCTCAAATCGGAAATAGAAGTGATTCGCAGTTCAATTGGTGATGTCCATTCCATCCTACTTCATCTTCTGGATGCTCATCACTCAATCTTAACGATCTCCATTCGCCGTCACTTGCCTGAGAACTACGTTCGGCCTTGGCTATTATTAGTCGAATTGAAGGTGTTTCGGACACTGCCGTTCTTCCGAAACAAGGGGGAGAAAAGAAATCCCAAGGAGGCAACATTGACAAAACTCAACCTCCACCTCCTCCAGAACCGAAAGCTACTGCTGGACCGAAGGATAATGAAGCTTCAGCCAGTAAAAGTCAAAAGAAAATGAAGATTATTGGTGATGATGATGAAGACGATGATTCTTATGATATCGTTACAAGCACTCCATCCAAGCCTGAGACAAAATTCAAGCCTTCTGAGCAAGAGCTTCGGGAGAAAATGAACAGGTTGGAAAAAGAAATGAAAGAGAAGGAACTGCTTGATAAAAGGAAATCGATGTTTCCCGAATGGACTATTGAATCTCTCCACAGGGAAGTCATTGATGAACCGAGCACTGTATGGCTTGAACCTGTTTTATCATTCAGTATTGAGAACTCGAAGGACACTCATTTCGACATGCCAATCAATCAAAAGACATTTATCTTTCACTGCTTTGCTTCGATTGTTGTCGTTCCTTCTCCAGACCCGAAGGTTGATCGGGATTTGCTGGAATTTTATCTGGAAATTGCTTAGCCACAATACCTAACCTGGAGCTTGAAGAAAATTAAAACGGTCAAGATATTGAAGCCCTATTCAGCTAGGAAATTCATTAATGCCAAATTCAGAGTAACTCGAGGCTCAGATAGCTCGGTTCATACTCTTTCCCTAGCTGATCTGCCGAATCTAAACCCTCACAACTGGATACTCCTCAACAACATTCTACTATGCAATCCACAGGAGTATTAGTCGATCATTGATCATATCAAGTGAATGCTTGTCTTTTACATTCATGAAGTAGCAAATATGGATCAAGAGATTGCCACTACTATTCACAAGCGAACCATGATCAAACCAATGGGAAGAGCTGGCGATATAAACACAATGATCAAGGGAAAGACTGACACAAAGTATCACACTGTGATGTTCATTAGAGGCAAAGGTCAAAATGCCTATTCGCTCTTATTGACAAACACTTGTTCTCAACTGCTTGCTTGGAACATATTTTAGAGATCATTCATAGGTGTAATTAGAATAGTGAAGCTGACAAGAAGTTGTTTACTGATATGCTTCGTTGGTATATTCGGTTTTGGCAAACGCTTCTAGCCATTATTCCTAGGTTGTTCAAGGTCGTGAAGCAAGTCAAGGTCTCACAACCGAAGTGAAGGTCCCGCCCCAATTGACGCAAAGGGGGGAGATTACTGGGCTTATAATGTTGCATCTTGGGCTCGTTCCTATTAGCCCAGTTTTGTAGCCGGTTTGGGCCTGTCCAACCATGCATTTTATTATAATAGGGTTTTAGTATTTAAGGTGCATGCATGCATCCTTTATTAGTAACGATTGAATTGTTTTCTCATCAAAGTATTGTAAACCCTAGCTCGCCTCTATAGTAGAAGTTCTTTATCGAGCTCTGCTGAGGTGTGACTATGTTTGAATCATAAGCTTCATATTGATTCTATATTGTGTTCATTGTTGTGTTTGATTGAATTGTTTGTTCTTTATTAATTTACATGTGAAAGATCTAAACGATCAAGAGATTTATTCTCATCAGGACTTCAACTCAACAATTGGCTGACCACAGCTAACTCACGCACACCACAACATAGTAGATGCTTCACTGTGGCGTGGTTACGACGTAAGAACATAAGATTAAAACTTCTTAAGACCTCATTTCGACCCATGTCTTTTCCATTTCGATGGAGAGCCGATGAGGGAGATTTTGGAGCTGGAAGGCGGCCAAGAGAAGATAAAGGTGGAGCGTATCAAGGATTTTCATCCTTTATCCATTAAGGTATGAATTCTCTAATTTGGAAAAATTGTTATTTTGGTTGAATTAAATGAATTAATCAACCTATATAGCTTGTATATGATGTTATTAAGAGTGTCTAGAAGCTTTGTATATGATTTCCATGGTGAAATCTATATATATGAAGATAGGGTTAGAAACCCTAACTAGTGAGATTATGAATGATGCATTAGAGGTTAGATTATAATGTATTAGGTAGTATATGATACTTAATTCATTATTTTGTTTGTATTAGAAGTAAAAAATGTGAATATATAATTATGATTCATTAAGTTGTCATTTTGACCATAAAAGTCATTAAGATCTTAATAGGCAAAGATAAGTATTAAGAAATGTGTAAATATGTATGAATAGGCCTAAAAGCAAAGAAGATGGATCAAGGTGCATAAATAAAAGAATGGATCTAATGATAGTTATTCTTCTCTAACTAACAAGATGAGTTATATCACACACTCTCTAGATTATTTATATACATATATATATATATACACACACACACACACACACACACTAGCTCTGAGACCCATGTATTACATGAGCTAATTTAAAAAATAGTTCAACATAAACGTCTAAATATTTAAGAACTTCGAATTTATAAGAAAATAAGAAAAATAATGAATTATTGAAATTATAATGTTTTTTAATTTTAATTTAAACAAATAATTTAAATAAGTAAACAAAAACTATTGAACTTTAATTTGGGAATTTTGAAATTAGAAGGTAAGTCCATTAATGAAATTGATATCCATTTATTATTACATTTATTGTAATTATTACATTAAAGTATTTTGTAGAGTTTAGTAAAATAGGAAAACTCATAAAATGACATGTGGAAAAGAAAATTAATTCAAAATAACCACAAAATTAAATTTGTTAAAATGAATAAGAGTGTGACATGGGGCAAAACAAATTTCATTTATTAGAGTAGATATATGTGTGTGTAGAGTAGATATGTGTGTGTGTAGAGTAGATATATGTGTATGTGTGTTTGTGTAAAGTAGATAGAGTGTGTGTGTATATATATATATATATATATATATATATATATATATATGTGTGTGTGTGTGTGTGTGGTTATACGTGTAATAACATGTATCAATACATGTACGTATAATTAGAGTAGGTATGAGGTATACATTTAGAAACATGTATCAGAGCATGTAAATGTACATAGAAAAGGTATGGTTAGATGAGAAAGGTATTCGTTAAATACCCAAGAAATGGTAGAAAGAGATAGAATATGATTACATGTATTATAATCATATATATCAAAATGGTACTATATATAATACCTAAGAGATATGAGAAGAAGAATGAGATAAGTACTTAATCAGTTAAGTACTAGATGTGAGGGATTAAGTGTAAGGAATCTGTGAGAGACTTAAGAGAAGAAAGAGAATGTCAGAGATCTATGGGGGATCAAGATGAGAAGTATGAGATGATGCAAGATGAGTATGAGAAGGCATAGTAAGAGTTAGAGACATAAGAAGAGTAGAGTAAGAGATAGAAAAGAGAAAGCATAGAGAATATAGAAGAGTAGAGAAAGAAGAAGTGAAATAGAGTATAAAGAGAGATAGAAAGATGAAGAGAAGAGTAGAGAAAAGAGAGAGAAGTAGAGGCATAGATAGACTACGAGATGACCCTAAGAAGAGGCTAAGAAAGATAGAAGAGATAGATGAATGGGAAGAATAGCAGTGTACAATATTATAGAAGAAGAAGAGAAGATAGAGTACAAGAATGCAAAAAAAAGAATTCTAAGGATTGAAAAGAGATAGATGCGGTGAAAAATGTAACATAGTAGAAGAGATAGATGTGATGAGATGAGAAAGAATAACAGTGTATGCTATGAAAGGAAGAGATTAGATTGTTGAGTAAGAAAAAGAAAAAAAGAGTAGATAAACATGAAAACAGATAAGAATATAACTCACTATACTTGTGGTCTGATGTAGTAGAGGTTTTGCATGTTTTTTATGTTCAGGTAGTAGTCGTGGTACGCGAGAAGATATAGGCACAAGGAGGTAGACTCGAAGAATAAATTTTATTTCTTTGTATTCCCTTGTACCTTATTTATATAAATAGATTTTATTGTAAAGTCGTGGTAAACCATGGGATTTAATGTAACATCATCACATAGGCATACAATATATATATATATATATATATATATATATATATATATATATATATATATATATATATATATTGTAACACCGTAAATTTCAAGACAAAATTTTCATTTAAAATAATCATTTTACTCTTAGAAACACTTGTTTAAAATCTTATTCATAGTCGATTTACAAAACATAACTCCATTTTCACTTGCATAGAAAACCAGGATCCTCCAAGATATGACTCTTTCTCTGGTGTGTACAATCAAGCCAGTGCCGTCCCGTGATACTGAAAGAAACCTGAAAAACATCAAACAAAACACTGTAAGCACGAAGCTTAGTGAGTTCCCCAAAATACCACACATAACACATATTAGCCACTCGAGGCTATAACTCTGTGGGTCCGTGCACCCAAACTCTGTGAACCCTCAGGTTCTAACTCTGGGAACCTTCCGGTTCCAACTCTATAAACATGCACAGCATAAATCACATAGAAATAATGCAGTACAACACATCACGTACATATAGCAGACAAATACTCTAATCACATAACTCTGGTTACCTACTCAAGGTAAAGTATAGTGAGAAGACTCACCTGGCAAGCAGGAAGCAGATATCCCCACACTTGAATCTCGAACTCGCCACCGCCTAACACGTAAGGCAAATACTCTCATGAATATAACTCTCGAGACTAGAATAAATCCTCTCATAACACCCTCTTATGGTTAAAAGACTATTTTACCTCTCTCTTGGCCCAAAGGCCACATCGCTGACCAAACCCTAAAAGTCAACGGCCAACCCTTGGTCGAAATCAAAGTCCTCAGTCTAAGTCAACCCCTGACTGACCCTACTCGCCGAGTCAACCCTGTAACTCGTCGAGTTCCCATAATCAGAACTTTATTCAATCTGCGACCTCACTCGCCGAGTCACCCCGAGACTCGCCGAGTCCAACAACTCTGAGTCCACTCGCACTCGACTCACCGAGTCATCCCTCGACTCACCGATTCTCGGCTCAACCAGAGAATATTTGGGACTCTTCGACAAGACTCGTCGAGTCCAAGGCTATCTTCAACCTACTCGCCGAGTTGTTCTTCCAACTCGTCGAGTTCCAGGCCATCTTCAAGCAACTCGTCGAGTCGATCCATGTGACTCGCCCAGTACCACCGTTCTGAAGCCATTCAGAAGCACTCCAGGCCATGCAATTGATCCAAAACATAGATCTAGCCTCCTACAACCCATCCATCACGTAAAGTGGCAAACTTTACGTGAATCCAAAGAGATCTAAGCCGTTTGCACATTGGGTCTAGGGTTTGGGACATGTAAGCTTCACTAAACACTCCAACACAGGGACTTTCATGCTCTCTAATTCTTCTCCCTTCCAGATCTGAGGTAGCAACCTCAGATCTAACCTCTAGACTTCCCATTTCATCCATAGACAATTTCTCACAAACCCCAAAACGAAGAAACAACATAACAATAGGTCAATAACGAGATATTACCTCTAAGTGATGCCCCAACTGCAATGAAATTCGAATCCAAGCAAATCCCCTTGCTCCAAGCCTTCAATCTTCCCAAAATTCCTTCAACCATTACTTCTCCAAGCTCCAATCCACGCAACAATGGTGCTTCTCCGTGATTTAGGGTTTTCTGGGGCTCAAGGGGTGATAAAGAGGCTGGGAGGAAAACATAGTGATCTTTATATAAGGCTCAACCCCGAGAATTAGGGTTTTCTCCACTCAGCGCCTACTCACCGAGTCCATTACACTGACTCACCGAGTCGGCCACTTAACACGCGACCAGGTCGCGACTCTACTCGCCAAGTCCGCACATGGACTCGCCGAGTCACTCTTTCCCAATTTACTCTTTTAGCCCTTCAACTCTACTCTTGATATTTCGGGATGTTACAATTCTCCCCCACTTAAATTAGGCTTCGCCCTCGAAGCCTACAACAACTCAACTCCAGAAATACTCCCACAACGTGCCACCTGGCCTTAATCGGACCCGCTCTTACAAGGCATACCCATCGAAACTCGAACACACTTTCCCTTTCCTTACGGTGTCCTGACCACTGTCTCGAACCGGGCACCGGATGTACCCTCATATAACCACACTCAACGATCCGAGAATCACCCATGAAGCATCACTGATCCAAATCTCAACAATCACTTGACCCATAAAGGTTAGAAGCCATGAACCATCGGATCCCCGATCCAAATCCCATCCTATCCAATCCGTGACGACAGAAAGGCCCACTCTTCAATCCTAGAGCAAATCTCATGAGTCCTCTTCTTGCACTCAAGCACCCAAGCCGCACCAACCTTCGCACTCTCGGGTTAGGAGAACCCGTCGCACTGATGACATCTCTAACGTCCCCAGGAGACACCACCACTACGCACACGACCCTTGATCAGAATCAAGCTGGGAGTCCCAGACTCCATCCCTACATCCATCCTGAGACTCTTGGCTCTACACCCGCAGAATCCCTTCCGCATCCTCAGCAGACATCCCATCATGATGTCATTCCATAGCACTGTCACAGACACAATGTTCGACCATCAGACTCCAAATCATCCATTCTTACTACAACTTCCACTTCCGCGAATCCACACTTTCCTCAGCAAATGAGGGTCCGACACTTCCTCCCATACAACAACACAAAGGGTGGCATACCAATGCACTAATGATGGCTGTTGAAATAGGATAACTCAACCAAGGATAAATACGTGCCGCAACACCCTCCGAAATCTAATACACATGCCCGAAGCATGTCTTTGAGCGTCTGAATCGTTCACTCCCTCTGAGGTGTCCTCCGACATCATCAGGATAAGCTCTAGCTCATCACATACTCCACAGCTGAGCCTCCAAAGGTCACCCAAATCATGATCCAAATATCCCACTAACTTCCTCCCTGTGACCACTATCCCGGCCCCGTGACACGCAAGTCACGAAATTCTCTTTTCCTTATGCAAGAAAGTACAATCCAACCGAGGATCGTCTCCACTCTGATCTCTGGTTTCTGCTGCGCATATCCCTTGCCATCTCACCACATTCCCCGATAGAGACGGGGACCCCAGTCTCACCCCCGGTCCAACATCCAGGCTCCAAAAACTCAATACTAGGGCTACTCAAGCCCAAAACTCTTCCACATCATACACTGATCGGAGAACATTCCATCATCACACTCTCTTGCCATCTAGTGAGCACTACGGCTCCCCGCGGTATCACAACACCCTCTGACTAGTGAGTACTACGGCTCCCCGCATTATCATAAGACCCTCTGACTAGTGAGTACTACGGCTCTCCGCAGTATCACAACACCCTCTGACTAGTGAGTACTACGGCTCTCCGCAGTATCACAACACCCTCTGACTAGTGAGTACTACGGCTCTCCGCTGTATCACAACACCCTCTTACTAGTGAGTACTACGGCTCCCCGCAGTATCACAACACCCTCTGACTCCACTAGCTCGTGCTCCACAGACTATCATAGGCGGCTACCCATACTCGTCTCGAATATTCATCACAGACTCTGGAGGCAATCGTCATAACAGATGCCCACCCTTGCGAAGATCCACTCTCCCAAGTAATCTCCCTGGATACCCATACTCGAAGGGCTATCACTAGTTCCATAGATACCTGATATACCACAAGTCGTCTCAACTCAAGATTCACGAATAACTTCGAAATAAAGATATCAATACCCGGATACCTTGGAACACCCCCACCGAACATCACAAGATCCTGCCACAACCACAGATCTCCTGCCCCAAGCACCATATAGATGCAATAATACATTCCCTCTGAACCCCATAACTAGATCTTCATTTTTCCCAAGTTGCAACTTCGGTGTATTCAATTTCTCAATTGCAATACGAAGAAACGCTAACGCTACGAAATACGCTGATAATTCTCCGAAACCCTTTTTCCCGCCGCTCAAAATCCAAACAAGGATACGCATACCGACCCGGGAGTTGGCTGCCCAATCATTCTTTATCTACTTGCCCCAACACCGACCAATACCAGATTCCTGACTAATAAACACCTGTCGTGGAGACATTCATCCTTTTCAAACAAGTACTTCCCGCATTAACTCACTCTGACCCCTTTCCTCGATCACCGACATCTCTGGTCTCATGATTTCTTACCGCATATCTATATACTCCACTTATACCTGCTCTTGACAAATCTCTGCTTTCTTACATACGGCACCCAGTTCTCCCCCACTTAGGGTTCGAACCATTACCAAATAGCACGCAACTAACCCATAACTATATTCTCCAGCAAAATCGCACCTGCCCCCGGAAAGTGCTACACAACGCCCGATAATCCCCCCTTAAGGAAATGAATCGACCTCATATACTCTGAACCTCTGGTGAACTCCTCAAGAATTTCTCGTCACGTCTGCCTCTAGCCGTTCCAAATCTCGTACCAATTTAGTACCAAACAACTCAACTGCTCGATAACATCCCTGGCTCATAGACTGAACCATAAAACCATCATACCCCTCACCTCAACTCATTAACCAACGCTCCAACACCGGGATCATCCCAAGAACAGGAACCCACTCCCAAATTCAACACCCCATGGATAGAAAACTCTCGGCACCGCTGAACTCGACTGAACTCCCCGCTGATACCACTACCGTACACCCGACTAAACTCAATTAGGTATAGCGTGGCCCTCGACTATCTTAGTCCCAACTGACTATCTGCTCATGATAGATCATTGCCTCGCGGTACACATGCTACCTGATACTCTGGTGGGAAATCATCGTCAATGACGACCTGTAGGGTTTACCTCTAAACCCAAAACTAAAGCATCATGCTCCTCATTTTTTTTTCACACGTACATAATCAGTACCTCCCCGATCATAGGAGGTGACATCTCCTTTATCGACTGATTGTCCAAATCAGATCGAAATTCTCCCTTCTCACTGACTCCTTACTAAAATACTCTGAGGGGCTCTCGATCTCCCTCTCAAGGGATGCCTCATCGAACTTACTCATAACCGAATAACCAGAGAACCACAAACATCCTTCACTACGACCCATGGTACTCATTCCATGACATCTCTTCTCAATATGCCCCAGTGTATGGTACCCTAACCATAACATCACTCCCCAATCCGCTCCGATGTATGGTACCCGGACCATAACATCACTCCTCAATCCGCTCCGATGTATGGTACTCGAACCATAACATCACTCCTCAATCTGCTCTGATGTATGGTACCCGAACCATAACATCACTCCTCAATCTACTCTGATGTATGGTACTCGAACCATAAAATCACTTCCTCAATCTGCTCTGATGTATGGTACCCGAACCATAACATCACTCCTCAATCTGCTCTGATGTATGGTACTCGAACCATAACATCACTTCCTCAATATGCTCTGATGTATGGTACCCGAACCATAACATCACTCCTCAATCCGCTCCTTAGAACCTTCAGAATACTCCCTGTATCAAGTATGGGTCCTCTGCTTTCAGTAGTACGGGCCCATACTACCTGCCACATCTACCCATACTTTCCACACGGACCATCCCAGAGCTTCTAAGTAGCTGCTCGACCTGCCTTTTCACTAATCCCATCGCGCGTGCTCGCTCCCCAGCGAAATTCTCTACTATGCAAGCGCACTCATCTGGCTAGGGTTACTCCCTAGGCTCTTCCATTGTCCTCCCCTTCTTTGCTATCAGCTGCTGAAGAGCTCCTAATGATGCCAGCCATCTACCTCCTGAATATCGTCATATTCACTTGGTAGCTGACTCCCATCATCGAGAGTTCCACAGCACAAAGCAAGAAGCATTCGAGCATCGAAGAATACATAGGACTCCCTCTCTGTGATAACTCCACCTTCTCGGCTCATCCTCGAAAGTACCACCAAACTCTGTAACTCTACCCCTCATGGGTTCTAACTGGATACTCTCACTCATCACATACTCAAAAGCATAACACATATAACAACGAGTCCTAGGCTAAGGCATCACATATCAGGCCACTCTAGTCCTAACATATGAAATACCTAGCCTGTCTCTAGCATGCAATAATATCTCATAAAGTGCATCATAAATATCTCATAACACAAAATAAGGGTATCTTGGGAAATCACCGTTCGGGCTCTGGCTGATTGTACACACTGCTCTTTCTTGCTTCTTCTTTGAACCCTTATTCGTTTTTAGAAAATTATTTCCTTAAAACTTTTCTTACTTCCTCAGTTTGAGTCCAGATTTACCCGAAGGCGCATCCGAATCCCTCAAACCAAGGCTCTGATACCAACTTGTAACACCGTAAATTTCAAGACAAATTTTTCATTTAAAATAATCATTTTACTCTTAGAAACACTTGTTTAAAATCTTATTCATAGTCGATTTACAAAACATAACTCCATTTTCACTTGCATAGAAAACCAGGATCCTCCAAGATATGACTCTTTCTCTGGTGTGTACAATCAAGCCGGTGCCGTCCCGTGATATTGAAAGAAACCTGAAAAACATCAAACAAAACACTGTAAGCATGAAGCTTAGTGAGTTCCCCAAAATACCGCACATAACACATATTAGCCACTCGAGGCTATAACTCTGTGGGTCCGTGCACCCAAACTCCGTGAACCCTCAGGTTCTAACTCTGGGAACCTTCCGGTTCCAAATCTATAAACATGCACAGCATAAATCACATAGAAATAATGCAGTATAACACATCACGTACATATAGCATACAAATACTCTAATCACATAACTCTGGTTACCTACTCAAGGTAAAGTATAGTGAGAAGACTCACCTGGCAAGCAGGAAGCAGATATCCCCACACTTGAATCTCGAACTCGCCACCGCCTAACACGTAAGGCAAATACTCTCATGAATATAACTCTCGAGACTAGAATAAATCCTCTCATAACACCCTCTTATGGTTAAAAGACTATTTTACCTCTCTCTTGGCCCAAAGGCCACATCGCTAACCAAACCCTAAAAGTCAACGGCCAACCCTTGGTCGAAATCAAAGTCCTCAGTCTAAGTCAACCCCTGACTGACCCTACTCGCCGAGTCAACCCTGTGACTCGTCGAGTTCCCATAATCAGAACTTTATTCAATCTGTGACCTAACTCGCCGAGTCCAACAACTCTGAGTCCACTCGCACTCGACTCACCGAGTCATCCCTCGACTCACCGATTCTCGGCTCAACCAGAGAATATTTGGGACTCTTCGACAAGACTCGTCGAGTCCAAGGCTATCTTCAACCTACTCGCCGAGTTGTTCTTCCAACTCGTCGAGTTCCAGGCCATCTTTAAGCAACTCGTCGAGTCGACCCATGTGACTCGCCGAGTACCACCATTCTGAACCCATTCAGAAGCACTCCAGGCCATGCAATTGATCCAAAATATAGATCTAGCCTCCTACAACCCATCCATCACGTAAAGTGGCAAACTTTACGTGAATCCAAAGAGATCTAAGCCGTTTGCACATTGGGGCTAGGGTTTGGGACATGTAAGCTTCACTAAACACTCCAACATAGGGACTTTCATGCTCTCTGATTCTTCTCCCTTCCAGATCTGAGGTAGCAACCTCAGATCTAACCTCTAGACTTCCCATTTCATCCATAGACAATTTCTCACAAACCCCAAAATGAAGAAACAACATAACAACAGGTCAATAACGAGATATTACCTCTAAGTGATGCCCCAACTGCAATGAAATTCGAATCCAAGCAAATCCCCTTGCTCCAAGCCTTCAATCTTCCCAAAATTCCTTCAACCATTACTTCTCCAAGCTCCAATCCACTCAACAATGGTGCTTCTCCGTGATTTAGGGTTTTCTGGGGCTCAAGGGGTGATAAAGAGGCTGGGAGGAAAACATAGTGATCTTTATATAAGGCTCAACCCCGAGAATTAGGGTTTTCTCCACTCAGCGCCTACTCGCCGAGTCCATTACACTGACTCGCCGAGTCAGCCACTTAACACGCGACCAGGTCGCGACTCTACTCGCCGAGTCCGCACATGGACTCGCCGAGTCACTCTTTCCCAATTTACTCTTTTAGCCCTTCAACTCTACTCTTGATATTTCGGGATGTTACATATATATATATATATATATATATATATATATATATATATATATATATATATATATAATTTATCAAATCATATAGTATTGTCCAGAACCCATCATAAAATGTATCTTAATCATCAAAGTACAACAAAAGTCATCAATGTATAAAAATCATTAGGTGGAATGCAGTGCTATCACGCTGAGCCCTTCTGTTTTTAAACATCCTAAAAACTTCAAGAAAATTAAACTTTCAAAACACCCCATTAATTAACAAAGTGTTTGCAAAAATTGATTCCAAACCATGATTTAAAATCAGATTCAACCAATATCCAATATGTTGTAAAACCAAGGATTTGTATGGTCACGCCTTTGCCTTGCCACAAATCATTTGAAGAACCTGAAACCATAAAAAAAACTTTAAGCACGAAGCTTAGTGAGTTCCCCCAAACTACCAACACACAGCAGACAACATATACAACAAACAGCATGCATATAGAGCCTTTAATCTGACTGGGGTGCCCCACTGGCATACAATCTATCTAGTAAGCTTACATATCCTTCAATTTGATTGGGATGTGCAACCAGGTACAGTCTATCGGCTACGCTCAAAGAACCTTCAACATCACTGGTATGCCTCACCGGGCCTTCATCCTATCTGGAACATTATCCGGGCCTTCGGCCTAACTGGTACGACCTTACTAGCCTTCAGTCTATTTTGTACACCCTGGGTCTGTTGGCCTTCAGCACAAAGCAGGACCGCCTCAACCCAACACCACACAGCATGTCCACATATACATATCCAAAACACATGTAAGCCCAGTAAATCATAACAATATATCAATATAAACATTTCCAATTTTGTTGATCAACAACAGAAAGCAGAGCAGTCACAACCCACCCACAGTACAACAACATATACACAACTAAACATATAAACATAACAGATAACAGGCAGATCTAACAGATCACTGAGCATAGCATGTATCATCCTATATACCAGGATACAGATCTAACAGAACAGCACAATACTCAATCATACGATAAACCAGGTTAAAAATCTAAAGTGTCGACATTGGTGCCTTCGACCTGCAAGTACAGTGAGGAAAAATCACCTTGCACTGATGAACCATTAAGATGATCCCTGACTGTGGGCTGGCAGATACCGAAACCACCATTATCAAGACAACACCCCATCAACAACTGATCCCACGAATAATCTCTGACTGCAGATCCGCTATAACTCACGTGCTATCCGATACCAACATGACAACCCATCAACATCTAGCCATTGACTCACACTATGAGTCCAATTTAGGGTCAAAAACCTTTTTACCCATCCTCAAGCTTGACCTAAATCCAAGGCCCAAACTAGATGATAAAAGGGCTCAACATCCAAAACAAACATCCAAGGCCCAAATATGGCCCAATTTTCCAAATTGGGCCTAATTCCTGTCATAGCACTTCGCCCAAGATGGCCCAACAAGATACAACATCCCAACAATAAATTCTAGATGGCCCCACATGGCCCAACGCAACCCAACCTAAATCGAAGCCTAAAACACAAAAAGGACTAAGTCTGCTGAGTACACGGGGTGTACTCAACCTGTACGCTTAACTTACTACTTGGGAAGCTTGTATGCGCAATGTACATGCTTATATGCCCAACGTACTCACCAGCACAAAACTAACTTTCCAAATAAGCACTTAATCCGTTAAGACTTGGATCCAAACTCAGATCTGACTTCCCTAAGGTGGTTAATCATATAAAGTTGCCAACTTTATGAGCATGCATGGCTAAATGGGACTCTAGAGCTTAAAGACAGCATAATACTTGACTTAATACATGCATGGACCCATAACCACCAAACATATTGCAGCTTTATGCCCAAGGAACCCATGAAACAACCAGATCTACAATTACAAGCTTCACAAACGACTTAAACTCCTAATCATCAACCAAGAGGGGTCAAAATGACCAAAAATGAACCAAGAAGAATATTTATGAAATGAAAAGGAAAGGTTGGTACTATTTTTGGATTTAGTGTCTATGCCTATAACTATAATTGGTATGTACTTGACCCGAGAGTAGCATGGTCCATTTGGGTAGCATGGCACCAGAATAATTTTTAAGGATGGACTTTTGAGAGGAGGTTATATATGATTTATTAATATATTATAAGTTCTAATATATTAATATGGAATCATATTATTTAATTAGTAATGATCAAGAATTAATTTGGAATCAATTTTGTGATCAAAAGAGACTAATTATATATATATATATATATATATATATATATATATATATATATATATATATATATAAGGGGTTGATTTGGTAAATTCATTCTTATGGTGTGGGCCAATGATCCATGATTATTTAGCTTAGGCTAAACCAATGTGACAACCCATGGATGATCCATGGAGGTTTAAACCCTTGGAGCCTAAGGAATATGGAAGGTCATGCACATTAGGGTTTACATGGTGTAACCCTAGTTTTGCTACACTATATAAGTAACACCTTGGCTCCTAAAATTGGCACGCTAGTAGTCTTTGGAAGAGCTATAGCTGATTTTGAGTGCAAGTCATCCTCTCTCAAGTTCTCCATTGTTGTTGGTGCTGTGTGAAGCATTAGAGGCATCACATTTTGGCTGCTAGGCTCTTAAAGGTTCAAGGAATCAAGCTACAAGAAAAAGTAAGTTATCTAACTAGTTTTTGTTATACAAGTACCATGTTTTTGTATGCTAGTTAGGGTAATACTTTGGAAAATCAAATTGCATGTATAATTAGAGAAAACATAGATCCAAAGCATTTAGGGTTGTATGTGCACCTTAAGGTTGTTAGGATCCTCAAAACCCTTGAGTGGTATTAGAGCCTAGGATTGTTTTCTAATATACTTGATGTTTTATTGGTTTTCAAAGTTGGAAAAATCGAATTTCTTCATTTAGCCTAGTGAACTCGCTGTGTCCACTAGGTGACTCGCCGAGTCCCTTCAGAAAATGACCAACTCGACGAGTGCAGTTCATGTACTCACCGTGTTGGTGGTCCAGAGTGCAGATTTTCGAGTTTTGGCAAGAAATTGGATTAGGATCATTACCCCCAAAATATTTTTTAAACCACGAAATCTGTTTTTTCATAAGGTATTGATCATGCTTGTCCAATTAAAAGGTAATTGTCATAATTTTAAGATTTGTATTAGTTTATATGATTAGGCTAATTTCTTGAAGATTGATTATATGAATTACCTTATGATTATGAGTTTATTTAGATCATGCATGTTTTATTTGATTATTGTGTTAATTAAATTAATGGTATAAATGGTTTTAATGGACTCCAAAACTTGTCCTCAAGTTATGGAAAACCAAAAGTATTTTCTTTAAAAGTTATTAAACTCATAAGTTAAGAAAATGAAAAGTTTTGAATAGTGTCAAAACTTGTCCTCAAGTTTTGGAGTTTATAAAGTCACACTTATGAACACTTTAATTCCAAACCTTAGAATTTTAAAAGTTTAAAATTCCACCCTTATAGTATTATATTATTATAAGTTTAATAATTATATATATATATATATATATATATATATATATATATATATATGTATGTATATGTATAAGAGAAGTCATTCTTACCTTTAGTAGGCCTTATTCGCGAAGTCGGTCTATAAGAGGATATAAGGTTACTGCCTATAAAATGGAAGTTTAATGGGTGTCCACTCTCACCCACCGCCTCCTTGACTGGTGGAGGGTCGTTAGCCGAACGGGTACGATAGGACATTAATTCTCATTAAAAGTATAATGAAGATTATAAAGTAGCTAAATGTTTTATTAAATTCTCAATCTTAGTTACTTTAGAAAAATGTGAAATTGATGCTAATCCATGAAATTGCACTTTGCACCTTGCCAAGTCGTTAATGGAGCATGTGTGGTTAACTAGCACATTAACTTCGACTAGCAAGGGTGGAAAAGGGTAGCTTGATGTTTATCATAGATCGGTGGAGTGTGTGTGTGTTTAATCGGCACATCGATTAGGTGATAAATAACATCGAGTTTACCAAGTTAATTTTCATGGTTATTCACACCTTGTTTGTGATCCACTGTATCCGAGTCACAAACTTGAAGGGCATAATCGAGATTTAAACATGACATTGAATAGTTCAATGAATCTCAAATTAATCTAGGAATATCAAACCAATTAAAATGTAATAATCTCTTTTGTTTTTCATGGTGGAAATTGGTAAATTGTCATTTAGCTACCTTCAAATATTTTGCAAGTTGGATTACAACATCCTTCTTCCAATTTGTAAAATGTTGTGTTCGCTCCTAGCCTTAATATTTCATTTGGGTGTTATATTAAGGACTTTTATCTAATCTAAACTTTGTATTCCCTTCTTTTCAGATGTCTTCCAACACTGCTTCTTGCTCAAACCATGCTAGCTCCTTCTCTTTCATGAAGTTGTGTGGGAGAGTCATCTTTGATGGTTGCAACTTCAATGATTGGATTAGGAACATTAGGATGGTCACTCGCTATGAGGACAAGTAATATTTCCTAGACAAGGAGCTTAAGGAAATCGATGAGTCTTCTGCTACCCCTGAGGAGATCGTTGAGTTTAGGACTCTTGAGAAGGATACCACCAAGGTGTCTTGTATCATGTTGGCCACCATGACAACTGAACTCCAAAAGTCCTATGAGGACTTCTACCCTTTTGAGATCCTCCAGGACCTGATGGAAAGATACCATCAGAGTGCTCGTCAAGAGAGGTATGAAATAATGTCTTCCATGATAACAACTAAGATGAAGGATGGTGAACCCATCATGACCCACTTGTAGAAAATGCAAAAGTTTGTGGACTGTTTGCTGAAAATGAATGTGAACTTTGATGAGCAGTTGGCTATAGATATCATTCTACACTCCTTACCTCCATGTTATGATCAATTCCACATGACCTATCATATGGACAAGGAGGAGGTCACACTTAGCAAACTTCACGGGCTTTTGAGCACTGCTAAAAGTAGTCTCAAAGGTAAACCGATTGTTACTACTCCTACCACCGCCCCTGTTCTGGCAATTGGACAAGGGAAGGGAAAGAAGAGGAAGGCTCCCTTAGAGAGTCGCAAGGGAAAGTCTCTTCATGGATCCTATTCAAGTGGGACCAAGGCTGGTTCTACTACTACTTCTACCATTCTTATGGAAGCAGAGTGTTTCTATTATTATGAAAAAGGGCACTGGAAGCGAAGCGGCCCGAATACTTGCATGGTGTTAAAGATGGGAAGGGTAAGGCCACCCATGCATGTATTTATACTATTCTCTCTAATAACTCATCACATTATTGTTCTTGGGTCCTTGATACAGGTTGTAGATTTCACATTTGTTCTGGTGTGCAGGGCCTAAAAAGAAGTAAGGATGTGGAGCACGGGAAGATAAACTTGATGATGGGGAATAGGAAGGTTTCACCTGTTACCAAGATTGGAGTTTACTCTTTATTGCTTAGTAGTGGATTAGAGTTAGATTTGAATAATTGTTGCTACTCATCTAAAATGGCAAGAAATATTATTTCTTTTCTTTGGTTTGTACAAACAAAGTTTTAGTTTTTCATTTGATAATGAAATTGGTGCTATTAATTCTTTTTTTTAATGGTGTTTTTTTATTTTAAAGCATTGCCTTGTAATGGTGTATATGAAACTGTGATGGTTGTAGACAACTTAGGAAATAATGTGTTGCACATTGCTTCTTCCAATGAATTGGATAAGGCATGCTTATGTCATTATCATCTTGGACATGTCAGCAAGGAGCGCATAGACCAACTCTAAAAGGCTGGAGTATTGGAGTCATTCAAATTAAGGTCGGATGACACTTGAGAATCTTGCTTACTTCGTAAGATGACCAAGTCACCCTTCACTGGTACTTGTGAAAGGGGTGAAGCTTTGTAGGATCTCATACACACCGATGTGTGTAGGCCCTTCAAAACCACCACAAAGGATGCTAACAGCTTCTATGTGACTTAATTGGTGATTACAATAGATATGGATATGTATACTTAATCAAGCATAAGTCAGAAACCTTTGAAAGATTCAAAGAGTTTAAATAAGAAGTGGAGAGTCAGAAGGGTAGGAAGATAAAGATGCTCTGATCCGATCGGGGTGGTGAGTATCTTAGTATCAAGTTCCTTGAGTATCTTAAGGAATGTGGAATAGTTTCACAGTTGATGCCACCTAGGACACCACAACTCAATGGTGTGGCTGAGAGGCGTAATCGAACCTTGTTGGACATGGTGCGTTCCATGATGAGTCGAGCTTCGTTACCTATCTCATTTTGAGGGTATGCCTTAGCGACTACCACCCATATCCTTAATCTAGTCCCAACTAAGAAGGTTGCCAAAACACCTCATGCGATGTGGACAGGGAAGGCTCCCTCATTAGCACACATCAAAGTTTGGGGTTGCGAGGCTTTCGTGAGATACGAGACTCATGAAAAGCTCGAACCTCGTAGTGAGCAGTGTATTTTCATCGGCTACCCACATAAATCCTTTGGTTATCTCATCTACAGACTGTGTGGCAATGTTGTCTTCATTACGAGGAGAGGAGTCTTTCGTAAGAGAGAGCTCATAGGCCAAGGAAACAGTGGGAGGCAAATTGACCTTGAAGAACTTCAAGAGTCAAGTAGTGAACAAACCTCAAACACTAGCGATCAACCTGAGGAGGAAACTCTCGTTGAGCCATTTGACGACTCTGTACCTTTGAGGCGTTCCAGTAGAGTTAGAGTTCCACCTGTATTTATGGTTTCCTTATTACTGCAGAAGGTGATACATTTATCAATGATGGCACACTGATAATTTTGGATGAACCTAACAACTACAAGGAAGCCATGTCAGGAAGCGAGTCTGCTAAATGGAAAGAGGCTATGGACAACGTAATTCAGTCCATGTATGAAAATCAAGTTTAGAACTTGGTTGACAATGTATTAGGTCGTAAGACAGTTGGGTGCAAGTGGATCTTCAAGAAGAAGACCGACATGGATGGTAAAGTACACACATATAAGGTGCGACTGGTTGCAAAAGGCTTTACTCAAACTCCGGAAGTTGATTATGATGAGACCTTAGTAGCAAAGATTAAGTCTATTAGGTTTACGCTATCCATATCTGCATTTCATGATTATGAAATATGGAAAATGGATGTCAAAACCACTTTCCTTAATGGAAAGTTGGCTGAGGATGTTTACATGAGAAAGCCAGAGGGTTTTGTCAATAAAAAGTACCCTAATAGAGTGTGTAAGCTTGATAAATCCATTTATGGATTGAAACAAGCATCTTGTAGATGGAATCTTTGTTTCGATGAGAAAGTCAAAGATTTTGGCTTTTAAAGAAGCGAGGATGAGTCCTGTATATATGTCAAAGATAGTGAGAGCATAGTTAGCTTTCTAGTATTGTATGTGGATGACATACTACTCACAGGAAATGACATCCCAGGCTTGTAGGAGGTTAAGTCCTGGCTTGGGAAGTGTTTCTCTATGAAGGACCTCGAAGAAGCTACCTACATTCTTTGGATAAGGATATTGAGAGATAGGAGTAAGAGACTAATTGGACTTAGTCAAAGTACCTACTTGGAAAAGGTGTTGATAAGATTCAGCATGATGGATTCCAAGAAAGGTGACTTACCGATCCAGATCAATGCCAAACTGAGTAAAACTCAGAGTCCGAGTACAGTGGCTAAGATAGTTGAGATGAGTCGAATACCATATGCTTCCACAGTTGGCTCGATCATGTATGCTACGACTTATACTCACCCTGATGTGGCCTTTGCTTTGAGAATGGTCAGCAATTTTCAAGGGAATTCGGGAAAGGCTCACTGGAATATGGTAAAGAACAATCTTAAGTACCTACAGAGGACTAAGGATTGGGTCCTTACCCTCATTGGGAGTGATGACTTGAGAGTGGTGGGGTATAGTGATGCCAGCTTTTAGACAGACAAAGATAATTTCTGCTCTCAGTTGGGCTGGGTCTTTACCCTGAATGGAGGAGCAATAACTTGGAAAAGTTCCAAGGAGGAGATAGTAGTTGATTCAACTTGCGAATCAGAGTACATAGCAGCAAGCGAGGCAAAAAAGGAGGCAATATGGCTGAAGAACTTCATCGGAGACCTTGGAGTTGTGGCACCTATAAAGGAGCCTATGGAGATTTTCTGTGATAGCGAGAGTGCGGTTGCCTTAGCCAAGGAACCAAGGGATCATGGTAGATCCAGGCACATCGAAAGAAACTATCACTTCATAAGACATCGAATAGAAGATGGAATGCTCATGGCAAAGAGGGTATCATCTGAGGAGAACCCAACAGATCCCCTCACGAAGGGACTAAGTAGGGTTAAGCATCTTCAGCATGCGATGCGCATTGGGCTGAAGGACGATATTAGTTTTAATGATTAGATAGCTATTTCAAAACTTGTAATAGTTGAAATGTAATTGACATTTGATGATAAATAAAAGGTGTTTTTTTTGTTTATAAGTAATGTTACCATCTTGTGTCATTTACTATTGTTTCACTTTACATGTTTTGACTTCCCGAATAATTATATTACTCAAACCATCCACAGTCGATGATACCTTGGAAATAGGTATTGAGGAAAGGTTGTCATGAATTTGGCTTGTAGATTGTCTGAATTGTATTAGACACAACAAAATTTGCTACAACATTCATGAGTACGCATAAGGTCTGAGTATTGGATTAAACTCACGCTCACTTGTATCACTTCATGGAATTTATCTCGAGCGATTGTGAGACGATAATATCATATAAGTCTTGAAACTAAGAGATATGAGTAGTTGACTATGAGTTGGTTGTACATTGATAGTACGAAACCGCTTCAGTAACTTGATGCTATAAAACATGCTGTTGTGTACAATTTAACGGGTAGTTAGTACAAGCATATGAGTCGAATATTATCTGTTCCTTTTAGTCCTTAGAGGATTAAAAGCGATATCTTGGGCCCCTCGATTATTTTGTTTTGACTTATGTGCCGGCCCCGGTCAGAACTAAATTGATGTGTTTGATTAAGTTCATGTCAAACAAATAAGAAATTGGGAAACAAATTGCTAGGCAATAAGTATGACATTGTTCCATGTATTTGTTCGTTTGATATCTTGAGAACAGAGGATTATATGACCACTTATCTAAAATGGAGCGTTACAGTTCGACAGAGGCTTTTAATAGCTACAATTGCTATTCGGTGATTTAAGTCGTACTTGCAGTTATAGTTATTAGACTTATCCAAGTGGGAGACTGTTGGATTTAGTGTCTTAGCCCAGAACTATAATTGGTATGTACTTAACCCAAGAGTAGCATGGTCCATTTGGGTTGCATGGTACCAGAACAAATTGTAAGGATGGACTTTTGAGAGGAGGTTATATATGATTTATTAATATATTATAAGTTCTAACATATGTTATATATTTCAATTAAATGGTGATTTTAATTTATTATTTTGACATATATAATTTCCCTAAAAATATTTCTACATGAATTACTGAATCCGAGTACTCGCTACTTGGTAGTCGACTGAACAGGTACCAGGTAACGAGTTTTACAACCTTGAGTCTCCCTGATTTCTATGGTTTTAGCAGCACTTGTCGCAATGGTATGTTTGTGAGGACTTTGATAATGTGCGCTAGGAAATACCTCCGCAGTTGTCTTGCTGCATTAATTACACATACTGCTAATTTTTCAATGTCTGATTATCTTATATCTGCTCCTTGTAGTATTCGGCTTACAAAGTATATGAGTACTTGCCTATCTTGTCTCTTTGCTACTAGTACCACGCTGGCTGCTGTTTTTGACGTTGCTAGGTATATTGTTAAGACCTCACCTAGCTAAGGTGGTGTCAAAGTGGGTAGTTCGGCTAACACTATTTTGAGTTGTCTGAATGTGTTTTCAGCTTCCTTGGTTCACCGGAAAGTCTTTTTTTAACTAATACTCTTCTTAGTGTTTTTTTATAATGGGAATATTTTTTCCGTGAATTTAGCCAAGAAACATCCTAGTGTTGCTAGTTTTCTGTTTAATTCTTTTACCTCTTTCACTATCTTTAGTGAACACATTTCTAGAAATGACTTTATCTTTTTTGGATTTGCTTTATTTTATCCTTTTCAATAAGTGTCCTAAGAAGGTCCCTTCTTCTATCCCAAAAATGCACTTTTTTGGATTTAATTTCATGTTTGCCGTTCTTAAACTATCAAAACCTTCTACCATGTCCTGTAGGAAATGGTTGTCATCTTCGCTTTTGATAACCATGTCATCCACATAGACTTCGATATTCCTACCAATTTGCAGTTAGAAAATCTTGTTTCCTAATCTTTGGTATGTTGCCCATGCATTTCTTAATCTGAATGCCATTTTTATGTAATAGAATGTTCCCCCGTTTGTGTGGAAAGAAGTTTTTTCTTCACCCCCTTTGTGTATGTGCATCTGATGGTATCCCTTGTAGGCGTCCAAGAAACTCTTCAACTTATTCCCATGTAAAAACTCTTTCTTTTCGTCGATCAATGGTAGCATGTAGCAATCCTTTGGGCATGCTTTGTTTAAGTCTGTAAAGTCTATACACATTCTCCATTGTCTGTCTCCTTTTTTCACCAATACCAGGTTCATCACCCAAGATGAGAAAAGTGATTCCCGTACTATGCTTACCCTTACTAATTTGGCTACTTTGTCATTTATTGCTTTGTTCATATCTTTGGATTGTCCCTTCTTTGTATGTCGAATTGGTTTGCTTCGCGATTTTTCATTTAATTTGTATTCGATTAAGTGTCTTGGCACATCAGTCATGTTTGCTGCTTTCCAAGTGAATATGTCAGTGCTTTCTTTTAAAAATTATGTTAACGCCTCCTTTAGCTTACCCGGTAACCCTGGCCCTATCTGTACTCCTTGATATGCATATATGTTGTTTATTATAACTTCCTCTATCTCGTTATTTGCTTGATTCCCTCATGGCATTGTCGTTTTCACTTCATATTTTACTATCATTGCCATGTGCATTGCTAATGGCTTGCTATGGAATGTTCCATATCTGACCAATGTTCTGAATCGGACTACGACATGAATTGTCGAAGCAATGGCTTTGAACTTCTTCATTACACTTCTTCCAAATATGATATTGTACGACGACACTGATTCTGTAATTGTGAAGTCCAATGTCTGTGTGTTATTGGATTGTGTTAACTGAATTATGAAGGTTAGCGCAACACACAATATTTCTTTAGGCCACACTCAATATCCTGCAAAGCTTGTTAAGTGTTCTGTTGGTCGCTTCATCTTCTTCCGTGTTCGGTCTGGTAACTGTGAGAAGCAATAGTTGCACATAATTTCGGTTGAATTGTGACTATCATAGTATATCATATGGATATCGATATCATATATGTGTGCTTGTATATAAGTATCGGCTCATCCCCTTGGTGATGGGCGATGTGCTCTTTTCCTTTATTAAACATATTGTGTAGACATCCAGTGTCTCTTTATTCTACACACAAGAGAATGCTTTTTGTTTTTAGTTGACCATTTGCCATGTTGCCATGCATGTCTTGTCTTGGTCTCAAAGTCTTTATTGGGTGTCTATATGGTTTGCTACTTTGACACCCTTACAATATGAATGGCACTAATGTTGTTACGGCGGGTTCCAGGTGCATGTTTAGCTCAATCATTGAATGATCTTTGTCTAATAAACATCTGGGAATCTGCTCTGCATAAGATGGACAAACGGTAGGTCAGATAACCATATCGAGGGTTGAACCTCGGTATTGCTCTTCGATGTCTAAGTTAGATCGTGGATATGAGAGTGCTACAGTGTTGTGTATAATGTTTCTTGCTTCTTATTTGCTCATACTGGTGATCGTGTCTTAGAGGTATTTATAGGTTATTCGCTATTCGTAGTTCCATAAGTTTATAGTTCTGTTCAATTGTTTGTTAATTATCAGGTTTGTAGTAGTTACACCTTTTGTACTTTTATTACTTTGTTGCTTTGTATCCTCTCTTTTACATGTTTATTGGGGTATTTTTCTGAGATTCGTGTATGGTTATTTGAGCTTAGACTCATTCGCGATAGACTGTAGTTTCTTCATGCCCAACCTTTTAAGTAACATAACGGTTTTGGGTTCTCTCGGATTACCGCCCAGATACACCCTTAGTTAGCAAGGAGAAAACAAGAAAATTACAAATTGTTTACATGTGGATTTTAGAACTTTTAATATCAAATGTTCGTCATTAGACCTCTTGATGATGATCAGATTGATGTTATCTAACCTATTATATTACTTTGGATTAAAATAATATTAATATACATGTAAATACATATGAAATAAAATGCATATTGTTTTAAGAGAGTATATATTCAACATTTTGTGTCACTGAATGCGTTTTTTCTTTTCTCATATTTCACATAAATTTTTAATTTTTATTGAAAATTTCAAGAAGTGTTCGAAGTTTAAACTTTAAAGTAACTTTGACTTTAAGCTATCACTTTTGTTATTTAAAAATATTATGTAAAAGTTATAGTTAATAAGACATCTATTAGATACTCCATTAATATTTTTATAAAATCTTATAATTAACTACTTAAAAATGACACTGCTAATATGATACCCTTCGTCATTACTTTTATTTTTTGTGTGCTTTACAGGATCAGGTAAATAGAGAAATAGCAGAGCTGTAGATGGATGGTAACGTTTGCCTCAATCTTTATACTACTGTTATCGTGTACAATCATTTTGATAACTTCTTGTATTTAACCAGTTAACATAAGTGTACACCGAGTTGTTTTAAAAAATAAAACCGAAAAATTTGGATGCCCTTGTATTGATTTGCTAGGTGTTACACTTATATATACGTTTACTCTGTAATCTCATATTTACCCTTCATGGATATTTCGTTTGTTTGATTTTGATATTGCTTAATTGTATTGTCTTTTAATTATTTCACAAATATTTTGTATATAACATATTAAACGTTAAAAGAACATTTCAGGCTCTTCTTTCAGGACGGTGCCCACACTATCCCTGATTGTCCCAATGTGGGGCCATCCCGTTTATAGTGATGCATCATGAAAACTATAATAGATGATTTTTTCAAAGAGAATTTTTATCTCGACTTGCCTTTTTTTTAACTGATATTGTCATGGTAAGATAATAAAATTTTATTTTAAAGTGAGATTGTTACTACCCAATGTATCCTACAAAATGACCATTAACTTTTTCTGCCCGTCCATTCATAAACCATCTTAACTTATTCAACAGAAAGAAAAATACTTTAACAAGGTGATATGTAAGTGTCAATGTTGTAAATATATAAAGACATAAAAAGATAAAACAATGTGTAAGATAAAACGTTAGATTTAATTTGTGTGTGTGGGTGAATAGAGAGACATTGAAAAGGAAGGTACATGTGAAGTTTTAGATTGGTGTTTGGAGAGGCAGAAAGAGATGTATGAGAGTGGGTCCCAAGGTTGTGTTGGATGGTAGGGAGTGGGTGACAGTGGCTCACATGAACTCCTTTTCCATTTGCCAGAGGGAATCTATTTTCCCTTTTAAATACTATTCATATTTCCAATCTTCCTCTCAAGTAGATGTCTCTAAAAATGGTAGGATGTGTAATATATTAAATAAAAATATAATATTAATCATTTGATAGGTCTAAAGAAATCGGCCCCATATATATAAAAATAAAGTAACAAATTTTTTAAAGAAAAAACATGTATTTTTTTAATAGCTAAATTATACTAACTTCTCAGAATCTAGAAAAAAAAAATCTATGGTATGGTTTTGTAACCAAATTTGAGTTTAGAGTTTTATATACACAAGTCACTTTGAGTTTAGAGTTTTATATGCACAAGTCACTTTGAGTTTAGAGTTTTATATGCACAAGTCACTTTGAGTTTAGAGTTTTCTATACACAAGACATTAATAAGAATGAGAAACTATTCTATATATATATATATATATATATATATATATATATATATATATATATATATATATATATATATATATATATAATGAAGTTTCATACTTCAAACACCAACAGATTAAAACAAAATAGTTTGGTTTCAATTTAGAATCAATTAAATTATAAAATCAAACCATCACTTGTTCTAAAAAGTCAAAAGCTTAAAAGTATAAAAGATAACATGGAAAATGATCCCTTTTGATTTAAGTTCTAGCTAATCTTAAGAGGTTTCAAAACGAATAAAACAAAAACACGCCTCGAAAAAAATAATACAAAAATGAGAACCAAAGTGACTATAATGATTTGCTTTCAATCTAATTCCTTAGTTTTTGTTGTAATTTTGATGGAAACATAAGTAACAACAAAAAACAGAATACATAAAGTAGCTAAAATAACAGAAATACAGGTATTAAATGGAAACCCTTATGGGAAAATACAAAAGACGCTAAACATGTATTACAAATAATATCGATAAAAAGAGAAGGTGAATAATTTGATATTTTTAGGTGAACGGTCGCCAGAGAATGTGAAGAATTTGGTAAAAATCTTCCGATGATTATATTTAGCTTCATGTTTGCAAATAAATTTGCAAAAGCAGTTTGTTGGGCATAGTTGTAACAAGTGATGAATATGCTAAGATGACGAATTTTATTAAGTATGTGTCTACAAATATGCCGTTGAAGTATCTTGGTTTGATGGTTGGTTGGTTCCGATATGAGAACTAATTCGTACACAACAATTTTTTTCATACATAGGGTGTGTTCAGCAAAACTAACTGGAAGCGGGTAGCAGGTAGTTTGTAGCTGATAACATTTTGTTAAACGTTACGTGAAGTAACATTTAGATTTGAAACTTTTTATTTAAACAACCGATGCCTTACCACTTGGCTATACTCCATACGGCCTGTTTTGGACGGTAGAACGGAGCGAGTGGCTCTTCTAGGCGGGCAGCTGTGTGACAATACTACAGAGAAAGCGGCGCTTTCGTGTAACATCAACAACTAGGCCTCCGTCACGTTCTGTTTCTGAATCAGGTTAGGATACGGCTCTAGAAGCTTCTGCTTTCTTGTCTCATGAGAGGCCGTATAAAATGCCATTAGACTATGTACTGAGCTCTCTAGAAGGTAAAGCAGGAAGAGAGTAGCTGACTGCAACCATAAAGCCCACTCTATCCTGCTGTCATTAGTCTAAGCTAAAACAGAGGGGCTTTGGAATCCATTCAGTCTTCTGTACGCTAGGAAGTCGATCTGAACTGTAATTATAGCCAACGATAGAAGTTTGTAATGTTAAACAAGACTTTCTATTCAAAACAGAGCATTTTTGCCAAACGCTAGAAGGTAGAAGCTCTCAAACGCTCCGTGCTGATCACGCTCATAACAATTTGTGTTTTAAAATGTTGTATTGTACAATTCTATATAGCATAAATAATTATATATAAAAAAAATTATCATGTACAAATTACTTCCCTTCCAATATATCTAGGGTGGATAATTGATAACTAGTCAAGTTCATGAAAAAACTTTATACTTAAAATGTTAATACTCTTTATAGAAGGTTACTTAAGTATGTTTTGGGTAGTCTATGTATCTATATCATGTCAATTTTATGGGGATTCGAATTTCATTATTAATTGTTGAGATACTCTATAAAAAAAGGCGAATATTTTGAGGAGAAATGATTTTGTGTTGGATTAAGGTGCGTAAGCTCATAACTAAATTAATTTATTCTTGTAACTAAAAGCAAATTTCTTTTTGGGTTGCTCTCATAACTAGAAATAACTAGAAATGATATTAGGAGATAAAAAAAATGATTTGTTAATATATTATGTGAGTGATTAATATAGATAATTGATATGTTAATTTATTATGTGATTACTAAATTAATGTGAGATCAATAGTTAAATAATTGATTTGTTAATTTATATGATTAATGAATTAATATGAAAACAATAAAAATTATTTAATTATTAATTAGAATTAATCTAGAATTAATTTGGGATTTATTAAAGGTGTAATGGTGAATTGTAATTGTTTAATAGTTGAACAAAAAGAACCAATTCTAGAACCATCTATTGTATGGACGATTTTGGAGGGATTCTTAGGGTTTATAAAGGCCTCCTAGTTGTAGATAAGGGAATTATTTGAATTGAGATTAAATCTATTATTTAATCAATTCAAACCTAACTTTATATGCAAGTTATCTAAACTATAAATATGACCACATGGCTCAGTATTTTCGTGCACAATCTTTCTAAAAAGCTTATGAACGAAATTTCTCTTCTTCTTCTTTTTTCTCCTCTTCATTCTAAGGTTTCTAGGGTTTTGGATGTTAGCCATTAGAGGGATCATACTTTTGGTGTTTGCTTTATGAAGATCAAGAAGGATTCAAAAAATTATTTGCTATAACAATTCGAAAGTATGTAAACTAAATCTCACGAATTTCAATTATAACTTAGGATTCTAATAGTTCATAGTATGTTGTTATTAATTGTAAAGACATATCATCAGGTTGTTGTACCATTAAGCTTTAAGAGATTTTCCACAAGTACATAGTTTTTGTAACCTATAAAACCCATTAGTGGTATTAGAATTTGATTGCCTTACATTGATTGTGTATGAGATGAATTGAACATTTTTTTTGACAATCTGTTTAGTCATGCTGTGACATGTCTTCTGCCACACCATGAGATCAATCTTGAATCCAAATTTCAGGATTTTTTCCCTTATATGATTAGTAGGTTGTTATTTAGTCATTATTTGATTATGATTCTGTTAAAATCATATTTTTGCTTACCTTATGTGATTAATAACCTTAATTTAAGTTTTAAGGAGATAAACAAGGAAACCTAATCTAGTTATAAGATAAATGCATATATATCCTCATGTTTTTATATTCAGTTTAAGTAATGATAATCAAAAGATAAATATTAAATCCATCAATTATCTAAATGATTTAATTAATTTAATTAAAAGTTTAATTAAAAGATAAAGATAAATCATTAATTGGTTTAAAAGGATTATTTAACTAGTAGTTAATTAAAAATTAAATTTTAAACTCATAAGTTTTAAAATGTTTAAAATACACCCTATACATATGTATAGGAACTTTAATACGATATGTATAAGAAAAGTCAATCGAATCTTTTGTACGCCTCATTCGTGAAGCCATTCGATAAAAGAGGTATAAGGAAACAATCTATAAAATGACCATTGAATGGGTGTCATTTTCACTCACCGCTCCTTTGTGTTGTAGAGGTTCAGTAGATAAACAAATTTGATAGGACATAAAAAGATTAAAAGTATAATAATAAAGTACTAGAATATTCTTTAAAAATCTCACTCTAGTTACTTGAGGAAAACTATAAAATATATGCTAATCCATAAAAATGCACATCATTTCTTTATTAGTCGTTAGTGGAACATGTGTTGTTAACTAGCACACTAATGTGAGACTATAAAGGTGAAATGATGAAAGAACTCGTGTTTATGATTGTTGATGGAGCGTGTGTGGTTACCGGCACATCAGTGGGAGATCATAACTCGATCGAGGGTGTTTGAGCGGGTTTGCAGGGTTATTCACATCTAAATTATGATCCTCAGCATCCTAGTCTATTGGGTTATAAAGTGTTGTGTTAAAATGTAATGTACAAGAATAGTCTTATTTTGTAACGAATTGGGCTTGTCCATCCATGTATTAATGATGCTAGGGTTAGACTATTTAAGGTGCATGCATGTATGTGTTTAGGGTTATTGACTGTATTGCCCTACTTAGCTTTTACGGAAAAGTTCACGTTGAACTCTTCTAAAGCTTTAATAATATTAAGCATTCGACCCATCTTTGATCATTTTTCTTGTTTATTGATTCACTTTGCTATTTAGAATCTATTGATCTTAAACTTTTTGTTTCCACACAGTCACAATTGGTAAGAGCATCGTCCGAGATAAAACATGCCATTGATGTTTCAATGAAAATCTCAAAAGATCTAGGAGTTTCATGTGATTGAAATTGGTGAAATGATTCGACATACCTAAAATAGTTTTATGATATGACTACGACATCCCTCTTCATATTACGAAATGAAAATATAGATCCTAGCCTTAATTTAATATTTTGGGTTAATAATTAAGGACTAAAGTCAACTAACTTGAATTCTCTCTTTTCCTACGTTTAGATGTCTTATGAAGATATAAATGTTCTTCGTCTTTCTTATGTAAATGTTTTTCCTCATTCTTCTGGAGATGATCTACCACATTCAAGTCAAGGTGAAAATGTCTTCCCTACTTTGGGTAATGGTGGAATTGGACATCATCCTTCTTCAAATCTTCCACCCCTCCTTTTGTGACTCTCCTAATGTCACGTTTTTCTTAAGTTGAAGGATATGATACTACTCAAGCCCTATTGGAATGTAAACACCAAGATGGAGACTCTATGTCTGCACATTTTCTAAAAATGAAATCGTACATTAACAAATTGGGAAGAATGAATGTTGTATTCCCAAAGGAACAAGCCAATGATTTGGTTTTTTAGTCGCTTCCTTGATCATATGGTCAGTTTATCAAGAACTTTCATATGAGGAATCTTGATGTGACCCTAATTGTTCTGACTCAAATTTTGGTAGTTGTTGAAGCACAAATGCTTAAAAACACAACTAAAGCATAAATGTTTAGTAGATCTTATCCCAAGAGTTCCATGGACTTTGACAATGGTAATGTTGGTAAAATAGAAAAGTTTTCTCTTCACAATAGAAAGTGATCGACCAAGATCAAATTGTATATTCGTATGGTAAAGAGAAAGGCTCTTTCTAAGATTATTCAATATGTTGAACCCAATAAGTCCATCTGTTTCTACTACTAACTGAAGGGACGTTGGAAGCGAAGCTGCCAAAAATACCCCGAAGGATCTTAAAGATGGTACTCCATTTGGTACCCACCAAACTCTCCAAGGATGAAAAATTTGCTAATGGACTGCCAGCGGAGTTTGGTCCAATGGTGAAAATAGCAAAAACTTTGATAGGAGGCTATCTGATCAGCTAAAAATGTGAGACCCAGATACGGGAGAAGGGTTTCGAGAGAGAGGAGAGACAGAAAAAAGAATGAAGCTTGAGGGATCTTCAAGACCCATCAACAAAAATAAGTTCTCAAAGTTTGAACCAAATGATAAGAAGTTTGGGAGGTAACAACGAAGCAAGTGGTGCAATAAGTGCAAGAAGAAGCACTTTAGGAGATGTGATAGAGAGGTGACCTGCTACAAATATCGAAGAATGGGTCACTAATCCAGAGATTGTACCTTCAGTGAAAAGAAATGCTTACAAATGTAAAGATAATGGGCATATTTTAAGGTACCGCCCAATGAAAAATGAAGCAACAATGCCAAATGTGCCACTAAGGAGAAGGGAAGAACATACCATATGATACTTGATGAGAAAGCAAGAGGGAGGGAATACGGGGCTGCTTGTCGGGAGTTCATAATTGAAGGATCCATTTAAGTAGTATTATCATATGTAGCCTAATATAAAAGGAATAATGTGTGATAATTTGTAATAACAATGTAATCATCTAAGAAGAAATATAATTTCCTAAATTATGTTATTCAGTGTGTTAAGTTTTGTGTGGATTTCTTTTATGAACTTAGCAAACTGGGAGACATTACTTGGGATGAGTATGAGGAGGTGTGAAAGGTAGTAGAGGACTATACTATCGGAAGCACATGAATTGCACTTGGATCAGGGAAAGTCACAAGGTTACTAAGGCACTAGTAGTTGAATTCGTTTTGTATTTTTTCCGTCGTTACCTTTGTTTTGGTAATAACCTAGAAAATGAATTTTATTCCAACCCTAGTGGTCATAAACGTATCAAGTCTGACTAAGATAAAAGCGACGAAGTAAGTTACTCGGTTAAGAGAACCAAGTTCAATGTAGTGTCCAACTATAGTTAAAAGATCAAAGGAAAAGATATATCGAACGAATCAATATAAGTATGACAGTCATCATTAAAAACTAAAAAACATGTAGCTCGAGTTGCTACCTGCTATAATATTATTATATCACATTAGAAGATGAAGGAAGGTATCTTTTGTGCTAGAGTCCGACTTAGAAGGACGTGAGTCTAGCCATTACATTACACGATGAAAGGTCATTAGAGCATGACCCAGGGGTCTATACCACTAGTCGAAATAAATAATTATTATATGTAAGTCTATTCTAGAAGGAGCAAGATTCTCTGATGAAGATCGAATTTAAAACAAAGAATATGTGCAAGATTTAGCACCGCTAATAGTCAAGAAGTCGAAGAGTTAGAAACTCATTTGAAAAGACATAAACTCACATGAAAAGACATAAGAATTATAATTATTACATAGTATGGAAAGGTAATGTATGAAGTCCTTATATAAGTGATGTTTTGATGATGATTCCAGGACATAATGGGGGGGGGGGGGGGGGGGGGGGTTTAACTGAAACACTCACAATTTCGGGCTAGGCAAATAAGATATAATAAGCGATAAATATGACGTTTTGATAAAGATTATTTAGGATAACTAATCTTAACCAAATTTATAATATACATGACTAGGATTCCGTATGTATAAAGAACTCTAAAATCTGATTTTGTATGAAGAAGTTTTGGTTTTTTGAAGTCTTGCGATTAACCGAAAAGGCCACATGCATCGTAAAAAGTGAATTTTCGAGAGGTTGCTTATTATCCTAAGAAATCTAAATGAAATTTTTAGTAATAATAATACCAAGAGGATGCATATAGAGAACTCTCAAATCTAACTTCATATGAGGAAGTTATAATTTTTTGAAGTTTTAGCGTAGGTGTGTTAGCACAAAAATCGAATTTTAGGTCAGTTGATTTTTAGCTAAAACATTCTAAACAATAATTAAAGATATTGTGATGAGGAGTCCAAAGATATAAAGACAGTTGAAAAAAAAAGTCCGTACGTAAAAGTTATGAATTTTACACGGCCATTAACACTGTAATCTTTGTAGACTGTTAAATTTAAGATTGGCTGAGAATTAGCCGACGGGGTTTGAATGAAAGTTTTAGTACTTGAAAATACCTACGTATGGATATAGAATACGATGAAAAAGGAGTATGTATAGCCAATATATGAATTTATAAATAAGATTTATCAGATATTCCAAGTCATTATACTGAGTGGTCTACTTACGGGAGTGATGTCTAGGCTGAATTTAGTGAGGTGTTTAAAGTGGGATTTTCAAATAGTAAACTCTGTATACTAGATGGAACCTAAATCCGATATGATCCTACGTGGTCGTTCCTTACTTGATAGATCTTGATGTAGACATTGAGATTACTGAGGAATGTAGACTATCTTTAGTCACCAGAAATGTAAGACTAAGACTTACTGATATGAACCTAGGTCAAATTGAAGGAAAAAGTAAATACTGAAGCGAAGCATTGCCTTACTTATTAATGATACACTTTAATAGGTGAGTGCTTAATTACTTTCATCTTACACATAAATATGAAGTATTTAGATAATTAAATGCTATATGTGCCTATTATCAATGATATGTGTTGGATGAACCTATTTGACATAATTTTACTCGATTTAATTATATAAGTATTTTAGTACTTATAAACACACACACACACGCACACACACACATACATACATACACACACGCATAAATACTTATATAAGTATTTTAGTACTTATCGGGTAGTAACGGACGATGCGAGTTGAGAAATGAGAGATGAGAGATGATTAGCAAATGCCATGAATTTTACTTGCGATGTAGTCATCTAACAGAGTATAGATGACTACCACCAGACTATTGAAGAGAGTCTCATGGAACACTGGCATGCCCATAAACTATAAGTGATGAACTATACGTTCATGTGATGTACTCTCACATAAATGTAATTTAAAAAAAATGATGTCTATGTGATGATTTGGTGGTGATAATCGGGAGAGGTACTTAGCGATGAATACATGCAATGATTAAGCATTGACAATGAGGGGAGGTCCTTAGCAATGAACATAGGTGATGTAGGCGATGACCCTTAAGATAGGTCCTTAGAAAGGAATATAAAAGAAAATGGAGATGGGTAATTGGGTTAACTGTTTAATACGTAAACATATTCACTATATTATTGTGGGTTATGTACTCACCAGGTTTCTCAACCTGAACCACTCAGTTTCTTTGCATCATATGTATTGACATGAAGGTAAAATGTTGGCAATTAGATATTGTAATAATCCATGAAAAATATTCCTTCGGAAATACTTGTATGGGACAAATTCCAAATTTATAAATAAACTCTCTTTTAAAATAATCATAAATATAATGGTCTTTTCTGACCATGAAAAAACGGGGATGTCACATAGATCCTTAGGTTGCATGTACCCTTAAGTATTAAGAGAAATTCTATAAGTACATAGTTTTTGTAACCTACAAAACCCATAATTTTGGAGGTCGATTGGAAAGTTTGTTTGGTTAGTAATATAAAGGAAGACTAGGGATATGTAGTTTACACACATTTAATATGATGTTACTTTTCGAAGAGAGATGGAGATTTTTAACTATTTACTTCGTTGATTACTGTTATTAAAGTTATATATAATTCAGATGAAGGTGGGGGAGATAGGGGTTATAAATCACAGTTTAGGAAGAGAAGGAACCAAATGTTGACTTAATAAATCGGTTGCTTAATTATGTGAAAAATGATTTTGATCTTGATAGTTGATGTAGATGAAAATGTGAGTATTGACTTTTCAAAAGAGTATCAACCAACCAAAACTCATCCCCAAAAGATGATAGAAATTCTACACAAGGAAATACTCTTTATGGAGGTGGAAACTCGCACTGGCGATGAAGGTGGATGGACTATGGTTTGTTAGAGGAATCACAAAGAAAACATCAAGATCACACCATTATTTGTTTCAAACATCCAATAGGACACCACCATTAATATGATGTATGAAGCATTTAAGAATTATGTCAGGCTAGTGGACATCTACGTCTATGGAATAAAAGTAAGGAAGGTTCGTACTTTACTTTTATTAAGTATGAAAAGGTGAATGATGCTCTGGAAATGGAGAAGAGACTTAATAAGGTGAGATGCGGACAATGCATGACAAGAGTCAACATCTCTAAGTATGAAAAGAATTCTTCAAGCTATGAGAGAGTAAAACAAAAGGGCTCTAGATATCTATCATCACATGCACATTTGGGTCCTAGAAACAATTTTAGAGCTGATAAATCCTTTGTCGAGGCTGTCATGGGCAAAAAGCAAGATATCCCAAACTAATCCATTGCAAATATACCTTCGATTGTTGAACTAAGAAAAGTTCCGGTCATGGAATCTTATAATCAATCATGTCTTACCTAGGAAGTATCTGGTTTCGACTATCTTCAGGATCTACCAAAGATGTTACATGATGATGTAAGAGTACCATGCAACTTGTACTTCATTGGAGGTATTGAAATTAGCTAATCATGTAGCGTCAGAGAACTTTCTCAAAGAATATATTATCTGGAATAAATGGTTTAAATGGATGAATCTGGGAATTACACTGGATCAAAGTTTCAACAAACTTGCTTGGATTAGAATTCATAGACTCCCAATTTACCTATGATCCAATGAAAACATAGTTGTAATCGTAAGAAAACTCGGTGATGTACTGGAAGTGGATGGACACAATTAGCACAATGTAGAATTGATGGCTGCTAACGCACGTATCCTCATGACATATTATAAACTTATAAACACGGAGATAAATTGATCCTTCAATGGGAGAATTTCAATGTGGGGGTCGTCGAATGTGTAGAAGCATGGGATCCAATATCCAATTACTATGAAGGTAATTCCTTAGAACTTGAAAAAGATATCAAGGATGTTAAAGATGTCTACAACAACATGAATCTTTCATCATCAAAATATGATGGTGATGGTATCTCTGATACTTAGATCAATGATGTGGAAAACGCCGAGATTGTGGTAGATTTAGACGATGTTCCAATCGTGAAGGGGTATTTAGTAGATCTGCAGTTGAGCAACAATATGTAAGTGGTTAATTTGTATTTTCATAGAAGTGTTTATATCATCAATGGGTATTTAGTAATCTAGTTTTTATGGTGCTTATCGTTTCTTGAAAATACAGTTGGATTTTCTCTAAGAGATCAATCAACAAACCCTTTCTTTCTCTAAAGAAAGCGCTCTAACACCAAGTGATATAAACAATTGTTTTGAAAGAATATTGGGTGTTCGACGCGGACATATCAGAGGTATTAGGCGTAAACCTCTTATGGTTGTGTCTATGTACAATCGGGAACAACCGATGACACAACAAGAACCATAATCACAGGTAATTGTTACTTTAAGTTGAAAAGTATAATGCTATAATGGAAAAACAAAAAAAAAGTATGATGCTATACTAATATCTTGGTAATATTTCGTTTAGTATATAGTACAATGCTATACCGGAAAGTATAATTCTATAATGATATGTTGATATATCATAATTTTGTATTTTGGTAATTTTTGGAAAGTATAATGTTATAATGGAAAAAATGAAAAAAAAAGTAAAATGTTTTAATGTATATGCAATATTGTGTATCATGTACTTTGGTTATATTTTGATATGTTGGTATTTTTTAGTTTGGTAATTTTTTGGAAAGTACAATGCTATAATTGAAAAATTAAAAACAAGAAGTACAATGCTATAATGTATATGAAATATTGTGTATGATGTATGTTTAAGTGTATTTGTAAAGTAGAATGCTATAATGATATGTTGGTTAAAGCTTTATATGTTAGTATTTCTTATTTTTGTAATTTTTTGGAAAGTACGATGCTATTGTGATATGTTGGCAATATATTTTTTTTTTTGTCCTTGGAAATGTTGCTATAACGACTCAAAAATCACAATAAATTTAACTTTTTAAAAGAACACATATTCATAAAATGTTTACAAAATCATTGTCTCCAAATTGTTTATCCATATAAGAGTATCCCAAAAACATAAATCCATAGATAGTGGATGTGTAAGGTTACACCTTCGCCTTCCCAGGATCATTAGAAGTACCTGAAAAAACAACTAAAAGCCATAAGCCAAAGCTTAGTGAGTTCCCCTAAAGTACGAACACACAAACAAATAACATATATAACAACATGTCGGCTCCAATCAATCATCGGGTTGGAATATCTCAGGCCCTATCAACCTCCGGGTCCAATCATCCTCGGGAGGGAATACCCCAGGTTGGAATGCCAATACACAATGGGTCCACTCACTCATCTGTATGGAATACCCTCAGGCCCTCAATACGAGTCTGGCATGCCAAACGGTCCTCAACAAGTATCTAGAATGTTCCTGAGCTCACAATATGAGTCTGGCATGCCAACTGGCCCACATCTCAAAATCGGAATGCTCCCGGGTTTGTTGGCTACAACTCAATGAAGTATAACCTCAACCCGACACAATATGTCGACATATAACAGATAACAAACATAAGCAACAAATAGATAATCATGCAGACATAAATCATAAGTAGTCCTACAGATTTTCCAGTCTAAGCATATCAAAAACTAGCATATAATCATGCAGATCTATCCCATACACAACATATCAACTTAATGGGTCGGCCTTGGTGCCTTCGACCCGTAAGTGAGGAAAACTCACCTCATAGTCTAAACAACAGCTGATGAGGTCCCAACTCCGAATCTCAGCTCTAATCGTCACCTATTCATCTTAATAACTAATTCTCAAACACCATTCAAAATACCCGAAATACCCTATGGTTAAACTTGGTCAAAGTCAAAGTCAAAATGGTCAAAATCAAGAAGTCAATCGATTCAACCCAGCTAAGTCAATTAAGCCGAGTTGATATAGAACGCATACGCGGGGCCAAAGCCGGCCGAATACATGAGCAAATTAGGCTTAGGCCCAGGCATCAAACTTTTAAGGGCATCAAAATGGTCCAACTATATGGACAGTGTTATGGATCTAACTTATATCACTCGAAGAATCCAACCAGTAAGCCACCCTGCCTACTCTGGTGATCATACGAAAAGCTCCATTATATTTGGGACCCAACTTCACCCTCTTCATGAAACCCTTCTAGAGCAATACCTTCATGAGCACCATATCACCGACCTAAAATTCCAACTCTAATTGGTGTCGGTCGGCATAACTCTTTTTCCGACTTTGAGCAGTCAAAAATATTTGTCTAATCTGCTGAATAAGATCTATGGTTTGAAGGACTACTTTGGTCCTTCCCATGACCCTATGACCAACCTCTCCTAACATACCGGGCAACGACATCTCCGACCATACAAGAGCTTATAAGGTTGTGCACCAATACTAGAGTGATAACTGATTAAATGTAGCCTTGTGCCTAGTTCCTCATTGAACTTCTGCTAGAATCAGGAAGTAAACTGAACATCTCATTCTAAAACAATGGAGACCAGAACCCCATGACAAGAAACAATCTCCCGGACATACACATCGGCCAACTTTTCGTCCGAAGAGCTCTCCAGGATGGCCAAAAAGTGGGCATTCTTAGTCAATAGATCCAAGATGAACCATATATCACAAAACCCTAGGCCATCTTCAGTAACTTGGTGATAAAATCGATGGTGATTTTTTCCCACTTCTATATGGGAACCTCCAAAGGCTGCAGCTCTCCATGCGGCCTTTGATGCTTAGCCTTGACTATCCTACAGGTCAAGAACTTCTCAACATACCAGGCTATCTCCCTCTTCATACATGACTACCAGTAACTCAATAACACATCTTGATACATCTTGGTGGATGTCGGGTGTATAGAAAAATGAGACTTATGAGCCTCTTCTAGTACTATCTGCCTAATCCCATCGAAAAAAAGAACCTAAAACCAACTGCATCGGGTCAACAACCCATGACTATAGGTGATAAACCTGTTGATCTCGCCCCCGGTCCTCTCATGTTTCCATATCTCCTTTTAAACTCCACTGGCCTGATCAAATCCAAAAGGGGAGAATCAACATATATCCTCATAAATCTCCCAAACTAAAGACCCAACTGACTTTCCGCTCAATGCATCCGTTACCACATTCGCTTTACTCGAATGGCAAAGGATCTTGCAGTCATAATGCTTGACCAAGTCCAGCCACCCATGCTGTCACATGTTCAAGTGTGGATGATCCATAAGATATATCAAACGCTTGTGATCCGTGTAAACAATATAACAAACCCCATAAAGATAATGTTTCCTAATATTAAGGGCGAAAACTACTACCCCCAATTCCAGGTCATGCGTAAGATATCGCATCTCATGCGGCTTCAGCTGCCATGACACATAAGTAACAAATCCTTCTCTCTGCATAAGGAATGCTCCCATACCGGTGATGGATGCATCATAGAATACGAAAAAAAAAATCTCGACTCCCACCAGAAGGGTCAATATCGGGGCCTCACATAATCTCTGCCTAAGAGTCTTAAATGTCGACTGCTGCTTAGGGCCCCATCAGAAGTCCACTCCCTTCCTCATCAGACGAGTGAGGTGTATCACAATCATGGAGAAATCTTGAATAAATCTCCGATAGTATCCCACCAAACCCAAAAACTCCTAATATCTAAGGGAGATTATGGAACCTCCTACTGCATCACAGCCTCAATCTTGACCAGATTGACCAAAATCCCATCCTGGTTAACGAGGTGCCCCAGGAACTAGACCTCTCATAACCAAAACTCACACTTTGAGAACTTGTCAAACAACCTTTTCTTCCTTAATACTCCCAAAAGTTCTCGAAGGTGCTCCTCATGCTGCTTTCTGGTCTTGGAATACACCAAGATATCATCAACAAATACAATGTTATATGGGTTGTGCATCGACCTGCACACCCGATTAATCAAATCTATAAACACAACAGGTGCATTGGTGAGACCAAATGGCATAACCATGGACTCGTATTGCTCATAATGAGTCTGAAACACGGTCTTCTCCACATCCTCCTCTCTCACTCTCACTTGATGATACCTAGACCTCAGATCAATCTTGTTGAACCAAGATGCACCCTGAAACTGATCAAAAAGGTCATCTATCCCTAGAAGGGGGGGGGGGGGGGTAACGATTCTTCACCGTTAACTTTTTCAACTCCATGTTATCAATGCACATTCGATGTGAACCATCATTATTCTTGATGAACAATATCAGTGCTCCCCATAACGAACTACTCGGTCTGATGAACTGCTTTCCTAATAACTCCTGAAGTTGAGAGGACAACTCATACATCTCGGGTAGTGCAAAGCGGTATGACGCCTTGCAATTGGAGCCGCACCTGGCACTAGATCAATCTTGAACTCAACCTGCCTCTCGGGAGGCACATTGGGTAACTCCTCCAGAAAAAAATCTACAAATTACCTGACAACCGGTACCTCTAAAACTGAATTCTTATCTCCAATCTAAGAATCAACCACATAAGCAAGATAACCTGCACACCCATGCTGAATATACTGTCAACCCCTAGCCGCCGAACAAAACCCTAAACTAACCCTGGTGTCCTCTCTGTATATAAGTTGTTCTCCCCTAATTGGGGTTGGAACTACCATGTTCTGGTCCTTGCAATCGATCATGGCACCAAAGCTACTCCACCAGTCCATACCCACTATACCCCTTATAGTCCCCATAGGGATAGTGATCCAATCAATCAGATAAGGCATCCCAAAGATCTCCAATACACTGTCAATGTAGAAACCTCATGTTTGTTGGATATAAAAACCTGCAACGAACACTCTAACTCCCCAATATGCATATCACACTCCCAACTGAATGATCTAGACACAAGGTACTGACTCGCGCCTGAGTCAAATAACACAAGAGCAGTCAAAGAGTTTATTAAGAACGTACCTATTAGGAGCATAAACATGAACATGCCATAAAATATAATCAATAGAATAACAAATAGAAGCATACTGATCACGAAGTCTGGTACCGCCCTAGCCTCTTCAGCCATGAGCTGAAAAGCGTGACCTCGAGCCCTCGGGGCCTCCGTCATACACTGGCTCCCATTTGTGATCCTTAGATTATTCAGTGCTGGAGCCTGCACCGACCTAGCAATAAGCAAGGTATAGTTGACCTTCATATGTCTAACCAAGTCACAGTGATAGCAAATCCTAGTGTTGGGTACTGGAGCCTACTGTTGACAATCCCTCGCAACGTGGCCTTGCCTCCCATAATTGTGGCAGCAAGAAGATGATCGACAAGCACCATCATGAACCTTTCCATACATTCCACAAGTGCACCCCCGACTCCCAGATCTAACATCAACGACTTTGAATCGTTTCTCTGCATGCTGAGACTGTATTGGGGCTTGCCTCTACTTCGTTGTCCAGAGTTCCATCTCGATCTTCCGCTGCCTAGTGGCCTCCAACAAATATACCAATGAAACATAGTGCTCCGTGGATATAAACTGCCAGATATCCGTCTTGAGCATGCATAGAAGCCTCAAACTCAAGGAAAAACGTGGATCTCAATGTAAACATCTTAGTGATCTTTTTCGCCGACTTGGTCCCTTGCCTTAAATCTAAGTACTCCTAAACCAACCTCTCTCGCTCTGCCAATGGAACATATCTCGAGCGGATCATATCAAAGAACTGGTCCCATGAAAGTGTAGGTTGCTACTCTAGGGTGTAATAAATAGTAACCAAACTCCACCAATCCTTTGCTCCCGATTGAAGAAGGTTCAGAGCACACTTGACCTTCTAGTTAGCTAGGCAAGATCATGTAAAGAAACACCCTTCAATGTCATACAACCATCTCATAGCTATGATCGGATGCTGAACTCCATCAAATATCAGGGGATTCGTATTGTTGATGTCCCGGTACTAAAAATGACTCCCAACGCTAACCCCCACAGCAACAACGAATGTGGTGGCTGGAGTAGCAGTATCAGAAAGTGTAGCATATTGATCGTCGAAGAACTCCATCATCGCGATTTTGATAAACCCAAACAACTCCGATATTTTCTCATGGACAATAGAAACAACCTTCTTATGAATAATCTCCCTAACCTGATCCTCATTCAATCCTGGCCCATCCTGGCCACCCGTTCCGGCTCCTAATCCGGATCTTGGCTCAAATCGCCTCGTTACCACAATATTGAAAATAAACCAGGGAGATATCAGATAAAATTTATATCTTAACAAAGGGACCATATCCCAACAAATCCTAGGGGTTGTGGCTTCCCTGCTACGCGTACGGGTCTTGTGCTTCCAGTAGTTTGGGCCCATACTACCTTCCACACCTACCCATATTTGTCTTAGAAGATAATCACAACAACCCTAACAACACTCACTAGAATATGCATGCACCCCATTCTCATGTCCTAAATAAAGGATAGACATCCCTCGACTGGTCGGCTGACCCCACATAACTCATCTATGAAACTTCCACCAACCCTACAACACTCTTGTATACTGATCATACATAACACTGGATCCCATAGACAGTTGAATACTTGATTCTTCCCTAAGTTCACATCCAAACAGGGACCATTAAATAAAGCTAAATCAAACATTCTCAGGTTATAAAATCTTAGTTAGGTACAATTTTGATGCACACACTAAGCAACTACAGTAATGATGTCAATTTCAAATAAGGAAAACCCTAGGCTATTAGATAGCATACAGTCAGACAATTCGATCATGTGATTCCTGAAGATCCCTAGCCTATTAGTAGCATTTTGTTCTAAAATATCTCAATATCAAATAATAGTGTGGTAATTTGGGGTCTACTTACTAGCTCCGGCTAACCGTATACATCACATCATCTCTTGACTATTTGAAAACAATTTTGAAAATATTTTAAAAAAAGTTCCATTTCCATAGTATGAGATTAGATTCACATGGGTGTTTATCCAATTCACTCAAACCATGTCTCTGATACCAATTTGTAACGACTCTAAAATCAGAACAAATTTAAACTTTTAAAAACAACCCATTCATAAAATGTTTACAAAATCATTGTTTCCAAATTGTTTATCCTTATCTGAGTATCTAAAAAACATAAAGCCATAAACAGAGGTTGTGTACGATCATGCCTTCGCCTTCCCTCGATCATCAAAAGTAATTGACACAACAACTAAAAGCCATAGGCCAAAGTTTAGTGAGTTCCCCCAATATACAATGGGTCTACTCAATCATCAAACTGGAATACCCTCAGGCCCTCAATACAAGTCTGGCATGCCAGCCGGCCCTCAAATTGAATTTAAAATGCTCCCAGGCTCTCCATATGAGTCTGGCATGCCAACAGACCTCATCTCAAATCTAGAATGCTCCCAGGTTTGTTGGCTACAACACAATGTAGTATAACCTCAACCCCATAGAATATGTCGACATATAACACATAACAAACATAAGCAACAAAAAGATAATCATGCAGTCATAAATCACTAGTCCTACATATCTACCAGTCTAAGCATATCAACAACTAGCATATAATCATGCAGATCAATCCCACACTCAACATATCATTGTATAGCAGGATATCAATTCAATGGGCCAGCCTTGGTGCCTTCAACCCGTAAGTACAGTGAGGAAAACTTGCCTCATGTTCTGAATAATAACTGATGAGGTCTCAACTCCGAATCTTAGCTCTAACCATCATCTATTCATCCAAATTACCAGTTCTCAAATACCATTCAAAATACCCGAAATACCCCTTGGTCAAACATGGTAAAACTCAAAGTCAAAACTGGTCAAAATTAACAAGTCAACTAAGTCAACCCAACAGACTCAACCCAACTGAGTCAACTCAGCTGAGTCGACAGAGAACACGTACATGGGGCGTACTCTAAAGGTACGCGGGACGTACTCGAACCTTTACCGCAGACGAGAGATTTGACCTCGTACATGTTGTGTACTCAAGTGACGTAGTGCGTACTCCTAGACTTTTCAAAACTTCATTAATAGCTTATTGCCTTAAGCTCTTATGTCCAACTTTCAGATCCAAGGCTAAATCAAACTCAAGAGTCATAAGGTTTCCAATTTTATGACTTTGCATGTCCATTAAGTGCTTAACTCAACATCTTAATAAATTAAGACACTCTAAGGAATACATGGAGCAAAACCAACCATTAAGAACCATTTTTATGTCTCAAGACCCTTCTTAAGGTCTGAAAGCACGAATTAATGGGTCAAGAACAGGACATGCCAAAGAATAAACATTTGGGACCAAAACGTGACCTAAAAGAACAAAAACCTAGATCTAAAAGATGGAGTGGTAAAGTTTCCAGCTTTATATCTTCTGGAGGTTGCAATCAAGGTAGAAATCACAGATCTAAGGTGCTTCTCAACTCCAAGCTATTCACACTTCACTCTTCACCTTTAAGAACTCCTTTAAACACTCCAATGGGTTCCGAAAAGGCACTCTTTCACGTAGGGTTGCTTAGGGGTTGTTCTTACAAAGGGTGTTTGAAGAAGGAAGGATATGAGGTTATAATGATTTTTATATAGGGACAAAATCCTAAAAATTAGGGTTTTGATGATCTTCATGTATGCGCTGCATATGAGGTTTATGCCTAACGCATTAAGGCGCACCTTAGTACGCTTAACGTATACACGTACGCTCAGCGTACTCCCAAAATCCTGAAATAACTAAAATGCCACTACGGTCCCTTTTGCACTATTTCTTTTACTTAGGGACCAATATGCAATAAAATTCAATTATAGGGTCAAAATTAGAAGTACTTCATTATTGAGATGTTACAGGTGCAAACAATACTAAAGGACCCGACCTATTCTGTGACATTGGAAGACTGGTTTCGCTCATTGCCGCCACGAAATAATAACGAAAGAAACGATGAAAGTGATGAGGACGAGTAACTACTTTTTTAGGATTTTATGAAATGTTTTGGATGAGTTAATATTTTGGATATATTGCACTTTGTTTGGATGAATATTTTGGACCGCTTGTGTGTGGATTAATATTTCTGCAAAATTAAGTTTGTAGCAGTTTTTATGCATCTTATATTATTTCTTATAATTTTAATGTTAAATAAATAAAAAAATATATTAGCGGCGATTCCTTTAGTGACGATAGGTAAGTATTAGCGACGACAAATAACATTAGTGGCGACATAGAGTATTAGCGGCGACCGATAACATTCGTAACGACGGGTTGAGCATTTGTAGCGAGACAATAATGGCAATCTTTTTGTGGTGACATGTCGCTGCTAATAGCTTTAGCGGCGACATTGACAGTCTTTTGTGGCGACTCTATCGCTGCTATTTCCTTAATTTCTTGCAGTGAGTGTACAAATCATTTGTTATATATATATATATACACACACACACACACACACACACACACACATATATATATATATATATATATATATATATATATATATATTACCTTATAAAGCATTTTTAGTCAAATACTGAATTTTAAGTCGTACAAATCCTTATGCAATATGTACAATAAATTTATACATCCAATCTTAGTTGGTCAACATACATATAGTTTTTAACCATATCTGATTTATTATTGTTAGGTTTTATACAAACAATCCTATGTGTGCATGCAACCCTAGTTTGGATCTATGTTTTCACTATAAGACATACAACTTTATGAACACAAAATAAACCCTAGCATGCTTCTATAATTTTCGAAATTTACATAGAAGTGTAGAAAACATACCTTTGTTGTTATATAGCAATAACAACTAGTTTCCTTGATCTCTTGAACTCTCTAGAATTCTTGAAAGCAAGCACCACAATTGTAGTGCCTCTAATGGCTCACAAACACCTTGAAGCAAGAAGGCAACTAAGAGAGAGAAGGGAATGATGCTAATTTCGGCCCTAGGGTTCCCTTGGAATCAAGTGGCCTTAAATTGAAGCATAGGGTATGTATTTATACTATAGGGTGCTAGGGTTTCAGTCAAAACCCTAATGGACAGCTTAGCCACCAAGCAGCCCAAGAAACCTTATGGAATGAGGCCTTGGACGAAAATATGATGATCCTTCATCATAATTTCGTTCCCCCTTAGTCCATTAGGTTTCCTAGCCCAAAACTCAATTATCACACAATTGACAGTTTATACCCCTTTATTTAATTTGTCTCTTTTAGTCACCAAATTAATTCCTAATTAATTTATGACTAATACTAACCAAATAAATATGATTTCTCCTTTAATATATTATTCTTATAATATATTAATAAATCATAATATCTCCTCTCTCATATCAAATTACCTTGTCAAGTTGCTTTGGTGAAGGCAACCCAAAAGGACCATGCACACTCGGGTCAAGTATATACCAAATATGGTTACTGACTTAGACATTAATCCAACAGTCTCCCACTTGGATAAGTCTAGTAACTATATCTCATGTATTACTTCCGAACCCGATAGCAATCGTAGCTTTCAATAGCCGTTGTCAACTCTGACCAATAACTTGTCCTTTAGATAAGGGATCGTATAATCCTCTGTTCTAGATATCATGCTAACAATAATTATTGTCTAGCATTTTATTTCTTGATCTCTGATTCGTTCGACATAGAACTCAGTTGAACACATCAACTTCATCTTGACCGGGCCCGGCACATAAGTCAAACCAAATCATCAAGTGGCCGAGATATCGCTTTTATCCTCATAGAATAAAAGGAACAGAAAAATGTCGACTAATATGCCTTTATCATTTACCAGTTAAACCATACACAATAATACGTTTTATGACATCAAGTTACTGATGCGTTTTCGCATTATCAATGTATAATCAACTAGCAAACAGTAACCATATCTCTAGGTTTAAAGATTATATGATATTATCATCTTGCGATCACTTGTGATGACATTCATGAAGTAATACCAGCAAGTGTGGGTCTGTTCCAATGCTCAATACTAATTTCATAAGCACTCATAAACTTTGCAGCAAACCTTTGCTATGTCTAAAACTTTTCAGACAATCTACAAACAAATTTATGACAATCTTTCTTCATATCTACTTCCAACATATGAGCGATTGTGGACTGTTCGAATAATCTCATTATTCAGGAAGTCAAAACATGCAAAAATCGGAAAAATAGATAAATAATCAACACATGATAGAAACTTTCTTATAAATAACACACTTTTATTTAATCATCAATTGTTGAGTATGACATTATCTATTACAAGTTTCCTACCTATCTAATCTGAACTAATATCGTCCTTCAGCCCTACGCTCCTAGCGTGCTGAAAATGCTTGACCCTACTCAGTCCCTTCGTAAGGGGATCTGCTGGGTTATCTTCTGACGATACCCTCTTCACAACGAGGAGTCCCTCTTCTACCCGATGTCTAATAAAATGGTATTTCCTGTCGATATGTCGAGATCTGCCATGATCCCTTGGTTCCTTGGTTAAGGCAACCGCTCCTTCATTATCACAGAAAATTTCCATGGGCTCCTTTATGGATGGCACAACTCCAAGGTCACCAATGAAGTTCTTCAACCATATAGCCTCCTTTGACGCTTCGCTCGCCGCAATATACTCTGATTCGCACGTTGAATCAGCTACGGTCTCTTGTTTGGAACTTTTCCAAGTCACTGCTCCTCCATTTAGGGTAAAGACCCAGCCCGACTGCGATCGGAAGTTATCCCGATCCGTCTGAAAACTAGCATCACTGTACCCTCGTACCCTTAAGTCATCACTCCCACCGAGGACTAGAAACCATTCCTTGGTCCTCCGAAGGTACTTAAGAATATTCTTAACTGCAATCCAATGTGCTCTACCAGGATTCCCCTGATATCTGCTGACCATGCTTAAAGCGAAGGCCACATCAGGGCGAGTACAAGTCATAGCGTACATGATAGAGCCTACTGCGGAAGCGTAAGGTACTCGGCTCATATCAGCTATCTCTGTCTCTGTACTCGGGCTCTGAGTCTTACTCAGCTTGGTATTGCTTTGGATTGGCAACTCCCCTTTCTTGGAATTTTCCATACTAAAACGCTTTAGCACCTTTTCCAAGTATGTATCCTGACTGAGTCCTATCAGTCTCTTTTCCCTGTTTCTTACTATTCTTATTCCCAGAATATAAGCAGCTTCTCCGAGGTCCTTCATAGCGAAACATTTCCCAAGCTAGGACTTGACCTCCTGCAAGGTTGGGACATCGTTTCCTATGAGTAATATGTCGTCGACATACAATACGAGGAAGCTTATTATACTCCCACTGGCTTTGACATAAACACAAGATTCATCTTCGCTTCGCAGAAAGCCAAACTCTTTAACCTCCTCATCAAAACAAAGATTCCATCTGCGAGATGCTTGTTTCAATCCATAAATAGATCTCTCAAGCTTGCATACTCTATTCGGATGCTTCACATCGACAAAACCCTCTGGCTGATTCATGTAGACATCCTCAGCCAACTTTCCATTAAGGAAAGCGGTCTTTACGTCCATCTGCCATATTTCATAATCATGAAACGCAGCTATGGCAAGCATCACCCTAATAGACTTTATCTTCGCAACTGGTGAGAAGGTCTCATCATAGTCAACTCCGGGAGTTTGAGTAAAGCCCTTCACAACCAATCGCGCTTTATAAGTATGCACTTTCCCATCCATGTCCGTCTTCTTCTTGAAGATCCACTTGCACCCGACTGTCTTACGACCTGGTACATTATCAACCAAATTCCAAACTTGGTTGTCGTACATGGACTGAATCTCGCTGTCCATAGCCTCTTTCCATTTTTCAGACTCTGGGCCTGCCATGGCTTCCTTATAGTTGCCAGGTTCATCCAAATTTACTAGTGTACTATCACTAATAAACGTATCCCCTTCAGTAGTAATATGAAAACCATAAAACTGGGGTGGAACACTAACCCTAGAGGAACGTCGAAGAGGTAAGGACACGTCAACAGGTTCAACAGGAGTTTCCTCCTCAAGTTGAGTGCCAGTGTCAGAGGTTCCTTCATCGTTTTGATCTTGAATTTCTTCAAGTTCAATTTGCCTCCCACTGTCTTCTTGGCCTATCAATTCCTTTTCTCGGAAAACTCCTCTTCTAGCAACGAAGACAACATTGTCACTCGGTCTATAGAAAAGGTAGCCAAAAGACTTCTGTGGATAGCCGATGAAATAACACTTCTCACTACGAGGTTCAAGTTTGTCGTGAGTCTCTCGTCGTACGAAAGCCTCACAACCCCAAACCTTAATATGTGCCAACGAGGGAGCCTTCCCTGTCCACATCTCGTGAGGAGTCTTGGAAACCTTCTTAGTGGGAACTAAGTTAAGTATACGGGCGGCAGTCTCTAAGGCATACCCCCAGAAAGCTATTGGTAACGAAGTCCGACTCATCATAGAACGAACCATGTCCAACAAGGTCCGATTACGTCTCTCAGCCACACCGTTCAATTGTGGCGTTCTTGGAGGCGTCAATTGCGAAACGATTCCACATTCTTTTAGATAGTCGTGAAACTCAAGACTTAGGTACTCTCCTCCTCGGTCTGACCGAAGCATCTTGATTTTCCTGCCCAGCTGATTCTCCACTTCACTCTTAAACTCTTTGAACTTTTCAAATGTTTCCGACTTTTGCTTGATCAAGTAGATATATCCATATCTGCTATAATCATCTGTAAAAGTCACGTAGAAGCGGCAAGCATCCCTTGTGGTGGATCTAAAGGGCCCACACACATCAGTGTGTATGAGATCCAATAAACCCTCACCCCTTTCACAAGTGCCAGTAAAGGGTGACTTGGTCATCTTCCCAAGTAAACAAGATTCACACGTATCATCGTCCCTAAGGTCGAATGACTCCAACACTCCATCCTTTTGGAGTTGGGCTATGCGTTTCTTGTTGACATGGCCAAGGCGACAGTGCCACAAGCATGCTTTGTCTAGACTAGTAGACGAATCAATATTCAAAATATTATTTCCGAAATTATCAACAATCATCACAGATTCATAAATCCCATTACAAGGTAATGCATTGAAATAAAAGACACCATTCAAATAAACATTAATAGAACCATTACTATTATCAAAAGAATATCTGAAACCTTGTCTAAACAACCCGTGAAAAGAAATAATGTTTCTTGCCATATCTGGCGAATAACAGCAATTCTCTAAATCTATTCCTAACCCATTTCTCAACACTAAAGAATAAACACCAACTTTGGTCACAGGCGATGATCTTCTGTTTCCCATAATCAGGTTCATCTTCCCATGCTCCATTTCCCTACTTCTTTTTAGGCCCTGCAAATCAGAACAAATGTGGTAACCACATCCTGTATCAAGAACCCATGAAGTAGAAAATGATGAGTTATTAGATTTAATAGAATACATACCTGCAAATGTGGGCTTGATCTTCCCATCTTTTATGTCCTGCAGATATTGTGGGCAGCTTCGCTTCCAGTGGCCCTTTTGGTGGCAATAGAAGCACTCTGCTTCTTTAGGATCGGAAGAGGGTCTAGCGGGGCCTACTTTGGTCCCACTTGAGGACGAACCATCACGGGGTTTCCCCTTATGGTGGCTCTTACATGGAGCCTTCCTCTTTTTACCCTTTCCTTGACCTATCACCATCACAGGAGCGGCCACAGCAGGGGACGGTGCAACGGATTTGTCTTTGAGGTTGCTTTCAGTAGTCCTCAAGAGTCCTTGGAGCTTGCTCAAGGAGACCTCCTCTTTATTCATATGGTAGGTCATCCTAAACTGATTGTAGCAGGAGGGCAAGGAGTGGAGGATTATGTCGATAGCCAAATCCTCATCAAACTTAACATTAAGTTTGAGAAGACGATCAACATACCTCTGCATTTTCTGCAAATGAGAGGTTAGGGATTCTCCACTCCCCATCTTAGCGGTGATCATGTTAGTAATGATCTCATAGCGCTCTTGCCTCGCGCTCTGGTGATACCTTTCCAGCAAATCCTGATGCATTTCATATGGATACATGTCCTCATAGGACTTTTGGAGTTCGGGGTTCATGGTGGCCAGCATGATGCAGTGAACTTTCGTGGCATCACGCTCGTGGGCCTCAAAGGCGGCCAATTCCTCAGGAGTAGCAACATCTGGGATGATCTTCTCAAGCTTTTCATCGAGGACATATTCTTTGTCCTCGTAGCGTGTGATCATGCGGATATACCTCATCCACTCGGTGAAGTTTGAACCATCAAATGTCACTTTCTGACACAAGTTCATCAACGAGAATGACCCAGAAGCGTTGTTGTTGTTGTTTGTTGACATCTGAAAAGGAACAAAGTTTGATTAGAAATGAATCCCTAATTAAACACCCAAATGAGTAATTAGGGCTAGGATCCAACAACATTATTTACAACTTAGACAGGGATGCCGTACTCTAAAAGTAAATAATTTGAAGGTAAGTGAATGACGATTCACTAATTCTCACCATGAAAAACGAAAAAGCAATTTAGGTTTTAAATGTATTGAAAACTCCTAGATCTTTAAGATTCATTGAACTTTTCAATGGCATGTTTAAATCTCGATATGCATTTCAAATTTGCGACTGGTATGCCGAGGATCGCAAACAAATTTGTGAATAACCATGCGAATCAACGCGGTGCACTCAATGTCTTTATCACCTAATCAATGTGCCGGTGAACCACACACTCTCCATTGATCTATGACAAACATCGAGTCACCCTTCGCTACCAATGTCATCCCCAAATTGATGTGCTGGTTAACCACACGCGCTCCATCAACGTTTGACAAGGGTACGAAGTGTAATTCCATGGATTAGCATCATTTTCACATTTTACCCTAAAGTAACTAAGAGTGGGAATTTGTAAAACAATGTAGTTACTTTAATATTTCCATTATACTTTTAATGAGGAATTAAGTGCCCTATCCTATCCGTTCGGCTAACGACCCTCCACCAGTCAAGCAAGCGGTAGATGTGAGTGTACATCCATTAAGCGCCATTTTATAGGCAGCAACCTTATACCCACCTTATAGACTGGCTTCGTGAATGAGGCCTACTAGCGATAAGATTAGCTTATTCTTATACATATATAATAATTAATCTTATAATATCATAATTGTATAAGGGTGTATTTTAAAACATTTCAAAAATACTAGTATCTTAATGTGTATTTAAAATTTTCGGAATTAAGGCTATTTAATTTAAAATTTTAAACACCAAAAATCTTTGATTTAATAATTATCAAAATCAAACAATTAATTTGAAATATTAAATCTTTAGGGATTATCATAAAATTAAACTATTAATTTATTTAATCCTTTTATTTTTAAATATATGGAAAGGATAATACAAGATCTTCAATTATCTAGTTTAAACAATTAAATTGATAATCACAAAGATAGTATTATCCATATCCCTAAAATCTTGGGATCTTATCTTGGGGACAAGGGATTTTCGAAATCCCTAGGGTTTCATAACCCTAATTTCGAAATTTGGAGGCTAGGCAAAAAGGTTTCAAGAACCCTATCAAAAATCGCCAACTAGGGTTTGGCAACCCTAATTTGCGAAAATCACCAAGCCTTAGGGTTTACTTGCCATAAACCCTAATTTGTCAAGTTCATAATATGCATCAAATCCAATTGAAAACAAAAAAACCAATGGCTCTGATACCACTGTTAGGTTTTATACAAACAATCCTATGTGTGCATGCAACCCTAGTTTGGATCTATGTTTTCACTATAAGACATACAACTTTATGAACACAAAATAAACCCTAGCATGCTTCTATAATTTTCGAAATTTACATAGAAGTGTAGAAAACATACCTTTGTTGTTATATAGCAATAACAACTAGTTTCCTTGATCTCTTGAACTCTCTAGAACTCTTGAAAGCAAGCACCACAATTGTAGTGCCTCTAATGGCTCACAAACACCTTGAAGCAAGAAGGCAACTAAGAGAGAGAAGGGAATGATGCTAATTTCGGCCCTAGGGTTCCCTTGGAATCAAGTGGCCTTAAATTGAAGCATAGGGTATGTATTTATACTATAGGGTGCTAGGGTTTCAGTCAAAACCCTAATGGACAGCTTAGCCACCAAGCAGCCCAAGAAACCTTATGGAATGAGGCCTTGGACGAAAATATGATGATCCTTCATCATAATTTCGTTCCCCCTTAGTCCATTAGGTTTCCTAGCCCAAAACTCAACTATCACACAATTGACAGTTTATACCCCTTTATTTAATTTGTCTCTTTTAGTCACCAAATTAATTCCTAATTAATTTATGACTAATACTAACCAAATAAATATGATTTCTCCTTTAATATATTATTCTTATAATATATTAATAAATCATAATATCTCCTCTCTCATATCAAATTACCTTGTCAAGTTGCTTTGGTGAAGGCAACCCAAAAGGACCATGCACACTCGGGTCAAGTATATACCAAATATGGTTACTGACTTAGACATTAATCCAACAATTATCCCCTCCAATAACCTCCCCACTATTTCGCCCTTTCTTCGGCCTTATAATTGTATACCTTTGGCCATTTATATAATTTATACAATACATATACTCTTCTCCATTCACCATCTACGCATTTACCTCCGCCACCACTCTCCTCTTTCTCCATAACCGATGACCAACACCACATCACACCATCGTCTCCACCACCTCACACCTAATACCACTGTCGCTATCAACTTCGTATCACAACACCACCGTCGCACCACTATTACACCGCCATCACCAGATACTCAACCATCAACATTATCCTCCTTCTCCCCTTAATTGGAGATCATCGCAAGCCTATAACCATACCCTACTTCATATTCAGCTACCTGGACACCCTCCTTGACGATCGGTGCAATGAGAAACCCTAGCCACCATAATCTTCAAACTCAGTAATCAGAGACCATCGCAAACTCATTCGTTTGTTCTAGGTAAGTATCAGCTCTAGGTTGTGGTTAGGGTTTTTTTTTTTTGCCTTTTCAGATCTCAAAATACCACTACCACCAACATCACCAAAATCTGAAAGAGCTTCAAGCAATCAACCCTAAATCGGCATCCCCAACTTCTATTCGAACAAGAGGTTTTGGCTCCCCAGAAACACATCTATTTTTGTGCCTTCTGATATCGATTATTTTTTGTCATGAAATTGAGCAAAAAGTACATTCAATCTCTATAAAATGCAGTTAAATCTGACCGGTAAACATCTTTATTTAGTCCCTTTTTCATCTTTTTTTGCATATGTGTTTTCTTTGAATCTAGCATGTAACATCCCTATTGTTTCCTTTTTAACTAATTTATTTGGGTTTACATTTATCAGGTCTTTGGAACAATAAAGACGTTATCTTTAAGAAGAGCAAGTTATTTTCTTCAACGTTGTATTTCTGTCACTGAATCTTCTCAATTTAAAGAACCTAACTTTATATTTATGACTTTGAAGGTTTCTTTGCTTAAAACCCTCAAGAAATCGTTCAATGTAAGGAATGAAACTCAAGCCTTTAATATGCATGATTCCAGTAATGGTGGTATTTTTCTCACATGCTATTTCCTTTATTTCTACATCAAATCACTATTTTTAATATTTATGTACCAACAAGTGTGACTGTCTTTATCAGACTTGAAACATTTTTCTGGTTGAAGATTACAATCCATTAAATTAGAACAAGTCAGTTATTAGTTTTAAATCAAACCATTAGAGGGACGTATTTTATAGAAAATCATAATTTAGTTTTATTTTTCTACATAAATAATGTGATGTGTGCTTTAACAGGTGTCAAGATGACTAGATGAAACTCCTAAACAGAGTCTTGGAGGTGCACTTAGTAGAAAAGAACCGACAAGGCATGATTTATTATCATTTAGTGTATTATTCCTTGGGACGATAACTTTAGTGTGATTTTTAAATATGTATAGGGTCATCAAAGAAGTTGTAGAAGCTTGAAATTATAAATTATAATCATTCTTGGGTGTTTTCTATTACATATATATATATATATATATATATATATATATATATATATATATATATATATATATATATATATATATATATATATATATATATATATATATATATAGTAAGGGCATTTTCGTCTTTTAATGACTAACTATATCATTTTTACTATTATATGCAGGTGGTATAACCGTATAACCATATGAATTCTGCTATGAATAAGGAGGCTTGGTATATGGATCTAACCAGCCATATTAGGGTCCAGGTCTGAATCTGTTATATCTAATTATAACATTTTACTTTGCAAAAATCTATTCAATTATAGCATTCTACTTTGATAATTTATCCAATATGAATTTTTTTTGCATGTTAGAGTAATATCTTAAAACCACTGATAGCAACAAGGTTTAAAATTCTATATTTAGCTAGAAATTTCATAAATAAGGTTTGTCGGTTTTTTTGGTTTGAAATAACTACGAAGGATTCCTGTGTTTTATATTTTTGGTTTAAAGTGCTTTGTATGTCTTAAAATAACTAAACAAAGGTTTCTTTTCTATTATATTTTGATTATATCTCTTTTCCTATACATCGGCTTGGATTTTAATTAAATGGTTAATCACTTGGCTTTTTTAATGAAGCGTGTGGGCAGAGAAAACATAGAAAGGAAAAAAAAAAGAGATAACATTTTTACTTGTAATCCATTTTTCTCACTATCTTACATTGTGCGATACCAAATTAGTATATACTAAACTAGATATCATTGAATAAAAAAGATACAAGTTATAAAATATATGCATTAATGTTTACAAAATTTAGGAAATATATCATTGTTAGGATATTTAACTTTTGTGAATTGATTTTCTTTATATTTTGATGATGATAAGTTTTTTTTTTTTTTTAAGTATTTCAGCTTAAATTGCTATCATGGGTACCATTATGTTTTGGTATTTCTTTTCATTTTTAAGAATATGATCAACATAAACATTTCAGTGCATCTTCATAACATTGTCTATGATGGTTGTTTAACAAGAAGTACTTTGAAAGACCATGGGTATGGGTGAAATCAAACACAACACACATTGAAATGTCTTCACAAGATAAAATAAACTGGACTTCTTTTTATCATCTGTCTCCGATTAAAGGATGCATTTTTCGTATTATTTTAAAGTTTAATACAAAGATAGAGCATGGGTCTTTCTCTAGTTGGTACGAAAGCCTCGGTCGATTTAAGCTAAAATGCAAGCCTCTGTCTACTCAGGCGTAAAAGAGGGGGCAGGGGACATTGGTAAAATTAGAAAAAAAAAAACTCAAGTGAATGTGATTTATTTGGTTATTTATTGTAGGGGAAGTCGATGGACTTAAAAAAAATGCAAGTGAAGGTGATGATGTACTTTGGTTATTTATTGTTTAGAAGTGGCATCCGAACTTGAAAACCTAGAGTTAGGTTGTTGTAAATTGTGGACAATAAGTAGCACAATTAAACTTGCAAACCTATTATTAGTTTTTATTACAAGAGTTTTTCAATAGTTTGTATAATAATGGACAAGACACTATAAACAATTTTGCTTGATGTAAAAAACGAAACTAAAAGGCAAAAACAAACTTAAGTTCTTTTTTAATAAATAAATTATGTATGAAAATAAGTAAAGTATAATTCTTATATAATTTAATTTACATGTATAATAATAATAAAAATATTAAATTACAAAAATATCCCTATAGTTTATTAAAAACAACATATTAAGTCTAAACTTCGAAAAACTAGATGACATGCCATGTTTATGGATTAAGGGTTGAAAACCAAATGTTTTTTTTGTGAAAATTTCACTACTTTTAATAAAAAAAATTGATGTGTTTGTTATTTGATTTATAGAATATGACATGTGTATGAAAAAAAAAAAAACAATTCGAAACGACCACCTATATAACAATCAAAGCTTGACATTTATTGGTAATTAATAGTTGCAGATAGATTGTGAGTTATTTGGAACCGATGCCTTATGAGGTATGTAGAAGATGTTCCCAAAATGCAACTCTTAAGAATATGACAAGTTCCTAAAAGAATTTTTTCCGTCCAAAAGAAAACTAATTGGTGTTTTTGTAACGTAGCACTTTCCCTTTTTAACTTAACATTTCAGTTTTTTCATTTGACCCATGAATTTAAAAGATATGGAATACATTGTGTCTTATTTTTAAATTTTGAGGTTTTCTCGAGAATAATCTCTGTGAAAAATGTGTTTAACTATATTTACAAGGGTCATGACAAACAAATTATCAATATTGATTCGGATGGACAACATATTAGTATTAATGAGATAAAACGGTTTCAGGATGCGCGATATGTCTTGCCTCCCGAAGCAGTATGGACAATTTTTAGCTTCCCATTTTCTCATATCCACTCTTTTGTGATAGCTTTTCAGGTACATCTCCCAAATCAATAGATGGTTCAGTGATAATAATACAATGATTAGCATTATTGATAGAGTGATATAGTGATAAGAGATCAAGGTTGATTGCTTTTTTTAATAAAGAAGATATCCGTGCAATAAAATATAAATACAAAGATTTTTGAAAATAAATTTACTTGAAATCCAATCCAAAACAAAGATTAATGCGAGGTTACTCTAACCCAACTAAATGGGAGCGATACTACCCTCTGATACTTTTATCGCCTTTAGAAACTAATTTATAAAAAAACTATTCGCATTCGTCGCTTGGCGCGGGTAAACGACAAGTATATATATATATATATATATATATATATATATATATATATATATATATATGTATATATATATATATATATGTATATATATATATATGTATATATATATATATATATATATGTATATATATATATATATATATATATATATATATGATTTTTCAATTTCTTTCTAATAATAATTATAATTTGGTAAATTAGGTTAAATAAATTTCAAACATAAAATGTAATCATATATAAACTAAATTTCAATATTAAAATAATATCTTTACTTTTACTAATAAAGTTATGTTTTTTTAACTTATAACATATTATACTTAATTTATTAGTTTTAAGTTTTAATATATTGTTGGGTGTAAACTATTATCATTTTAAAGATACAATTTTGGAACAATTTGTATAAAATACTTAAATTATTAATATAAATATAATATTACAGGGCCGACTTAAATATAAATTTTAGTTTAACTTCAACAAACTAGAAAATATTTTGTAAATAGTTAAAATTGATAAATTGTAGTGTCTTTCTAATAATGATTATAAGTTGGTTAATAAGGTTAAATAAATATCAAATTTAAAGTGTAATCATAAATCAACTAAATTTCAATTTTAAAATAATATCTTTACTTTTACTTATAAAGTTATGTCTTTAACTTTTAACATATTATACTAAAATTGTTAACTTAAATATAACATTACAATGTCAACTTAAATATAAATTTCAGTTCTACTTTAAAAACTAAAAAATATTCTGTAATAGTTAAAAGTGATAAATTATAGTGATAAATGAAAAAACTCAACTGTAATATCAATTTAACTAAAATATTTCTCAATCATATTTTTATAATCGTTAAAAGTTTTTAAATAAGTAACTTAAAATAACTTACAATAACAATAGTTAAAAACAACTCTATATAAATGATTATATTATTACCTTTAACATCAAAAAATAATGTTTGATGTTTTAAATAATGATAATGTTAGAAATTAACTAATTAAGCAAATAAATTTGAAAATATTAGTTAACAATAACAACAACTATAAATAATATTTAACCTTAAGTTATATTTAATTTTATTCATGTGTAAATCGCAGGTAGAACTCATTCAAACGACTGAGGTTATAAAGTTATAATAGATGTGTATATTATCCTATAATTCAAAATAATCAATATATTATATCAATTTAGTATACGAATTATTATATCAAATTGAACAACAACATTATCATTATATTTAGAAAGTATATATATTTATAAATACTTCAACTATATAGGTGTTTCTGCGCATCGCAATGTCAACTTAAATATAAAATTCAGTATCACAAAAAAACCAAAGAATATTTTGTAAATAGTTAAAAGTGACAAATTATAGTGATATACGCAAAAGAACTAAATTGTAATCTTAATTTTACTAAAATATTTTCTAAATATATATTTATAATCGTTAAAAATTTCCAAATAAGTAGTTTAAAATAACTTACAGTAACAATAGTTAAAAATAATTCTATATAAATGATTATATTGTTACATTTAAAATCAAAAAATAATTTTCATATTTTAAATAATTATAATGATAACAATTAAAACATTAAGCAAATAAATTTTTAAAAAATTAATTAACAATAACAACAACTATAAGCAACATTAAACCGTATATTATATTTAATTATATTAATGTATAACTTTCGGGTAGAAGTCAATCAAACGATTGAGATTATGAAGTTATAATAGATGTATATATATTATCATATAATTCAAAATAATCAATATATTATATCAATTTAGTATAAAAATTATTATATCAAATTTAACAACAACGTTATTGTTATATTTAAAAAGAAAACATAAATTTGTACAGACTTCAACTATATAGCGTTTCTGCGTAACGCGCGGGCATTCGCCTAGTATATATATATATATATATATATATATATATATATATATATATATATATATATATATATATATATATATATATAATTTTCTCAAAGGCTGAAACTTGGAAGGAAAGATAATTATCTTCCCCCACACGGTGCAGTTACATGTGATCATGTTGAGAATTACTATTGCTTCAAACCTTTGAATTCTGTTGTATTTAAAGTATTATCAAAAAACTATATTATAAATACAGTGGGATATTTGTACCAGTAACCCATGAATACATATCGGTTGATCTTTAAGACGACAAATGACCTTTAACAATGCCTTGTTTCAAATGAACACTTGACATGAAAAAATATCTAACGAGACTGAATTCTTGATATGACATGCACCCAAACAAGAACTAAATTCATGGATTAATTTCAGAGGTGAGCATTGAATATTCAAACCAGACATAAACCAACTCCTTTATGAGATTAGGCAAAATTTCGAAATTAGGTTGCAAAAAACACATATATGTTGATTTATGCTTGATTAGGGATGATGCATGCCATAAACAAACAAAGAAACGTTATTTATACTTGAGCATAACATAGATGGCAAAAGGCAACATGCTACCCAAGTAAAGCCATCGTGGCAAGCAATGACACACTTATGTTTTCATTTTTACTATCATCCTCCCTCACCACTTCCTATTTGACCTCTCACTTTCTATTACACTTTTAAATTAGTTCTAAAAATTAAAACATATGCAAGATCAATTTACGGAATAAAAATAAAAATAAATACAAGGTTAATAAAAACTAAAAGTTTCATAAATTTAATATATATATATATATATATATATATATATATATATATATATATATATATATATATATATATATATATATATATATTAAAGGAATCCACTTCTTAGGAACACTGAAATTCCTAAGAAGTTGGCATAATCGGTCCCTCTTTATTTCTATATGGTAAATTCCGTCTCTTTTTTGGTTTTTTTTTTTACAACAGGTCTGTAACACCCCAATTTTCATATATAGATTATATATCAAATAATCGTTCCAACATCTCCTAAGATCAATTAGGAACTTACTTACAAACTAAACTACAACGGAAACAAAATAAAATAAAATAAAGTCTTCAACCGAAGCGCTTCGGGTGTTACGTCTTTGCGGAAATCCTTTGTCGTCTTGTTGAACAATCATTCTCCCTAGCCTTCTTACATCCACTTGTTAAATAGTTCCCTGGGTTGTGCACATTTAAAGTTTCTAAATGGGTAAGCTTATGGCCTAGTGAGTTCGTGTTGCACATACATGTTCATCACTTAAAAAAAACAAACAATTTTATCATATATGTTCAATAAATCATACAACCAATATATCACCCGATACTATAATTTAGGGGAACGATTAATTATCCAGAGAAAGAACCAAAGATTTATTTCCCTTCTCCTTGAGACAACTTATCATCCATTGTACTAAAGTATTTTAAATATCCAAGGAAATGAGTATAAATGTCAATTCCCATCCCCGCCGATCACACACATCCGTCATGCTCACGGCAATTAAACACCCCACCCGTTTCCACTAAACATGTCACCCAAAAAAAACACGCATCGTAGATAACAAATCCAAAATAACATTTTGTATGCAACCATACTTATCATAAAACATACTGTCAATAAACAAACAGAAACCACATAATAAACCATATGATAAACATTTATGTGCGAGCAACCACAGAACACAAGAAAAGTCACCTTGATGATGTTAGTCTTAACCGGATGTCGTCACACTACTCGCATACATGCACCCTACGTTTAACCATCATTTATTTTCTAAGGCTTAATCCTATAAACATCTTATGTGCTTGTTTTGGTTCCATCACACATATGTCTCCTTCGGCCAGCCAATAATTATTTTATCATATTAATTAGAATGTGCGTAACAACTTTAATAAAAATATTATTATCTTTTTCTTCATTTTCATGTCGTCATTCCTATTTAATGAGGTTTTACCCGTAAAAGATTTAATAGTCAAATGTCAAAATAACTAAACCTTAAAACAAAGACTTTGTTTGAATAATAACAATAAGTAATATTAACATCAATATAAAGTAGCAAATTTAAAATAACAACCATTTATGTGATGGTGTACAAAACTAAAAATTATCAAATTATAAAAACTGGAGGGACTATTTTTTATATCTTTTGTTATGATACACAAGTAACATATTTGTTACCTATTTGTGAAAACTAAAATTGTCAACTTATCAACAATAGTGGGACCATTTATGTAAATATCATTTTTATCATTTGAAACATCAAGTTAACCGTTTCAACAAAAGATCCAGATTCTTTTCTTCTTTACCCGAACAATAAAAACGTTTTCAACCATTTTATCACAGTAAAACTTAAAAATTGTGTCAAATAAAATTTATAAAATCACCGTTAATTATCTCCATTTCATACTAACATATTCATATACGAAATTTTGAATAACTTATTATAAAACAAGTTTAAATTTACCATTTCTTTTACCAAAACGTAACATTTTTTTTTCACCAAATTCGAGTATTCCTTGGCCGAAAAGAGACATAGGATTGAACCAAAATAGATACTCAAATCCTATAAACCTACTCAAACAACTTAATCAAACTCAAATCGAAGAGACATACCTTAATTTCTAAAATAGCTTTGAAAACCTTCACGAACTTCAAACCCTGATTTCTCTTTTGTTTCCCCAACCTTTCTTGCAATTTTTTTGTGGGCATTACACTCTATTTCTCATGCCTTTTATAATGCCCAAGTTTGTAACCTTTATAGTTAACCTAAAAGTCTAAATTTATGACACTAATCAAAGTGATGGGTTTTGGAATTAAAATTCAATAATTTCTCTATTTACTCCTACTTAATCACCATTATATTATTTTAATAATATAGTCAAATTATATATATTTAGACATTTTTTTAGTTTGAGTTATCACAAGGTCCTTTTACACCATTATCTACATTGGAATGGACATGTGTATCTATTTTCAAACATATGTCCAATTCCACCGCCTTTGACTGCTTTGAAACTTCGAGCAAATTCTCAATTCTTCTTCAGTTTTTCTGGTTGTACCATCTCGGATAAACATCCACATTTTCTTCCTTCTTCTATCTAAACCTTATCATATTTTGGGGGTATTGTTGCTATGTGAGAGTCGTCCTCAAATTTCTATCGGTTTGGAGATATAATCCTCTTTCCTTCCCTCAAATTATTACATCAACTCAAATAACAAATTAAAGATCGATACAGGGAAAAAGAAGAAAAAGGTCACGTGTGTGTGTGTGTGATGTGCTCAATCAATGGGAAGGAAGACCAGTCCGAGGCTGTGTCCTCATCGCTGATAATATATGCGTACCCTACTACGGTGCTACAACTCCAATCGCCTCCCACCGCTTCCAATCAGATGAACAAAACATATATTCCACTGCCTTCCACAGCGTATTATCCTCCACCACGATCTCAGATTAACAGAGACGCTATCTGTGACAACCCAAAATTTCTAACTTTTACATCCTCCATCTTATCAAATTTAGCCTCGTTTTGCTATTTTACAATGTAGTATTGGGTCTATATAAGTGTATTAGGCATAGTATAATCAAGATAGAAGTCTTAGGAAGGGTTAGAATGTGTGTAACATCGCAAAAACGGGCAAAACACACCAAGCAAGGTGTGTGTGGCCGCACACCGAGTGTGCAGCCAGCCGCACACAGCCGGCCGCACACCCTCTAGCCACACACTCCTACTTATATAAGTCAGCCTTCCCACTCCTTCAAAGATGGAACACGTTTTCTATCAAGTATCATCCACATCTTCATCTTGTTCTTCATAAAACGTAAGTAATACTTCCTTTGATTTGTTGATACTTGAACTTAACTAGCCTTCTTCCCTACTATGATCCATGAAAAACACATTTTTGGTGTTAGATCACCAAGAACACCAAGAACACACACTAAGTTTTGGACCATAATCACCCCTTTCAAGCCTCTATAACGTGTATACAATTATCACCACTACTTATATGCCAAGAAGACTTGAATTATACATGAAAAACATCATTTCGTATGATCTTCAAGTGTGTACGGACGCACACACCTCCATGATGGCTGTACACACACCTTTTAGGTCCCAAAATGGCAACAAACTTCATTTAAGGCTAGGGCATGAAGAATGAAACCTTCCTAGATGTCCCCTATAGCTTAAAATCACGTTTTGACACATTCCATAAGGAGTGTGTGGCCGCACACACCTCCTGGCCACACACCCTGGCCGCCGACACACATTTGTTGTGCATTTTGACCATACACTCCCATGTATAGTCATATACCACTCATATACATTCTTATTGGTTGTATCACTTCATAATAAGTGTTTAATAGTCCCTAAGGTGGTTCCAAATCAATTATTAGTTATTTCATACACTAATTGTGTGTGTGTGTGTATATATATATATATATATATATGTCATCATATGGTTAATAGGATTCGTTTGTGCTCAAGTCTTCAATTGACACTCAACTTCCTATATCGATCTTACATTCGACTTATTCATAGACAGGTGAGTTCATACCCCTTAATTAACCTTTGAAATGCTTTTAAATATTTTTAAATGCTTTATTGGGGGGGGGGGGATACAAGTTGAATCATGTTAGTTATTAGGTCAATCACATATGATTAATAACTAGCATACAAATGGATTTATCATACTTTAAACTGTTTTACCAAACAAATGACTTCAAATTGTTTATCAAACTATTTTACATGTCAAACTCTTTATCAGATTCACTTTTGTATATTAAACCTTTCTTTTACAGTTTTCAAACTTATATATTATTAAAACCATGTCTACTACATATATAGTTATATAAATAAGGTTTGAAGGACTTAGGGGAGATAACCCTTGTTTGGTTGTGGTCTTGAAGTACCCGGTTGTTTGTCCGAGTGTCGTTGAATCCTTAGTTATATATTATGTATATATATGTATAGATATAAAGAATTTTTTTCTCAGTTCAACACATTGAGTCATACAAACAAGTCTTCTAATAAACTATAATAGGTATAGTTTAGGGTTATACTACTTACTACTTTTAGTCCAATGAAGCATACAAGAGTCAGTTCATTCATAAGTCATTACTAATTACTATGAGAGCATATACAACTATACTAGGATGAGAACATATACAACTATACTAGGATGAGAACATATACAAATATACTATGATGAGAACATATATAACGATACTATGATGAGAAACAATACATTACATATACAAGTATACTTTAACATAAATGTTATCCACTGTATCAGAGGATGTCTTCATTGTCATGGCCCGAGTTGTAACCAGAATCTCCTGGAGGGAGAGCGTGAGTTTGCATATAGATGTATACTGGATTGACTATCCTACACCTTGTTGCTAGCTACAGCGGGACCTGCAGGTCTTCGGGTGCAAAATGTCATACATTTTTATGACTTACATTATCGTATTTTCCAGTCGATAGTATGGTACAATTAATCACATAATACCTTGATATAAATTCGGTTTAAGGTAGTTAGTACAACAGTAGTTTCTATAATACAACACTATAATACTACATTAATTTACCCTTTACATTTATTTGGTGATTACTTCACTTAAACATTAATGTATAAACTCTATTTTGATAATGATAGTTACACTGGGGAAAATTACACACTTTTACAAGAAACAAACTTACAAAACAGTTGTGGCTTGGTATAAGGCTACTTTTAGTAGAAAATATAGGATTTTCTAGGAGTTACAAACTCTTACAAACACTTACAAACATTAACATAGTTTTACTAGAAACGTTTACCGTTGGTGTCTTATATACTACAGAACACACTTGTATTAAAATTATATGTTTAATGCAATGGATGATGTTTTTTTACTAGTTTACTATTATACTGTGTTGTGATACTGTACATGACATCCTCTGCCCCAGAACATTTCCGCCATTCTTGGTTTTGGTGTGTGACAAATTGGTATCAAAGCATCGTTTATATGAATCTAGTATATCAACCCATAAAAGATATACTAATTATAAACACAATGGGAATAAAATACTCTGACCAAGAGTTTATACTTTTAAATAATAAAATATTTAACTGAGTATACATGGCTGCATTCATACTAAAATCAGTGTCACTAGGAAAACAAAAGTGTTACGGTTGTTGAACAACACAATTAGGCTTAGAGACATATAGTCAAATCTGGGAGGATATAGCCTGATCAACTATATTTTCCGAGGAGTGACTAGCATGTGCCTAAGAATGGTTGGGGTGTTGCAACAAGTCTAAAAACCTACCAACACTACTACAATGAAAGCACTAGAACAAAACATAATTCTAAAATACTATAGGAGTATTTTGTGTTACTATAATTACTTATTTGAGAACTAAAAAGGTCTCTATCAAGTAGATTAATAGTTGATAAGTGGATACACTAAGGTTATATGAAATCAAGTGTTATACACTGAGAATCTGTGATCTTCGCTTTACTTCCCGTTCCTTGTTTGGTTGTGGATTTGGAGTTAGGGTTATTTATTCGAAGGTCTATCCTGCTTTGATTTCGTATAACTGGTATGCATTATGCAAGTATTGATGTAAATGATAAAGATTACCTTATAATTATCTTAAGTAGTACGCCTATTTAAATCCCTTATTCTCGCGTAGATATCATGGCTGGATTCCATCATCATGGCAACCCGTACTTCCCAAACCATGGCTTGAGGAAGAGCCAGAAGATGAGCATCCAATTCCTTTGGATGATCACCAATCAGAAGGCTTCTCGTATGGGTCTGACTCTGAACCCGAAGTCAACAACCTACCCCCTGTGGCTCCAGTCCCAAGTCCTAACCCTCATCAGGCCTTTCAAGGCCCGACGCCTGCATGGGTGGAATGCATAGAAACATGGGGAGAAGAGGAAAATCAACACATGCCATTCAATGGAGACCGAAGCTTTCATGACACAAGCGAAGGAGGAACAGCAGACAGAGTCTTGCCAATCCTGGTTCGAATAGTAGCCCGCAACGAAATCCAAGGCAGGACAGCCCTCCAACGCATCACGGAGGTTGATATAAACGGAAGAATGCATTCCATTCGCACCAGCCTCCTAGAGCATGCTCGGGAGAGGGTGTAATGGACCACAAGGCCCTGCTTCAAGCACTAGCTGAGACTCAGGCTGAATTCGTAGAGCTCCGGGTTCGCCAGAGAGTCTAAGAGCGACACCTTCTGGACATGGAACGTCAACTAGCAGACCTTAGGGTTCGCCCAAGAAACGTCCGCTGCTGCTATTAGAAGGTGTTGAGAACATCTTTTCTTTTGATTCATGGATATCCTTTTCTTACCTGTGCTCTAGGAAGCACTTGTCTGTAAATTATTCCTATCTTTCGGTACACTATCTAGTCTATTAAACTATCAACATTTTCCCCTCGTATGGTTGATGTAAGACCTTCTGTTAGGCCATTTTTCCCGAACTCATTTACATTAGTAATACCAGTAATATTGACAGTTTTAACCTATTAGAAAGTCTATACTCTTGTGTTTTCTGACTCTAATGTTGTATCTCTATTTATCTCCTACACTGATTCTAATGTTTGGACTATGGAACGTTAGTCCATGAATCACTCTCTTCATACCTTATAATTGGTTCTTACTACCATCATCATCTTTATAAACTTGCAGTAAAAGATGCATCCTCGCCCGCATCCTACCAAATGCAGGCCGACAAATCAAACACCACTCCCTCCACTAATCGATACGACAACTCTTAATGCTGCAGTAGTTGCGGCTGTGGCTACAGCCAATATCACTCTACAGGTGCCAGCGGAGGCGGAACACCTATTAATTCTACCCAAGGAGAAATCCTAGTGCACTCGAGAGAGTGCTCGTACAAGGACTTCACCAACTGCAAGCCAAAGTCTTTCAGACGGACTGGCGGAGTCATTGCCCTCTCGCAATGGTTCGAAAAGATGGAGTCGGTCTTCGAGATTTGTTCCTGCCCTGCCGAGAGTAAGGTCAAGTTTTCCGCTTGCACCTTTGAGGAGAAAGCCCTGACATGGTGGAACAGCCATGTCAAGTCACTCACTCTTGTAGTGGCAAACGACATGGGCTGGGAAACTATGAAAGACCTCATGATTGAGGAGTACTGCCCGGGGGGAGAGATCCAGAAGTTGGAACAAAAGTTGTAGAGCCTAACCATGAGGGGCTCCAACATAGTCGCGTATACCGCCATGTTCAGTGAACTGGTGGCCCTCTATCCCAACATGGTTCCCACCGAAGGGAAAAAGATCGAAAGGTACATCTAGGGGCTGGTGCCTCTATATCAGGGAAATGTCTTACCTTCACACCCTGCTACCTTCGATAGTGCCAAACGATTGGCACATCAACTCATCGATCATGGAGTCCAATCCCCATCATCAACAACAACCCTGACCATCTTAGAACCCTGCAAACCCGATGACAATAAGCGGAAGTTATGGGATGATAAGAAGAAACAAAGAGCTGCTAAAAAGTAGAGAGTTGTAGCGGTTCATGATGCGATAGTACCTACCACTGCTACTCCAATAAGGTAGTATACTCGAAGTTTGCCAAAGTGCAACAAATGTAACTTCCACCACAACGGACCTTGCCATAAAATGCAGTGCTCTAACTGCAACAAGAAAGGATACACTTTCCGTTTCTGCAAATCTCCGGCAAGGCTGATCACCCAAGTTCCCGGTGCTGGTGTGGGCCAGGCTTGTTACGGATGTGGCGAAGTGGGTCACTATAAAATGGACTGCCCCAAAACAAGAAATGCCGGTGGAGCGGGAAGAGTTTTGGCTATAGGCCACGGGGAAGCAGTTGCTGACCCTACGGTGGTGACTGGTATGTTTCTCCTCGATAACTCTTATGCATGCATACTGTTTGATAGTGGAGCGGAGAGAAGCTTCGTAAATCATAAATTTGCTCTCCTACTTAAACAAAAACCACGCACACTTAAGGAACCATTCACTGTAGAAATGGCTAATGGGAAAACTCAGATCACGAATAACATATACATAGATTGTACCCTAACTCTAGATAGTCATTCATTTCCAATCGACCTCATGCCGGTCTTGATTAAAAGCTTCAACGTTATCATCGGCATGGATTGGTTGAGTCTTCATCGTGCCGACATCATGTGCTACGAGAAAGCAGTCTGTCTAAACCTCCTGACTAACGAAACTCTCATCATCTACGACGACAAACCCGACACAAGTCTTCGTATCATCTCGAGTATTCAAGCATAGAAGTATCTACGTAAGGAATATTATGCATTCCTTGCTCACGTTATCGATACGATCCTAGAAATAAAGGAACTAAAGAACATTTCAGTAGTGAGCGAATTTCTCGACATCTTTCCAGAAGAACTACCAGGATTACCTCCACAACGACAAGTCGAGTTCAGAATCGACTTAGTCCCAGGAGCTACCCTAGTAGCCAAGTCGCTTTAATGATTAGCACCAGATGAGATGCAGGAACTATCTGGTCAACTTAACGAGCTACTCAAAAAGGGCTTTATTAGACCAAGCTTCTCATCCTGGGGAGCACCAGTCTTGTTCGTTAAGAAGAAATACGGATCATTCCGTATCTGTATCGACTACAGAGAACTCAACAAACTGACGGTCAAAAATTGTTACCCTCTGCCTCGCATAGACGATTTATTTGACCAACTTCAAGGGGCGAGTTACTTTTTCAAAATTTATCTAAGAACCCAAATATTACCAGTTACGAGTGCTAGAGGAGGATGTTCCAAAGACAACCTTCCGAACTTGTTACGGACACTACGAGTTCGTGGTGATGCCATTTGGATTGACCAATGCGCCCGCAAAATTCATGGACTTAATGAATAGAGTATGTCACCCTTACTTGGATCAGTTCGTCATCGTCTTTATTGATGACATCCTAATCTACTCTTGAAGTAAGGAAGAGCATGGAGATCACCTGCGACAAGTTCTGGGAACTTTATGAAAGGAGAAGCTCTATGCAAAGTTATCTAAATGTGAATTTTGGATCCGAAGAGTCGAATTCTTAGGACACGTGGTTAGCGAAGTGGGAATCCATGCGGACCCATCCAAAACTAAGGCCATTGAGAATTAGTCAGCACCGAAGACGCCTACAGAAATTCGTCAATTTCTAGATCTCGTTGGCTACCACCGCAGATTCATACAGAACTTCTTACAGATTGCGAAACCTCTTACTACAATAACCCAGAAAGGTGTGGCCTTTGACTGGGAAGAGAAACAAGAAAAAGCGTTTCAAACACTGAAGCGAGCCTTATGCACTGCACTGATACTATCCCTCCCCGAAGGGATAGAAGACTTTGTGGTATACTACAATGCATCCAACCAAGAACTCGGTTGTGTCCTGATGCAACGAGGTCATCGCCTATGCCTCGAGACAGCTGAAGGCACACGAAGTTAACTACACCACACATGATCTTGAGCTGGGGGCAGTTCTGTTTGCCCTGAAGATCTTGAGACATTACCTGTATGGTACAAAAAGCATGATCTTTACAGACCACAAGAGTTTACAACACATATTCGATCAAAAGGAGCTCACACATGAGACAACGACGATGGGTCGAGCTATTCAATGACTATGAATGCAAAATTCGTTATCATCCGGGTAAAGCCAACGTAGTAGCAGACGCCCTAAGTTGGAAAGAATATTATGGTCGAAGGGTCAAATCACTGACGATGACCATCCATTCACACTTGTCCACACAGATAAAGGAGGCTCAACTTGAAGCCTTGAAACCTGAAAACGTGGCAAGTGAATCCCTTAGAGGAATGGATAAGAATTTAAAAGCCAAGGGTGGTGGAGCTTTATATTTCAAGGATCGGATCTGGACACCGAAACACGGTGGCTTCTGAGACTTGGTCATAACCGCGACACACAACACTCGATATTCCATCCACCCAAGTTCAGATAAGATGTATATGGATCTTAAAAAGTTATACTGGTGGCCTAACATGAAAGCAGAGATTGCTACCTTTGTGAGTATACACCTTACGCAAAGGTTAAGGTCGAATACCAGAAACCCTTCAATCTTCTTCAATAACCGGAGATACCAGAACGGAAGTGCGAGCGGATCACTATGGATTTCATAACCAAGTTTCCCAAGACAACGGGTGGACTTGATACCATATGGGTCATCGTCGATAGATTGACGAAGTTTGCAAACTTTCTGCCTATCAAAGAAACTGACACAATGGAAAAGCTTACGAGAAAACACATTAGGGAAGTCTTACAACTGCATGGTGTTCCTATATCCATTATCTCAGATAGATATAGTAGGTTCACTTTGAGGTTCTGGCAGTCCCTACGAAGTTCCCTAGGAACGAGGCTAGATATGAGTACAACCTACTATCCTCAGACCAATGGACAAAGTGAGAGAACCATCCAAACAATGGAAGATATGTTGAGAGCATGTGTGATCGACTTTGGGAAGGCATGGGATACTCACTTATCCATTGTCGAATTTTCCTACAATAACAGTTATCACACGAGCATCAAGGCTGCTCCATTCGAAGCCCTCTATGGCCGGAAGTGCAGATCCCCTCTATGCTGGGCTGAGGTGGGTGACACCCAGTTGGCTAAAGTACGAGTTTCTGACAACACTCTCACAGGTCCAGAAATGATTTGGGAAACGACAGAGAAGATCGTTCAGATTCGTGAATGATTGAAAGCCTCTAGAGACCGACAGAAAAGCTACGCAGAGAAACAAAGGAAACCTTTGGAATTCCAAGTGGGGGACCGTGTTTTTTTGAAAGTCTCACCTTGGAATTTCTTGATACGCTTTGGAAAGCATGGAAAGCTCAATCCAAGATGCATAGGGCCTTTCGAGATTCTTGCTAGAATCGGCCCTATAACTTACAAACTCAATCTACTGCGTGAACTCAGTAACGTACATCCTACTTTCCATGTCTAGAACTTGAAAAAGTGTCTGTCTAATGAGACACTTGTAATCCTACTCGACGAGATCGAGATCAATGAGAGCCTTAAGTTCGTGGAAGAACCTGTAGAAATCATGAACCGAGAGGTCAAGCAAACGAAACAAAGCCATATCTCGATTGTGAAGGTTCGTTGGAATGCCAAGTGAGGACCTGAATTCGTATGGGAACACGAGGATCAAATGAAATTGAAATATCCTCATCTCTTTAATTAATTATTTGTAAATACTTACTTGCTTAAACTCTAATTTTGGGACAAAATTCCTTCTAACAGGGGGAGATGTAACAACCCGAAGTTTCTAACTTTTACATCCTCCATCTTATCAAATTTAGCCTCGTTTTGCTATTTTACAATGTAGTTTTGGGTTTATATAAGTGTATTAGGCTTCGTATAATCAAGATAGGAGTCTTAGTAAGGGTTAGAATGTGTGTGACATCGCAAAAACGGGCCAAACACACCAAGCAAGGTGTGTGCGACCGCACACCTGAGTGTACGGCCAGCCAGTCGCACACAGCCGACCGCACACCCCCTAGCCACACACTCCTACTTATATAAGTCAACCTTAGTTATTTTTGAACCCTTTTCCCACTCCTTCAAAGCTGGAACACTTTCTCTCAAGTATCGTCCACATCTTCATCTTGTTCTTCATAAAAAGTAAGTACTACTTCCTTTGATTTGTTGATACTTGAACTTAACTAGCCTTCTTCCCTACTATGATCCATGAAAAACACATTTTTGGTGTTAGATCACCAAGAACACCAAGAGCACACAATAAGTTTTGGACCATAATCACCCCTTTCAAACCTCTATAATGTGTATAGACTTATCACAACTAGTTATATACTAAGAACACTTGAAATTATGCATGAAAAACATCATTTCGTATGATATTCAAGTGTGTGCGACCGCACACACCTCCATGGTGGCCGCACACCCCGGCCTCACACACAGATTTGTTGTGCATTTTGACCATACAATCCCTTGTATAGTCATATACCACTCATATACAATCTTATATGGTTGTAACACTTCATAATAAGTGTTTTATAGTCCTAAGGTGGTTCCAAATCAATAATTAGTTGTTTCATACACTAATTGTAAACATACATATGTCATCATTGGGTTAATAGGATTCGTTTGTGATCAAGTCTTCAATTGACACTTAACTTCCTATATCGATCTTACATTCGACTTATTCACAGACAGGTAAGTTCATACCCCTTATTAACCTTTGAAATGCTTTTAATAGTTTTTAAATGCTTTATGGTGGGGGGATACAAGTTGAATCATGTTAGTTATTTGGTCAATCACGTATGATTAATAACTAGCATACAAATAGATTTATCATACTTTAAACTGTTTTACCAAACAAATGACTTCAAACTGTTTATCAATCTATTTTACATGTCAAACTGTTCATCAAATTCACTTTTGTATACTAAACCTTTCTTTTACAGTTTTCAAACTTATATATTGTTAAAACCATGTCTACTACATATATAGTTATATAAATAAGGTTTGAAGGACATAGGGGAGATAAACCACTTTACTTCCTGTCCTTGTTTGGTTGTGGTCTTAAAGTACCCGGTTGTTTGTCCGAGTGTTGTTGAATCCTTAGTTATATATTATGTATATATGTATAGATATAAAGAATGTTTTCTCATTTCAGCACATTCAGTCATACAAACAAGTCTTCTAATAAACTATAATAGGTATAGTTTCGGGTTATACTACTTACTACTTCTATTCCAATGAAGCAAGAGTTAGTTCATTCATGAATCACTACTTATTACTATGAGTACATATACAACTCTACTAGGATGAGAATTTATACAACTATACTAGGATGAGAACGTATACAACTATACTATGATGAGAACATATACAACGATACTATGATGAGAAATAATACATTACATATACAAGTATACTTTAATATAAATGTGATCCACTGTATCGGAGCATGCCTTCATTGTCATGGCCAGAGTGGTAACCAGAATCTCCCGGAAGAAGAGCATGAGTTTGCGTATAGATCTATACTGGATTGACTATCCTACACCTTGCTGCTAGCTACAGCGGGACCTGCAGGTCTTCGTGTGCGAAATGTCATACCTTTTGACGACTTACATTGTCGTGTTTTCCAGTCGATAATATGGTACAATTAATCAAATAATACCTTGATATAAATCTGGTTTAAGGTAGTTAGTACAGTAGTAGTTCCTATAATACAACACTACAGTACTACATTAATTTACCCTTTACACAAGTCTTCCATTAACACTCATCTTCCTATATCGATCTTACATTCAACTTATTCACAAACAGGTGAGTTCATACCCCTTAATTAACCTTTGAAATGCTTTTAAATGTTTTTAAATGCTTTATGGGAGGGAGATACAAGTTGAATCATGTTAGTTATTAGGTCAATCGCGTATGATTAATAACTAGTATACAAATGGATTTATCATACTTTAAACTGTTTTACCAAACAAATGACTTCAAACTGTTTATCAAAATATTTTAAATGTCAATCTATTTATCAAATTCACTTTTGTATACTAAACCTTTCTTTTACAGTTTTCAAACTTATATATTGTTAAAACCATGTCTACTACATATATAGTTATATAAATAAGGTTTGAAGGACTTAGGGGAGATAACCCACTTAACTTCCTACCCTTGTTTGGTTGTGGTCTTGAAGTACCCGGTTGTTTGTCCGAGTGTCGTTGAATCCTTAGTTATATATTATGTATATATATGTATAGATATAAAGGCTTTTGTCTCAATTCAGCACATTCAATCATACGAACAAGTCTTCTAATAAACTATAATAAGTATAGTTTTGGGTTATACTACTTACTACTTCTAGTCCAATGAAGCATACAAGAGTCAGTTCATTCATGAGTCATTACTTATTACTATGAGAACATATACAACTATACTAGGATGAGAACATATACAACTATACTAGGATGAAAACATATACAACTATACTATGATGAGAACATATACAACAATACTATGATAAGAAATAATACATTACATATACAAGTATACTTTAACATAAATGTGATCCACTATATCGGTGCATGCCTTCATTGTCATGGCCCGAGTTGTAAACAGAATCTCCCGGAGGGAGAGCGTGAGTTTGCTTATAGATCTATACTGGATTGACTATCCTACACCTTGATGCTAGCTATAGCGGGACCTGCAGGTCTTCGGGTGCCACATGTCATACCTTTTGACGACTTACATTAATGTGTTTTCCAGTCGATATTATGGTACAATTAATCACATAATACCTTGATATAAATCCAGTTTAAGGTAGTTAGTACATAAGTAGTTCCTATAATACAACACTACAATACTACATTAATTTACCCTTTACATTTATTTGGTGATTACTTCACTTAAACATTAATGTACAAACTATATTTTGATAATGATAGTTACACTTGGGAAAATTACACACTTTTACAAGAAACAAACTTACAAAACAATTGTGCTAGAAAATATAGGATTTTCTAGGAGTTACAAACTTTTACAAACACTTACAAACATTCACATACTTTTACTACAAACGTTTACAAACTCGTAATTCAAACATTTTGATACAAATATAGACACTAAATACTTATGAACTCACCAACTTTAATGCTGACGAACTCTTTCAAAATAACTTGTATTCTCAAGTCATCAGTAGACAAGTACCAATGCCAGTTTTTGAGAAGATGGAGCGCATTCAAGATTCTTCTTATATTTTGATTTATGTTTTGGTGTCTTATATACTACAGAACACACTTATATTAAAATTATATCTTTAATGCATTGGATTATGTTGTTTACTTGTTTACTATTATACTGTGTTGTGATACTGTACATGATGTCCTCCACCCCAGAACGTTTCCGCCGTTCTTGGTTTTGGGGTGTGACACTATCTATTGGAGATATTTCCTGAGCTGCTTGTAGATGTCTACCAATTATCACCGTAGTTGAAGTTTGAAATACTGCTCTCTATGGAATCCCTACACCTAAATGAAGTCATAGCTCTATCTCACCATCTCCCCTCTTATCTGTTTCTGCCACAGTCAAGAAGATGTCGTTCAGGTGGTTGATTTTCGTCCTTTTTCTTTTACTTGCCCTAATTTTTCGATATTATAAACTTTGGAAAACAGAGAAAGGAACTTAAGGGTAGGTGATTTTCTTCGTTCTTCTTTTACTTGCCCTGATTTTTCTTCCTCGATCCCTTCTAGATTAGCGTTTCTTTTAAGTTTTTTGTTTCAATTTTTGTATTTTTTTTAATTTTTGTTTGGATTTTCCATGTTAACAACTTAACTAGAGTTATGATGTTTATAAATCCCAATAGTTATATGCTCATCAAATCTTCATTTTTGTATCATTGAGGTAACAATTGTAAATTTTTGATTTGTCAAATTGCTTAATACATATATTCTAATCATCATGTATTATGTATACTCACCTAATGAAACAAAACAAACAGAGGTTATTAAAGTAAGTGGTGATTTTGGTCTTTTTAGTTTACCCAACAAAAGCCAAAGTGGGCGCTGCATGAAATAAATTATGACGTGTGTCCTGTAAGTTCCTTCAAACTTTGAGAGTTTAGTTTGTGTGTATTATTATTTATTTTTCATATTTCTAAATGTTTCGTCGGGTATTTCTGTGAGGTACATAAAGATTTCGAGTTTCTAAGTTTAAGACTTCATTTTTTCTGATTTAGGGTTATCTCTACTACTCATGGATTCTGAAATTATAATCATACAATAGTCTTTGTCGATTATTTGGTAAGTATTGTGTCGTTTTATTGGATTTAATGTTGAGAAATATGATTTTTCTTGGAAGAGAAACTGCAGAGAAGTTATGCTACATAAAACAAGAACTGTTGTATGGTATTTTCTAATTGGTGTGGAAACATGATTACAACTTGAACCTCAAATGATTTTCAACCATAAAAATTATGAACTACCTTTTTTAAAGGGAGGCGTTTAGAGTCGACTATCTCTTGATATGATAATATCAATACTCACTTCACTTTTAGATTTATTATTATTATTATTATTATTATTATTATTATTATTATTATTATTATTATTATTATTATTATTATTATTAGATTACTAGTTTTATTGGTTAGTTAATTAAGGAACTAATGGACAAGGGATGCCAAGGTGCCTCTTCTCCACCTTTTGTAGACTTCATATTAGATCCCATGTTGGCCTGCTTGTTGCTTCCTATTTCTCTCTCCCTATTTCTTGATCTCCACACAGACCACTGTCCAGGTAAAGGCCTTGAACTTTATTCACTTTAGATTTCATCACTATTTCTATTGTGTTTTTTTTTGTGGTGTAAACATGGGAAAGAAGAAATTATTTATAGAATGTGACTTGTACATTGATGATATCACATTCTTGAAGATTTGGTAATGAACATTTTAAAGGCTTGATATGCATTAGAAGGAACGAATGGGCAAGGGTATTGATTTCATGGTTAGTAACGAAAGGATTTGCCAACACATGATTATACATGTATTTAAATATCTTTTAACTGCTCCTACCTTAGAAATATGGAATGCTTTGTTTTAATTTGTATTTGACTTGTAGATTGTCTAAAGAGTTTTAGGCATAGTAATAGTTTTGCTTCAATCTTTATGAGCACTTAGAAAATGGGGATTTTGAGTATTGGGTAAACCCACACTTAGAGAATTACTTCATGGATTTTATCATGAGTAATTTTGAGACGATAACATCTTATATTTTTGAAACGAAGATAGATGACTTGTTGTTTACGAGTTAGTTGTGCATTGGTAATGTGTAAATGCATCAGTAACTTGATGTTATAAAAAGTCTTGTTGTACATGATTTGATGAGTAAATAGTACAAGCATATAAGTCAATGTTTATTCGTTCCTTTATGCTATAATGGGAAAAACGATATCTTTAGGCTGCTCGATGATTTGATGATGACATCTAAAGTGCTTGGCCAAGCCTACACTTAATTGATGTGTTCAATTGGTAGTCTGATTTCGGTCATCATAAATTAGAAATCAGGAAAGAAAACCTTGGACAATGAGATTGATAATAATCCATGTTTCATGTCTATACAATATCATGTAGAACAGAGGAATATTTGATCACTTATCTTAGGACACGTAACTGACTGGGCCAGAGTTCGACAACGGCTTTTGAGAGCTAAAATTTGCTAATCGGTGTTAGAAGTTATACTGATAACTATAGTTATTAGACCTATCCAAGTGGGAGACTATTGTATTAGGTGTCTAAGCCCATAACTATGATTAGTATATGCTTGAATTGATAGTCACACAAGTCATTTAGGTTGCCGTCAAAATTAGCAATTAGACGAATGATTTTTGGAGAGAGAGTTTTGATTTATTATTTGATTAATAAATTTAAATAAATTATTTTTTAATATATTATGAAAATAATGTACTAATTAGAAATAGTAATATTTAATAAAAATTTAATCAGCAAATAATTAGAATTAATTTTGGGATTAATGAAATTAATTAAAAGTGCAGGCACTGAAGCACAATTGTTCAATAGTTGAGCAAGAAGCAATATAAAACCATCCATATAGGTTGGATGATTTCTTGAAGCCTAAGGGTTTCTAGAATTATCCTATATGGATAAATGGAAAGTGGATAATTAACTGGTTTAAGATAATATTGGATTAGTGCTATTATCCTAGGTGGATAAACAGCAAAGTGGATAATTGTATGGTTTAAGAAAAATCTTGGATTATGGATTATCTAGGGTTTCCTGACTGAACTATAAATAGGGCATAACCCTATTATTTTTGGCCACTCAATCCTTTGAAGAGCTAGCCGAAAATTTTAACCTCCCTCCTCACTCTCAGTTGTCTTCTTTTACTAGTGTTGGGTATGAACCATTATAGGCATGACATTTGTGATGCTTGCTCTCAAGGCTTCAACAACACAAGGATTTGCAATGTTATTACTATATAACAATCAATGTATGATTTTCTTAATCCTAATTGTGTATTTCAAAAATATGCTAGTATGCTAGGGTTTTCTATTTTGTTTTTTAAGTTTTATGTTCAATTAGAGAAAACATAGATCAATTTAGGGTTGCATGCACACATAGGATTTATATGTTTTGCATAATACCCATGAGTTTTGTCTTAGCACTTTGACGTTTCCCTTGACTTGTACTATATATGATTATTGCTAAATCTTAGTATGATATTTCTTATGACTAAAGATCATCTAGATTCCTCAAAAGTTCCAACATCTACATCAAGATCTATCAAATATGGAATAACCTAGGAGGATCATACCAGAGGTAGGGTCTGTTTGGTACACAAAATATACTATTTGGAAGTCCCACTTTAAACACCTCACTAAATACATCATAGACATCACGCCCGTAAGTAAATCGATCAGTAAAATGACTTTTCAATCACTGATAAATCTTGATTATAGGTTCATAATAACAACTATAACTATAATTATAAGTTACACTTAAAGAAGAGTAAGTATAACTCAACTTACATAGTATTTTGCTAAAAACCGGGAATTATGCAGATATAACATTGAATCACGAGCTTCTAATTGTCGGGCTCCTAGGGACCTTTGGATTTGCCAAAACTTAATTCTTAAGTAGATTTCTGACCCCAAAATAGAGAGAAAATTGAGACAGGAACCTGGAATGTGTGGGAAATTGAATGAGACTTGAATCCAATTTATCGGGCATTTTTGGCTTCCATGCCATGTGCTTGGTTGGTGTGTGTTGGACACTTGGTCAATGGTCGACGCAACATTTGTGGCTGATGATATAGTTGTGGTTATGTTGGAAGATATTTTGATCGATGATCGCATGAATTATGTTGAGTGGCTAGTTGCGATTCTGGACAGGAATTCGAAGGCCTTGCAGAACAAGGTATTGAGATTGCTCAAAGTTTAGTGACATCATTGGATGGGCTCTAAGTGGACTTGGGATCCCGAGGATGAAATGCATGAACATTACCCCGGTCTATTCGCAACTGAGGTCATTAGGGTGAAGTCTAATTCAAGTGGGGGTGAATTGTAACACATTTTCTTCATGTATATTTCTTTATAATTTAAAAGTTTAGATTTTTGAGAAATAAGGTTCTACGTGTGTAATGACCCAACTTTTTACAATAAAATTTTTATTTTTAATTAGTCATACATATGTGCATAAACTATGAAATCCCAAAACAATTGTTTTCAATCCACATTCATTACAAGTTTATTTAAAAACATCAGTGTCCCATAACATATCAGTGAAAGAGAGAGTGCACACCACGCCATCACGCCTTGTCGTTTCCCTTGGGCTTAGATGTACCTAAAACAAATCCACAAACGGTAAGCTGCAAGCTTAGTGAGTTCCCCAGAGAATACCCACACACAACCACATACAACGTATCAAACTAGCTAAAACAACTATACATATCTCATAAGCCATGCATACAACAGATAGGGATGCCGTGGGCTGGTCCCCACGGTCTAACTCTAAGATGCTATGGGCTCCCAAAATGTTCTTACACCTAAGTGCCATGAGCTCTCCCATGGACTTTGATAGGAAAGCCATGGGCTCTCTACATGGTCTTATATCCGAGTGCCATGCACTCTCCCATGGTCTTCGATAGGAAAGCCTTAGGCTCTCCACATGGTCTTACATCCAAGTGCCATGGGAGAGCCCATGGTCTTCCATACATACATACCACATCTAATACTAGTATACTTCTCAGCTCATACCAACTATCAAGCCAAATAATACCATTACCTCTAGTGTACTACATATCATGAAATGGGCCGGCCTTGATGCCCTAGATCCATTGTTATGGTGAGGGGACTCACCTCTGTCTGCTGAATACGAAAGTTGATCTTCTAGTAGTCTGTAACCTCCCGTGCTGAATAATAATATTAATCAATGTTAGGACTTCACTTAATCAAAGGAAAACCCAAACCCCAAGTCCTTCCAAAAAGGCCTAAATATCCTTTTTGTGTTAATGGGCCCAAAGTCCATGTCCATAATCATTAATGGGTCTCTTGGCCCGATAAGGCCTTACCATCACACCAATGGCCCAAAACATATGAAATGGCCCACTATTCTCATAATACTACAAGTCCAATAACCCAAATGGGGCCTAACAGTTCAAAGGCCTAAAATAGATCCAAGCCCATCGGTGATGCGTACGCTTAGTGTACCATCCTGGTACACACAACTTACTAGGGTTTTGGGACTTATGCACGATGTACACTGGGTTACGCCCAACGTACTAACATATTCAGCCCTTTTTCCATTAAGTGCTTCATACTCGATTCTTTTACGTCAAAAAGTCATCTCTAAGCATAAAAGACGACCTAAGGCATAAAGTTGGCAACTTAATTGCCTTTGCATGTCCCATATGCTGTCCTAACACCTTCATTAAGACCTTTTTAAAGCTCTTAACCCATACTTGAGGTCAAAAACCCCACCAAGAGTCCATTTTTATGTTGAAAAAGGACTAAGGGACCTCAAATCTATCATTTCCATCCTCTGGAGTTGCTTATACATAAGTGGAGGTCCAAAATCAACCAAAGAGACGAAACTAGAAAACCCTAGCCAGATCTAGAGATTTTAAGTGGAAAGATGCAAGCTTTATACCTCCAAAAGCTCCTCAAGGTCGAATATATTCAGATTCTTGAAGTCCAAGGCCACTCCAAGCTTCTTTTCCAACCTCTTCTTTTTGAATGAACATTATAAGGGTCACAAATGCACTCTTAAAGCTCAAAATGTATTCACAAATGATATTAGGGTTACAGAGACGTTTGAAGGTGAAAGGGGTTGATGAGGGTGAGGCTCAAATGAGTTAAGGGTGTTTATATATGTCTCATGTCCAAAAATTTGGGTTTGGTCATTCGGCACGTACGCCTAGTGTAATTCTGGTACGCCCAGCATACGTGCTACCCCTCCGCGATCACTCATGCATAGTATGCTAAGCGTACTCATAAGTACGCCCAACGTACTTAAGGGACCAATATGCTAAAAATAGAGTTTCTTCAAGGGTTTCAAGTCATGCATGGATTGGGGTGTTACAACTCTCCCCCACTTGAACTAGACTTCGTCCTCAAAGTCTGTAGCTGTGAATAGATAAGGGTAATGCTCCCGCATATCCTCCTCTGGTTCCAACATCCATTCAGATCCTTTTCGGTACTGCCATTGCACCTTTACTAGCTTTACATCCTTGTTCCGAAGGCCCTTCGTCTTCCTATCTAAAATGGAAACCGGCCTCTCGATGTAGTTCAGGCCCTTATCCACCTGAATATCATCCAACGAAACGACTGCGGACTCGTCACTGACACACTTCCGAAGCTCAGACACGTGGAAGGTGTTGTGAATTTGGCTAAGATCCTCTGGCAGAGCCAGGAGATATGCCACCTTGCCCACCCAGGTTGTGATCCTGAATGGGCCTATATACTGAGGGTTGAGTTTGCCCCTCTTCTAAAACCTAATAATCCCTTTCCAGGGAGACACCTTCAGCAACACGAAATCCACCTCCTGGAATTTAGGATCTGATCGCTGCCGGTCAGCATAACTTTTCTGATGGCTCTGCGCAACCTGTAATCGGTCGCGCACTTGCTGAATCAGCCGGATAGTATTGAGCACTACCTCAGTTCTCCCCATGACCTGGTGTCCAATCTTGTTTTAACAAACTGGTTCTACATCTCCGACCATATAGCATCTCGAATGGAGCTCGGTCGGTACTGGCATGATAACTACTATTGTACGAAAACTCCGCCAGTGGGAGGTACGTGTCCCAACTGTCTCTAAAATCCAACACGCATGCCCGGAGCATGTACTCCAGTGTTTGGATCATCCTCTCGATCTGGCCATCGGTCTGGGGGTGATACGTCGTATTAAAATGTAGTTGAGTACCTAGTTCCTCGTGGAACTTCTTCCAGAACCTGGATGTAAACCGGACATCCCTATCAGAGACTACCGACTCTGGCACCCCGTGCCTAGACACTACCTTTCGTACATTAATATTCGACAACTTCTCTACGGACATACCCTCGGAAATCAGAATGAAGTGGGCTCTCTTCTTCAGTCTATCTACGATCACCCAAATGGCATCTACACCCCTATCCATCCTCGGTAACTTTGTGATGAAGTCCATAGTGATCTCTTCCCACTTCCACATGGGAATGGGTAGTGGTTGTACCCTGCCATGAGGCTACTGATGCTCGTCCTTGACCTTCCTGCTGGTCAAGCACTGCTCCACGAACCAGGAGATCTCCCTCTTGATGCAGGGCCACCAATAACTCAGTCTCAAGTCTCTATACATTTTCGTAGCTCCTGGATGTATAGAAAACTTGGACTTGTGTGCCTCCTCTAATAGCCTCTGTCTCACTCCCCCTGACACTAGTACCCACACCCAACCACATTGCATCAATCGACCACGACTATCCTTGACAAACAAAGGATATTGGCCTCGAATTTTCTCTATCTTCCCATTCTCTTTCTTCAGCCCATCGACCTAGGCCTCTTTGATCATTTCCAAAAAGGAGAAGTCGTTGTCATCCTCATACAAATGTTCCCAGTCGAGGAGCCTACCATATTGCGCCTCAACGCATTGGCCAATATGTTGGCCTTCCCCGGGTGGTATAGGATCTCACAATCATAATCCTTCAGCACATCCAGCCACCTCCTATGATGCAAGTTGAGGTTCTACTGATCCATCAAGTACTTTAAAATCTTATGATTGGTATAGATGGTGAAGCGCACTCCATACAAGTAGTGCCTGCAAATCTTCAGGGCAAACACCACTACCCCTATGAGGCTTCAACTGCCTCGAGGCGTAAGCTATCACGTGCCCCCTCTGCATTAGTACTGCACGTAACCCTGAGTTTGATGCTTCATAGTACACCATCAAATCATCCAACCCCTCAGATGATTTCTATGTGGACTCCCACATAGAATTCGTCCATTTCTTACTTATGGATCCTAAGCATAACCTTGTAACTATCTTATAATTACAACATTAGTCCCCTTGATTTAATTAATCTCTTTTGACAACAAATCTAATTCTAAATTAATTCTTGACCAATATTAATTAAACAATATGATTTCTCCTTTAATATATTATTCATATAATATATTAATAAACCATAATAGCGACTTTCTCCATTATTTATCCAGTCAAATTGCTTTGGTGAAGTAACCCAAAAGGATCATCCTACAATCGGGTCAAGTACATACCAACTATAGTTATGGGCTTAGACAGATAATCCAACAAGTTATATCTTAGTTTGGTTATCTGCTAGTGTCTAGATTATGTTATCAAGGATTGTGATATGCGATTCTGCATTCTGGGAGTCATCGATGAATCTTCAGAGGTTCGTATCTTGCTAAGTGGGTTCAGCGTGTTCCTTTGTTGTTTCGGGTCTTTATCGGGATCAATTCAAGAGTATTCATGTGAGGATTTTTGGTCAGGGTTAGCAAGTTAGTTCTCCAATGAAGTCAGGGTTCAGTGGTTTTATCATCTATTAGGGTATGATCGACAGTTTCCTATGGAAGAAATTTTCGGTTCAAGCATTATCGTTGTTAGGAGAGGAGCGGTAGTAGGAAGATAGGAGTGTGATTGTGAGTTTTTTGGTCATCGTATGCGTCAGGGAGTTGTATTTTGCATGGATTATCTTTGGTTAGAGTTTAGTGATTTTTTTAGGATGGAAGTTGGAGTGGATATTCGTTAGTACATGGAAAGGCTTGAGGTTTTTAGTCGCAAGCATAAGAACCTAAGGAATCGACATGGTATCACAGAAATTGATTAGGATTGTTAGTCTAGTTAAGGGTTCAAGAGTATTCTTCAGGATTTTAGGAATTGGGTGATCATTAAGTTTGGATAACAATGGAACATTCGTATTGAATTAGTGTAGGTCGTAGGCTGTTCTTGCTATATGAGTTTGATTGTTTGGTAATCCATCAGATTTAAGGGATGAGAGAACATTGTCAAATCCAAGTGGGGGAGAATCGATCAAGTTCTCCATAAGGCAGGAAGGGTATGAACTAGGCCGAGCCTCACATCTTTGTCAGAAGGAGTGACGACCGAAGTGGCCGATGAGACCAAGATTGTGTAAGTGTGAGTTCAGGAAACTTCCAACCGTTGGTCGGTGTCTTCTTTATTATGCATAGCAGTCTTGTGGTTGAGCCTAGGTTGAGGGTTTCAGAATTTGAAGTATGACCCAAAAATCTGATTGGATGCAGTGGGATGCAGGTTTCTGCTCAGGATGAGTGGAGTTGTGATGGTTTGAGGTGTGGGTTCCATTTTTATGGTAGAGAAAGCTCTTATGATTGTGTCTTGGATTGGTTCTAATTACAAATGGCATCAAGATAATTCAAGGAAATATTATTGATTTTCAACTTGTGTATGGAGTAGCTTGTTATTCGGAGGAGATGTTAGGTCACTTGTAGTTGGGATTGGATAATCTCAAAGTAAATGATTTGATCCTATTGTGCAACTCTTATTCGAGTCTAACCGTTGTAGGGTTAATTCTCCTACTCAAAGGATTATTTGAGCCTTCTAACAAGTATACGTGTTCTATAGGTATATTTAGTCGGTGAACCTATTTTCTAGTGGAAACCTCAAGTCATCAGAAGTTGAGTAGTCAGTTGGGAGATAAGTGGAATGGACTCAACAATAATTTAGTATGGGCGGTATATCAGGAAGTCATACTATCTCGAGGCTTCAAAATTTAGATTGTGTAGATGTGGTTATGTTGCAAGTGATTAATTTTAGGTGGAGAAAGGATTCATTTATCTTCAGGTTGGAAAGCCCTGCAAGGGTTGGTTTCGGTTGTTGTAGGGAAGGCGGGGGTATGCTCGAGATTGTGGTTGTGTTACTCAGGTTGTTTGACGTGTCGGGAATGGTAAGGAATGATTTCGAGGACGAAATCTAATTTAAGTGGGGGTGGAGTTATAACACCCTGTTTCAAATCATTTTCCATTTTAGGGAGGTGATCAGGGATTGGGTATTCATAGGCATATGACCCTTGAAGAATTTAGATTTAGACTAGTTTGGATTGAATAATGTAATTTGGATGATTCAGGTATTTGGTTTGTGTTTCAGAGTCAAAGGATATTTTTGTAATTTTTTAGTTCGAGCTTCGATGGAAAATAGATGTTTATTCACGATTTGGTAAGGAACGTACGCGTTGATAGAAGTGTAGATCTTCTTGTTACCTTTTAATTTATATAACGATCATCAGAATCAGAATTACAATGAAGAATTTATGGTCTTCGGAATATGTTAGGGTTTGTGGGGAAACCCTAGTACCCGGGGCATACCTAGGGAGTACGCAAGGTGTATTCATGCAAATGGGATTACGTTTCTTGCAATGTTGAGTATGCTTAGCGCACTACAAGGTTCAGATCGGGGTTGTGCGACATCGTACACAGGGTGTACGAGGAGTACACCGGGCATACGAAGGAAAAGTGAAAACCCTAATTCTTGGAGTTGTACCCTATATAATATCATTAAGTCTTTTTGGTTGGTCCATATATCAGCCTCAAAATCCCCAAAACCCTAGAAATCGTCTGTAAGCTTCCATGGTTGTAATTTTGAGCACATGATGTGCATTTTGGTGTTTTTGGATCATTTCCAAGAAGATGAAGTTTGATACAAGGTTATGAATCAAGGATGAGCTTTTGGATCTAGATTATGTGCTTCATTTCCGTCCTTATTGAGGTAAAAAGCTTTTTATCTTATTCATTGTTTTCTTAGATGCAAATTGTATGAGTTTTTGGTTCATTTTAGTCCCAATAATGAGATCTAGTGGTTTGGTACCACTCTAGGAGCTGCGAGTTGCCACCCTTGGTGTTTCAGTGGTTCCACATGCTTCAAGTTGTCTCAATTAGGGTTTAGAATCCACCATGCTTGAGATAGTGTCAATTTGATGAAATTATAATTCTTTATTTTGAAGTTGGATTCTTTTGGGGCATGCAAAGTCATCAAGTCAACGACTTTATTGTTCTAGATCTTCTTTAAGACGCAGTTCTATGGTTTGGACTCCTGGTCTTGAGCATTAAGTTCTTATTGGTGTTTTCGGCTTAACAGATGAGTACGTTGGGCGTACAAGATTGTACGCACATAGTAGAAGACAAATTACATGTACGCTTAGCATACATTTGAGTACGCCCCTCGTACTCAGTCAGGAGGATCTTAGGCTTTGGGGCTTCATGTTGGGCCTACTTTTTGGGCTTGGGTGTTTGAGTTCTTAATGGGCCATCTGAGTATAAGTGTCTTGGACTATAAATTTTGGTTGGGCTTTAGGGTAAACCCCATGTAAGGCATTTGGGGCTAATTTGGAAAATTGGACAATTTAGGCCTTGGTTGATTATTTGACTTTTGAACCTATTAGGTTGTGAGTATGGGCCTTGGTATTTGACCAAGCTTGGTAAGGGATAAGATGGTCTTTTACCTCGAGTATGGATTTATAGTTATGGTTTGGAACCCAATGGATACCTGGGGTGCTGTTTTCATATTGACAATGCGAGGAATCTGTCAGCTACTAGCTCGGGATCGTCTGTGTGATTCGGCTAGAGCTGTTCACTATTTGGTTATAACCGAATTGTCCAACTGGACAATTTGGATTGGACTATTTGGTTTGGATATTTGGATTTTTGGAATGATTTTCAGCTAAACCAAATTATTATTTTAGATTTCGAATTGGTTTTGGTTTATAAAATAAGAACTGAATAGTGCAAAAAACTAAATAATAACTTATTATTTAATTTTAATATATATCTTTATGTCTTATCACGGTCAACGGCGAAAACACCGGGCAGTGTAACGTCATTACTTGTATCATAGTTATCAACTTTCTGAAAACAAATGCATTTTAAAAATACGTCAACATAAAGTTGGTGAGTTCATAGGTTTTGACTCTAAGTAGAAATAGTACTTTTTCCGAGTTTCAAAAGTATAGAATATAGTTTGAAAATGTCATTTTTACTCTCCGACATTTAGTATACATCTATTAGGTGTAATAGTTTACTTACAAAATAAATGTTGTTTTTAAAGTATCATTTTAACTCATACTTGTTTCTAACATATAGTATATATATATATATATATATATATATATATATATATATATATATATATCCTAGGTATCATGGTTTACTAACCAATTAAGTTGTATACCTATGTGTTTCATATATTATAAATATAAATGTTTGTAATTCAATACAAATGAAGGTTACTATGTATAAATCATACTTCAATCCTATACATGTAAAAAAAATGGCTACGTATAAATCTAATTTCGATTCTATACGAGTATGTAGGATAGGCATAGTTGTCTAGTTAATATACAAGTAGTATGCCAACCAGTTTCTTGTACCTAGAGTATAAGCCTTTGGGAAACTTATACTTTAACATTTATAATTATATATCGACAAAGTATAATGCTTCGAAGTCTGTTTTAAATTCCTCTTGTTATATAGATTTTATAGTGTTAGAGTTTCTCATAACTTCTTCATGCGAAGTTAGATTTGGATGTTTTCTATATTTTTGGAATCGTATGGACATATACTTTGAGTTGTATCATAAACATGTATGAAAGTTCATATTTGTATTAGAATTTATCATGAATTACATAGTAAGTTTATCACGTTACTAGTTTAACAAAAACGCATTACATGATTGGTATAATCACATGTGATTGTCCTGAAATCTATTTTATACCAGATACCACCGAAGGGTTTTGGATAGCTTCCCTACTTTCTATTACGATTTCCCTACCACATTCTAACTTCATTAAATTCTTAACTTTGGACATTCCTTCTTCATATGTCCAATTTCACCAAACTCAAAACATGCTCATCCTCCATCATATCCTGTTCCGGTGTTTGTTCCTTAATTTTCTATTGTAGGTGTTTACCTCCTATAGTAATTCGCAGTCTGTCCCTTCTTTTTGCACTTCATGCAAATATAATAGCCACCTGCATTCTGATAGTTACATTAACTACACCATGAACAGTTACCTAGGTGATGATGGTTGCACTGAGTGCACCATGGGAATCTTCTAGCATACTTCTTTGGTTGTATGAGTATTGTTGTTGTGGCTGCATAATTAGTTGCCACATCTTGTCTCTCCTCAGATGATTGTCTTGGATTCTTCCCATTAAATTTGCGCTTGTTCGTTCCAAATTCGGGAGACTCAGCTATAAATCCCACTTGGATTTCTATGCTAGTTAGTTGATAAGCTATTTACTTGGTATTGTCATATGTTAAAGGATTCGATGCGATCACCATTCCTTTGATTTGTGACGATAGACCCCAGATATATCGCTTAATCTTCTTATATTGGGGGGTTACAAGAGCTGGACACATCACCGCAAGATCATTGAATCTAGCGGTATAAACATTTATCTCGGAATCCTTCATTGTTAGGTTCCACAGATCTTGTTCCAGCTTTTGTATTTCCTCTATTAGACAACACTCCTCTATTAGCATCCTCTTCAGCTCTTCCCATTTCATGGAGTTTGCAGCATTAATTCACATTGTATTAACATGATTGTTCCACCATGTTAACATTGCATCAATGAACGTACATGCAACAAATTGTACCTTACAGACGTCCGGACAGAAGCTTCTTTGAAATACTAATTCTGCCTTTTCAATCCGCCAGGCCAAGTTAACAACCCCTTCCATTCCATGGAATCTCTTAGGTTTACAATTCATAAAATCCTTGTAGGTACACATTATGGTGGTCCCTACATTACCTTCATTTCTAACTCTTCTTGTTTTGATGTTAGCTAGAGCTGCAACAATTCTCTGAGCTATAATTTCTTCAAGTTTTGCAGAACTTATGGGAGGGTTTGTTTCTAGTGGTGGTGGTTGCGGTTGTTATTGTTGTTGTGGTTTTGGTCGTTGGTTAAGGTTTAGACAAGAGCTACTTCTTCTAGGCATTTTGTTTAGTTCCTATACATTTTGGATCACCAAGTGTTTAGTTTATCCAATATTACTCCCAATTTAAATAATTCATATAGTTGTACACCTACACCTAGTTGTGATATGATCTATGTACATATAAACTTTAGTTGGAATATTTTATCTAAATCCTTAAGATCGAAAAATTCCGGGTGTTTAGGTGTATTATCATCGTGAGTTTGAGTCTTCATATATGACTCTATATTTATTATTTATTATATTCATGATCTACTAGTCATTATTTGTTACTTCAGGGCTAGCTAATAAGGCACCGGCCAGTCATGTCAGTCGGAGGGCAGGATGATTTTAGCATATAGCCATTCTGAATTCTAGCAACCTAAGCGACATGTGTATCTTGTCACCGCTCCCGTAAGTAGTCCTTCAGTAGTATAATTAATAATACTTTTTATTTGTAGGTTAAGGGATATACCTAAACCTAATAGAGTAAGCCCTAAACTATAGTCATGCTTCTCTAAGAAAGTACTAATTCACTATAGTTATCAGCGCTGATACCAATCTGTCACACCCCGGTCGGCGGAGAAAACACCAGGCAGTGTAACATTATTGCTTGTATCATAGTTATCAACTTCCTAACAACACATGCATTTTAAAAATACGTCAACATAAAGTTGGTGAGTTCACAGGTTTTTACTCTGAGTAGAAATAGTACTTTATCGAGTTTCGAAAGTATAGAACATAGTTTGAAAATGTCATTTTAACTCTACAAAATTTAGTATATATATTAGGTATTATAGTTTACTTAACAAATAAATATAGTTTTGAAAGTATCATTTTTAACTCATACTTGTTTCTAACATATAGTATATATATCCTAGGTATAATGGTTTACTTACCAATTAAGTTGTATGCCTATGAGTCTCATATATTATAAATATAAATGTTTGTAATTCCATACAAACTAAATTTACTACGTATAAATATTATTTCAATCCTCTACGAGTAAAAAAATGGCTACGTATAAATCTTATTTCAATTCTATACGAGTATGTAGGATAGGTAGAATTGTCTACTGAATATACAAGTAGTATGCCAACCAGTTTCTTGTACCTAGAATATAAGACTTCAGGAAACTTATACTTTAACATTTATACATATATATCGAAAAAGTATAATACTTCTAAAGTTATGCTACCATGAGTCTGTAACGGCGGCCATATGACGTAGTTTTAAACCCCTGGTTATTGTTACAAGGATCACACCTTGTGGTAGTTTCCGCACACTTCATCAACGTCGGAATGTAGTAAATTAGGCAAGTTCATCACCTGCCAAAGTTGGTTGTAGCTAACTAACATGGGTGGGAATGTCAACCCATATCATATTCATACACAACTTCCTCGCTCGCACGCGATTAACAGTTACGCGTCGGAGGATTTTCCCTAAGATTTCCATTCTTAGTTGATGAATAAGGTAGCTCATGTTGACTTGTCAAGTTCCATTAGTTCTAGTAATGAAATCATATTCGTGTCTAAAAACCTAAGTTATTAGACTATGCTTTGAGCATTACTCCTAATATTAATAATACTTAGGGAGTACAATAGCTATAATTTGAGTTAAAACTGGGTTTTATCTTGACATAAAACCAATAATAGCAACATACTTCATAGATATATAGAACTCCGGAATATACCTTTAGGGTTATATTAATTACATAACCTGTTTTATCTTGACATAAAATCAACAATAGCAACATACTTAGTAATTAGTATATAGAACGTCCGAGTATAACTCCAGAACTATATCACACATAACATATATATATATATAGCTCCCAAGTATAACTCAGGGTCTACATTTGTATAATTTTATGCTAAAAAGTTTACGATAGTTTTATGTTTTCAAAATATTAGATTCAAAACGACAATATCTCGGTTAATATAACTATCTATGTTGACACAAATACACTATCATATAGACATAATTTAACTTAAATACAATATTTAGCATGTGGTTTCCCCTGAAAACATTTAAAGGTGGGGTCGTGAAACTCACTTTAGTGTCGTGCTTTGATAGAATCTAATCTAAGAACGGTCAGTTGTTCGCAATTGTCGGGTTCGTGATGTGAAATGGCCTTAGTAAATGAGAGAGAGAAAAGAAATGGTGTAGGGAAGCTTAGGTCGAAGCCTCTACTTATAGGATGATTTTTGACTTCCCACATCTTGAGAATCAAGGCTCATTTCGTGAGCTATGGCAAGAGTCATCCCATAGTCTTCCCAGGTGTTTTCTCGGCTTGATTAGTGTCCTGCAGCATCCTCACGTCATGATAAATCCTTGCTCACATCATGAGCTTTTGGGTTATCGTTCCATAGACTTCTAGCTTCGAAATGTGGAGTATTTAGTTTTTTATGCTCACGTCGTGAGTTCAGTCAGATTAGGGTTTCTGACACGTGTCATGCTCTTAGACAAGTGTATATTCGGAAGGTCATAAATTTTGCATACGTACTCCATTTTTGACGTTATTTAAATCCATGTGTAGGTAATTCCGAAAACTAAAACTTTTTTAGACTCTAATATCTAATTCTAAGCATGTTTTAAATTCCTCTTGTTATAGATATTTTATAGTGTTAGAGTTTATCATAACTTATTCATGCAAAGTCAGATTTGGACGTTCTCTATATTTTTGGAATCATATGGACGTACACTTTGAGTATTATCATAAAATATGTATGAAAGTTCATAATTTTATTATAATTTATCATGAACTACATAGTAAGTTTATCACATTACTAGTTTAACAAAATCACATTACATGATTGGTATAATCACATGTGATTGTTATTGACCTATTTTGACTAGTGTTACACTTTAATCATTTATAAAATTAATTAATTATTTGTTTAAGTATTAGAAACTTTCATCCAATATAATACCTTAATATACACTTCTTATCGATAGTTTTTTTGTCAATGAAATATTAGACTATAATCAATTTTTATTAATAGTTGTTTATAAATTATAACTAAAAAGATTTTTTAGTTACTTTTATAGAGTTGGCTAATACTTTATGTTATACATTTTTAAAATGTGTTGCCTCTTAAAAACCGAATTGTAAAAACCGATGCACCGAATTTTAATTTGTTTGGATTTGGATCAGATTTCAATTTAGTTTGGACTATTCGGATCCAAGTTTTAATAACCAAAATCTATTTGGATTTACTTGATCAGATTGCATTAAACCGATCCATCCAAATGAACACCCCTAGATTCGGCAGTGCGAGGTGAGTCTCCTCACTGGGGTTAGCGGGTCGAAGGCACCAATGTCAGCCCATGGTTTTATGTTAGGATGCTAGATGTATGTTAGACTCTTGCACATGTTATATGTTGATATGCTTACCGAGAAATGCCCGATGCTAGGCGGGGCCAGATGAGGACATCGTATGTTAGTTATCGGTTTGTGTTTTTATGATTACTGGGTGAGGCCCGATGCTGATCAGGGCTCGATGACTGTATGGGATTCTATATTCTTTTTTATTATTGCATGTGTTAGTAAGGTTATACATTTATATGATTATATTATTATATGATTATGTGTGTATTAGGTGGGACTCGAGACTGGGTGAGACCCGATGGAGGACGGGGGACCAGTATGCGATTTATGTATGTGTGGTATGTGGTATCTTGGGGAAATCACTAAGCTTTGTGCTTACAATTTTCAGTTTATGTTTCAGGGGCTTCGGTTTTCAAACGGAAAAGCTCGGGATGATTGCCAAGCACACACCACATGGTTCCGCATTCTGAAAATTACTCTTATTTAATGATATTTTGCTAAATCTTGCTTAATCTTGATTACGTTGGGACGTTACACATACACTTTTATGAACATTAAAAAGGTTTGACTAGAGTTTGACCAAAACCTAAGATTAAATAGAAAAGTTTGTAAATTTTGTGTGAGAATATATGTGATGATCATTCGTATATAAATAATTGATATTCAAGATCTTTGATGTCAATATAATATTCAAGTCTCTCATAATATGAACTACATATTAATTTTGAGGAATATTAGTTCACTTGATCACTACAATTGATATATGATAAATCAAAGCATTGATAATGTTGATAATGAATACTAGTCAAAATAGGAATCGGTAAACAACAAAGTTAGATCCATTGCACTTTTAGAGAAATCAGCCATTGTAGAGAGGTGAATCGAGTGTAAATGAAAGTGCCTTAATTATCATTATTTCAATCATTATATGCTTTGTTCTACTTAGTTTCAATCCTTGTATTTTTATTTAACCGCTGTAAGTTGATGATAGAAGTTTTTAAACTTTAAAATCAGGGAATCCCCTATTTAATATTATTTTCAAGTTTAATAAGTAGTAGATATTTTGTATTGGAATCATTGTTCAAGTGTTTGACAACCCGGTCTTACAATCTCTATATTATTGAACAGATATGTACACTTGCACATATAAAACTAGCGTTAAAATACACATCAAATTTTCGACATCGTTCTTGGTGAATGATTTAATTCTAGTTAGATTTTTCTGCCGTTAGTTATTCAATCTTTTTTTTGGGAATCTATTCAAAAAGAATTTATTTTAACTATTATTATTTTTGTTTATTTCCTATAAAACAGTTGCACATGCCGTAATATATAGCCTACCACACCCCGGTTACGTTGCTTTTAGTTTAACTTTATTTTCGTTTTTGTTCATTTTTACGTGTTTGTTTTGTTCATATTTTTGTTAATTTTAGTAGTTTATGACTAGATCATCCACATCAAATATGGTATCCGCTTTCAAAGAACCCGAGCAAGAGTCTCATAAGGAAAATGAGAGAGAATGAAAAAAAAGTAGGTTACAAGTCAAAAAAACTGAATCAAATTACAAATCCAACTTTAAGATAATGAATGTCGTTGATCTCACACTCAATAAGTATGTAATTTATACCAAGAATGGAACCAGACCATGCTTTACGTGACCGACAATCCCGGGTGCAACTAACTTCAAATAGAAAGGATAATTCTTTAACTTGTCAAAAGAAGCACCGTTTTACGAAAATGATCATGAAGACCCCCACAAACACATTAATAAAGCAACCAATATCGCTGATTACTTCAATATTATTGGAGTAAGTAGATATTCCCTCATACTTGGTTCTTACCAACCACATTCAAGGATACGACCAAATTATGGGTGGAGTTATGTCACACCCCCGAACCAGACGGCGGAAATGTCCGAGGGATCGTGTGACTTAAATTGAATATCATCACAATGAATATACATGAATCCTAACATAAACATCACCATGCATCAATATATTACAACCGACATTGTTCACATCAAGTACATTGTTTTAACATTACAAATCCATATGTTGGAGGCTCTTGTGGTCCGTGAAAATGGTGCACTTTGTACCGTAAAGGTAGTGCCTCTAGATTTTCAAGGCGAAGACGACAGATCCTAATTCCATATCGTGGGTTGTATAATTCACTTCATGTGTCTTTAGTTGTTCGGATGCATAAGCTATCACCTTCGCACACTGCATAAGTACGCAACCTACACCCTATTCGACGCGTCGCAGTAAACTACGAATGAATTTTATTATTTTATTTTTCCGTTTAATTATTCAATAGAAGATTATAGGTATAAATAGAATTAATAATAAATATTAATAATAATATATCCTTTGAACTTGTTAGAAGAGACTTATTTTATGAGTTTTTTGGTGTGTATGGGTAGTTTTTTCCATATTTTTGTGGTATTATAAAGTTTTGTAAAGCAAGGACCATATTTACCAAAAGTTGAAAATTTGTGTATGTGTATGCACATCTTTTTGAGATCAATGTGGGGAGCCTACCACCACTCTTCTTGCATCACTAGTTGCAGCCAAGAAATGTTTGAAAACCTATAAATCTCTCTCTCTCTCTCTCTCTTTCTCTCTCTCTCTCTCCACCTCTTCCCCTGGTGCCACCAAACAACCAATCCCCATGACCATTCTAACAGAAAAACTGCTATTGCTGCCATCTTCTTCCTTGTTGTTGCCTAAAATCTACAGTGAAGCCGAGTTAAGGTTGTTGGAATTAAATTCTCCTATCAAGAGAAGATGGAAGTACTTTGATTTCTTGGAGCTTGGAGTGCTTGTTCATTGTGATTCATGTGTGACTTGAGGTGAGTTCCTCACTACATGATGTGTGTGTATATATATATATATATATATATATATATATATATATATATATGTGTGTGTGTGTGTGTTATATAACCCTTGCATTAGCTTATGTATGAGTATATGATAGATGTGGGTAATACCATGTTGTACGATCTATACTAATAATGTGTGGTATATTGGGCCGAAGGCAGAAATGTTGAGCGAGTAGACTGAAGGCGATAGCATCGAGTAAATAGACTGAGGGTGACAATGCTGAGTCAACAGACTGAAGGGGGTGATGTCGAGTCAATAAAATAAAGACAATGATGCTGAGTCAATCGATTAACATCGGTAATGCCAGGTCAATACACTAAAGGCATAAATGTCGAGTCTCTACTAGATACTTGTTTATTTATGTGTTCTTAAACTTGCATGGGTGGTATTATTTTGTTGCTTTAAATGACTTGTATGCTTAGATTACCGATGGGTTGTTTTTACACTTTACATTCATGGTATGTTTGGATTACAAATCATTGGGGCATGAGCGTTGTGTCGGAATTCATTAAGCTTCATGCTTACCCATTCCATATTAATATTATTGTTTTCAGAATTGCAATTCCTAGTAAAAGCAAAGGCACAGCTTGTGTAACACCCAGCTTAGGTGCACATAATCTTTTTTTTAATTGTTAAGTTAAAAGTTCTAATATTTTCCTTGCTCACGAAGTGAAGAATGCCTTCTCAAATCGTGAAGAGTGATTCAAACTCATTCATCATTTGGGTGCATTTCTTGCTTGTAGAAGAAGAAAAGAAGAAAAAGGAAGTGCTCTAGTAGTGGTGTAGGTAAAGAATCACCATCATCATCATCTTTTACTCATATCAGAACCTTGTAAGTATCAAAGGCTCTAACTTATTACTTATCATGGATAGAACTTGATTTTTGTCAATATTATTGATGTTATTGCATGTTTGAATGGAGTAAATCAATAAAGTTGGAAATTTTTTGGATTCTATGAGTCCCTAGAGCATTATATTGTTTAGATTTGGAAGTTGGTGTGGATCTGAGGCATGCATGGTAGTTTGAACCTTATTTCTTCCCATTTTGACCTAGAAGCTGGATGATCATGTTTGGTGCATGCATGACCTTATAGGAAACATTTTTATAGACCTTAGGGGTCCCGTTTAGGTTCTAGATGAAGTAGACTCGAAGACTTAACAAAATAAGGACTTTAAAATCCATACCTTTAGCCATAGACATCTCTCAAAACATGAGAGTTAAGATCTCACGACATGAGATTCGGAGCCTCCCCATTATCCATTAGAATCCTTGGAGCTCACGATGTGAGAATGAGTGCTCACCTCATGATGCCTGTTTAGGTGGTTTCCTTGACTGAGTTGACTAGTTTGGTTCGAGTCGGGTGGAATCAGATTGGGTTCACTACCATAACGTGACGAATGCTTGGCCACGACATGAGGTGGGTTGACTTTGATCAAATTTTACCTTAAGGGTATTTTGGGATTTTGAATAAGATGGGTCAATTGGTTAGAATAGGTGTTGATCAGAGTTGAGATTTCAGGTCGAAGGCACCAAGGCCAACCTTTTGGATCTGATATCATGTTAAATATGCTATTGTGATATAGTGATCTATTAGATTGGTATCCTAGTATATAAGATAATGCTATGTTTAGTGATATGTAGACCTTTCCGATTGTCTGTAGACCATTATATGTGAACATATTTGGTCAGTAGCTGAGGCTTTACTGCTTTGTGCGTAAGTGAACTGGCTGGACGCATACCAACCCAAAGGTTTATTAGACCCGAGGCTATTCCATCCAAAGGATGACAGGACCCTTTGTATATTGGTATTCCAACCCAATGTTTGATGGGCCTGGGGTATTCTAACTTGATGGTTGACTGGACCCATAGTGTATTGGCATTCCAACCTGATGATTGACTGGGCCTAGGAGTATTACAACTTGATGGTTTATTATTGTATATGCTTTTTTGTTTTTGTGTTGGTACTTTGGGGGATCTCACTAAGCATTGGCTTACAGTTTTGGCTTATGTTTCAGGTACTTCGGATGACCACGGGAAGGAAAAGGCGTGAATGTACACATCCTCTTGTTTGTGACTCATGATTTTGGGAGACTTTGATGTTGAAAATGTTTTGAAAACTATGTTTGTAAACAAACTTGCAATTGGATTTGTTTCAAAAAGTTTAAATTTCTTGTGATTCTTGTGGGTGTTACAAGTTGGTATTAGAGCCTTGGTTTGAGTTAATTGGAGGAACACTTGTGTGAATCCAGTCTCAAATTAAGGAAAACAGATTTATAAAACAATGATTTACAAATTGTTTTCAAAATAATCAAAGAGGATGCGATGTGTACGATCAGTTGGAGCCAGTAACTAGACCCCAAATTACCAAACTATTATTTGACACTATGATATGTCAGAACAACATGCTAGTGATAGGCTAGGAATCTTCATGAGTTGCATGATATAATTTCCTAACATTATGATGCCTAATATCCCGAGGTTTCCTTATATGAATTTGACATCATTACTATAGTTATTTGGCGTATACATCATAGTTGTACATAACTAAGATTTTGTAGCCTGAGAATGTGTGGTTTGACCTTATTTATTCTTCTTGTTTGATGAAGGGCTTAGGGTCGGATCAAAGATACGAATGTCTATAGGGCCCAGTGTTATGTATGATTAGCATACACAAGTGTTGCGGGGTTGGTGGAAGTTTCATGGATGAGTTGTGAGGGGTCGGCTGACTAGTTTTGTGATGTTTAGATTTACTCTAAGGAGTGAGGATTGAGTGTATGCGTATAAATATGAGTACGTGTGGAAGGTAGTATGGGCCCCTACTACTGAAATCACAGGACCCATATGTGTAGCAAGGAAGCCATAACCCCTAGGGATTTATTGGGAGATGGTTCCCCTGGTATGATATGTGTTTTATCTGATATCTCTGTGGTTTATTTTTAGTATAGAGATGTTTGGGTCTATTAAGACTTCCATGGTGTAGTGCTTTAACGAGGGCTATGCTACATTATCTAAAGCTACTTCAGTTGTAGCCACCACAATTGTTGTGGCTACTATGATTGGTACCGGAAGATCCTTTCTGTATTGGGTCTTGGACAATACGAAGCCACTGATTTTTGATGGATTTTAGGATCCGATCATATCCATGAGGTGTCTGTTTGACATTGTGGGATGATTCTTTACTTGATCTTGCCCAGTTGACCCAGAGGGATAAGTGCGCTCTGAACCTTCTTAGGTCCGAAGCGAAGGATTGGTGGAGGCTTGTTACAAACTTGTATTTTCCTGAGTAGAGGACTTTAGTAAATTGGGAGCAATTCTTGGAGATGTTCCATTTTAGATATGTTCCGTTGGTGGAGCGTGAGAGGTTGGCCTAGGAGTATTTGGATTTAAGACAAGGGACTGAATCGGTAACGGAGACCACTAAGATGTTTTACGGAGAGGGCCATTTTTTGTCTTGAGTTTGCTATTTCTGATCAAACTCAAATGACCCATTACTTGATTATTCTCAAGACAAATATTAGAAAAATTTTATCCACTCAGCGTTATTGTTCATTGTTAGAGTTGTAGGAGGCCGCTAGGCGGTGTAAGATTGAGCTCCAGACGAGGGAGTAGAGATCCACCTCGGCGCAGTCCTAGCCTGCGCCGAAGCTGTTTAAGGCCGTTGATACTAAATCAGGGATTCAAAGGGGTGACACTTGTGGTAAGTGAGAAAAGGTGCATGACCGAGCATATCGATCTTCTTCGGGATGCCAAAAATGTGGCCATCAGGGGCACATTGCGAGGGACTACTGACAGAAGGCTCCAACTTTTGGCATCAGGCTTTGTTATCATTGCGATCAGATGGGCCATATGAAGTCCCAGTGCTCCTTGCTTGTTGCCAGACTGGCGAAGGCTCCATCGCCGGCTATACTGAGTATCACGGATGGGATTCAAGGCAGGGCAGAGCACATGAGGGCTCGAGGACGCACTTTCTAGGTCATGATAGAGGAGGCCAAGTCGGCACCAAATGTCATTACCGGTATGTTTCTATTTATTATTTTATTGATTATGTTTTATGTTATGCTCATGTTTATTCTTGTAATTGGTATATTCTTAGATAACACTTTGCCTGCTCTTATATTATTTGACTCGGGCGCAAGTCGGTTCTTTGTACCTTGGTCTTTTAATAGGGAGTTTAATATGCCTATTGGGGAGTTAGAGTGTCTATTGTGGGTTGATTTTAGGATTGACCTTGTGCCAGATGCAGCCCCAATTTCCAAGGTGCCATACCACTTGTCACCGCCTAAGATGCAAGAGTTCTCATCTCATCTTCAGCAGCTGCTAGGCAAGTAGTTCATCCAACTGAGCACTTCTCCATAGGGAGCACTGATACTTTTCGTCAAGAAGAAGGATGGTTCACACTTAATGTGCATTGATTACCGGGATTTGAACAAGTTAACGGTCAAGAACCATTATCCCCTTTCTCAGAATAATGAACTCTTTGATTAGTTATAAGGTGCATCTTGCTTCTCCAAGATAGATCTAAGGTATGGGTATCATCAGGTGAGAGTGAGAGAGGAAGACATGGAGAAGACTGTGTTCCATACTCGTTATGGGCATTACGAGTTTGTGGTGATGCCATTTGGGCTCAGAAATGCACCTGCTATGTTTAAGGATTTGATGAATCAGGTATGCAAGTTGATCTTCGACCGATCTGTCATTGTGTTTATTGACGATATCATGGTGTAATCCATGATCAGAGAGCATCATGAAGAGCACCTTCGAGAGATTTTGGGGGTTTTAAGGCGAGCAAAACTTTATGCCAAGTTCTCGAAGTTCATGTCTTGTTTACAAGAGGTATAGTTCCTGGGCGCCTCGTTAACTAAGATGAGATTTTGCTCGATCCGGTCAAGATTGAAGTTATGATGTAGTGGGAGGTTCCGAAATCTCCCTCAGAGATCAGGAGTTTCTTGGGTTTGGCAAGGTACTATCAGAGATTTATTCAGGACTTTTCCAAGATTGTGGTAACCCTCACTTATATGATGAAGAAGGGGTGGATTTTCGATGGGGCCCAGAGTAACAGTCGACATTTGAGACTCTTCCGCAGAGGTTATGTGACGACCTGGTATTGACCCTCCCCGAGGGAGTATAGAATTTCTTAGTATTCTTTGATGCAACCATTACTGGTTTGGTGGCCATCCTCATGCATAGAGGACGAGTGATTGCTTATGCTTCGCGGCAGCTGAAGCCGCATGAGACGCGATATCCCACGCAAAATCTGGGGTTTGGGGAAGTAGTGTTTGCCCTCAAGATTTGGAGTCCTTATCTATATAGGGTCCATTATACTATCTACACAGATCATAAGAGCTTGATATATCTTATGGACCAGTCGAACCTGAACATGAGGCAGTGTCGGTGCCTGGACGTTGTAAAGGATTAGGACAACGCGATCCTTTATCATCCAAGTAAAGAGAATGTGGTAGCGGATGCTTTGAGCCACAAGTCGGTTGGATCTTCAGTTTGAGAGGTGTGTATGAGGATATATATGTTGATTCTCCACTTTTGGGATTGATTAGGGAGGCTCAAGAATAAGGAGTTTGGAAACAGAACTGGAAACAGGAAATGATCAGGGGTGAGATTGATAGATTTGTTAGGGATAGTCGAGGGTTTTTGACCCGGTGTGGTCGGGTTTGGATTAAAGTTTTTGGTGGGATCAGGAAGATTGTGTTAGAGGAGGCTCATAAGTCTCCCTTTCCTATACACCCGGGGCCACCAGGATGTATCGAGCTTTTAGATTGAGTTACTGGTGGTCGAGTATGAAGAAGGAGATAGCTTGCTATGTTGAAAGGTACTTCACCTACTCGATGGTTAAGGTCGAGCATCAGAGGCCGTATGGCAAGTTGGATCCTCTGGAGGTTCCCATGTCGAAATGGGAGCATATCACCATGGAATGTATCACTAAATTGTTGAAGACGACATAGGGTCGATGCTATATGGCTCATCATGGATCAATTGACCAAGAGTGCCTACTTTTTAGCCATCCGGGAGAGCTCTTCGGCCGAAAATTTGGCTGATGTTTATGTATGGGATATCGTTGCTCTCCATGTGGTTCCAATTTCGATTATTTATGATCGAGATGTTTCATTCACTTCCCATTCTGGAAAATGTTCCACGAGGTTACATTTCAACACTGCATATCATCCGCGGACCGACAGCCAGAGTGAAGGGACTATACATACCCTTGAGGATATGTTGTGGGCCTGTGTTATTGATTTTTGTGGGAGTTGGGATTCCTACCTACCTCTTTCGTAGTTCTCCTACAACAACAATTATCACTCCAGCATTGATGCTCAACCATTCGAGCTCTTGTATGGTCAGAGGTGCCGTACCCCAGTTTGTTGGGGAATGGTTGGTTATAGGGTCATGGGAAGGACTGAATTAGTCCTTCAGACCATGGAGCTTATCTAGAAGATCAATCAGAGACTTCAGATTGCTTATTGTCAGCTGAAGAGCTATGCTGACCGACTCCGATCAGAGTTGGAATTTCAAGTTGATGATATAGTACTCCTGAATTTCTCACCTTGGAAGGGTATGGTACGCTTCATAAACAGGGGGAAACTGGGTCCCCGGTTTATTATACCATTTTAGGTGATTCCCAGGGTTGACAAGGTAGCGTACAGGTTGGAGTTGCCGATCGAGCTCAGCGAGATCCACAAGACTTTCCAAGTCTCTCAGTTGTAGAAGTGTATGTTGGTCAGCGAGGTAGTGGTACCGTTGGATGATATTCAGGTCGATGAGTGCCTGAAATATTTTGGGAGACTAGTAGCTATCCTGGAAAGGAAGATGAAGGTCATACACAAAAAGTAATACCTTTGGTAAAGGTGCAATGGAAACATCGGAGAGGCTTCGAGTGGACCTTGGAGCCGGATGCTGAGATGCGGGAGCATAATCTGGAGTTGTTCGCATAACTTAACTTCGAGGACAAATTCTGATTCAAGTGGGGGAAAATTGTAATACCCGAATCAGGCGCATATTATCTTTTTTTATTTTTAACTTAAAAGTTCCAATATTTTTCCTTCTCACAATGTGAAGAATGCCTTTCATGTTGTGAATAGTGTTTCAGATCTGTGCACCTTTTTATGGCTCACAACGTGAGCCGTACGGTGCTCAAGATGTGAGGGAAGCTGGCAACATGAAAACCTAATTTTTCGGTATTTAAGGGAATGAAAGGGCCATGGTTTCTCACCCTCAACCTTCTTCACTCTCTAAACCTCCAGAAACCCTAATCTTACTCCTCCCTAAATTCCTTTGTCATTCAGGTGCATTTCTAGCTTGTAGAAGAAGAAAATAAGAAGAAGGAATTGCTATAGTGGTGGTGTGGACAAAGAATTAGCATCATTATCATTGTTTCCTATTTTTGGACTCTTCTAAGTAGTAAGGGCTGCAACTTTATTGTTTATCATGGATAGACCTTGAGTTTTTTTTCATATTATTATTGTTATTGCATATTTGAATGGAGTAAATCCATAAAGTTAGCAACTTTATGGATTCTAAGAGTCCCTACAGCATTATATTGTTCAGACTTGGAAGTTGGTATGGATTTCAGTCATGCATGCACGTTTTAGGCTCATTTTTCCCCTTTTGACCTAGAAAGTGGATGATCATGTTCGGTGCTTGCATGGACATAAAGGAAACAATTTTATGGACCTTAGGGGTCCCCTTTAGCTTCTAGATGAAGTAGACTCGAAGACTAAATGGAATAAGGACTTAAAATTGAGACACTTAGCGATAGACAACGCTCACGATGTGAGATTCAGAACGTCCTCGTTTTCTATTAGAACCCTTGGAGCTCACGACGTGAGAATGGTGATGGGTTTTATGCATAAGAACAATCCTATGTGTTCATACAAACCCTAATGCTTTCATCTAGGTTTCTCTATTGTACATGCTTTGAATTCAAGACTTGCAACCCTAGATCTATTATATAAAATTCGAAATCAACATCATAAGAACATATCTAAGTGTTTACCTCTTTCAAATAGCTTGAAATCTTTGTAGTCTTCTTGATCTTGATCTTAGAGTCACAATTGTAACTCCTCTAATGGTTCACAACCCTACAAGCAAGAAGGTAATAGGAGAGAGGGTGAGAGATACTAGAAATCGGCCCTAGGGTTCCCTTGGAATGAAGTGTAGCCGATTTCCATAGCCTAGGGTGTTTTATTTATACTTGTAGGCTAGTAGGGTTTTAGTCTAAACCCTAATGGACAGCTTAACCACCAAGCAGCGCAAGGAACCTTCTGGAATAAGGCCTTGGACGTAAATATGATAGATCCTCATCATAATTTCGTTCCCCCTTAAGTCCATAAGGCTTCCTTAGCCAAAAACTTAACTATCATACATTTGACAGTTTATACCCCTTTATTTAATTATTCTCTTTTGGTCACCAAATTAATTCCTAATTAATTTATGACCAATACTAATTAAATAAGTATGATTTCTACTTTACTATATTATTCTTATAATATATAATAAACCATAATATTCTCTATTTCTCCTTAAATTACCTTGTCAAGTTGCTTTGGTGAAGGCAACCCAAAAGGACCATGCACAACCGAGTCAAGTACATACCAAATATAGTTACGGGCTTAGAGACTATTCCAATAGTCTCCTACTTGGATAAGTCTAGTAACTATATCTCACATATGACTTCAGAATCCGATTAGCAATCGTAGCTCTTATACTTCGTTGTCAACTCTGATCAGCTTGTCCTTTAGATAAGGGATCGTATAATCCTCTGTTCTAGATATCATGCTGACAATGCTTATTGTCCAGCACTTGTTTCTTGATCTCTAATTTGTTTGACCTAGAATTCAGTTGAACACATCAACCTTATTCTGACCGGGCCTGACACATAAATCAAACCAAATCATCAAGTGGCCAAGATATCACTTTTATTCTCATAGAGTAAAAGGAACAGATTAACTTTGAATCATATGCATCTATTGTTTACTAATTAAGTCATGCACATCAATGTGTTTTATAACATCAAGTTACTGATGCGTTTACTCATCATCAATGCATAACCAACCAACAAACAACAACCATATCTCTAAGTTTTAAGACTATATGATATTATTGCTTTGTGATCACTTTAGGTACAACACCACGAAGTGATACCAGCAAACGTGGGTTTATTCTAATGCTCAAATCAAATTCATAAGCACTCATAAACTTTGCAGCAAACACTTGCTATGCCCAAAACCTTTTAGACAATCTACAAACGATTCATGATAGTCTTCATTCACATCTACTTCCAAAACATGAATGACTGTGGACCGTTTGAATAATCTTATTATTCAGGAAGTCAAAACATGCAAAATTGAAACAATAGATAAATAACCAACACAAGATAGTAACTTTACTTATAAATAACACAACTTTATTTATTCAACAAATGTCAAGTACAAACTATCTATTACATGTTTTATATCTAATCCAAACTTATATCATCCTTCAGCCCAATGCTCCTAGCGTGCTGCAAGTGTTTGACCCTACTCAGTCCCTTCGTAAGGGGATCTGTCGGATTTTCTTTTGATGATACCCTCTTCACAATGAGGAGTCCCTCTTCTACCCGATGTCTGATAAAATCATATTTTCTGTCGATATGTCGAGATCTACCATGATCTCTTGGTTCCTTGGTCAAGGCAACCGCTCCTTCATTATCACAGAAAGTTTCCATCAGCTCCTTTATGGATCGCATAACTCCAAGGCCTCCAATGAAGCTTTTCAACCATATAGCCTCCTTCGACGCTTCGCTCACCATAATGTACTCTGATATTAACATGTTGAATCAGCCACGGTCTCCTACTTGGAACTTTTCCAAGTTACTGCTCGTCCATTTAAGTTAAAGACCCAACCTAACTACGATAGGTAACTATCCCAATCCGTTTGAAAACTAGTGTCACTGTACGCTCATACCCTCAAGTCATCACTCCCACCGAGGACTAGAAACTATTCCTTGGTCCTTCGTAGATATTTAAGAATATTCTTTACCACAATCCAATGTGCTCTACTAGGGTTCCCCTGATATCTGTTGACCATGCTCAAAGCGAACGCCACATCAGGGCGAGTACATGTCATAGCATACATGATAGAGCTTACTGCGGAAGCGTAAGACACTCGGCTCATATAAGCTATCTCTGCCTCTGTACTCGGGCTTTGAGTCTTACTCAACTTGGTATTGCTTTGGTTTGGCAACTCCCCTTTCTTGGAATTTTCTATACTAAAACGCTTTAGTACCTTGTCCAAGTATGTATCCTGAATGAGTCCTATAAGTCTCTTTTCCCTATTTCTTACTATCCTTATTCCCAGAATATAAGTAGCCTCTTCGAGGTCCTTCATAGCGAAACATTTTCCAAGCCAGGACTTGACTTCCTGCAAGGTTGGGACATCGTTTCCTATGAGTAGTATGTAATCAACATATAATACGAGGAAGCTCACTATACTCCCACTGGCTTTGACAAATACACAAGATTCATCTTCGCTTCGCAGAAAGCCAAACTCTTTAACTTTCTCATCAAAACAAAGATTCCATCTTCGAGATGCTTGTTTCTTTGGCATACCCCTAGAAAGATATTGGTAACAAAGTCCGACTCATCATAGAACGAACCATGTCCAATAAGGTTTGATTATGTCTCTCAGCCACATCATTCAATTGTGGCATTCTCGGAGGCGTCAATTGCGAAACAATTCCGCATTCTTTTAGATAGTCGTGAAACTCAAGACTTAGGTACTCTCCTCCTCGTTTTGACTGAAGCATCTTGATTTTCCTGCCCAGCTGATTCTCCACTTCATTCTTAAACTCTTTGAACTTTTCAAAGGTTTCCGACTTTTGCTTGATTAAGTAGATATATCCATATCCGCTATAATCGACTGCAAAAGTCACGTAGAAGCGGCAAGCATCCCTTGTGGTGGATCTAAAGGGCCCACACACATCGGTGTGTATGAGATCCAATGGACCCTCACCCCTTTCACAAGTGCTAGTAAAGGGAAACTTAGTCATCTTCCCAAGTAAACAAGATTCACACGCGTCATCCTCCCTAAGGTCGAATGACTCCAACACTCCATCCTTTTGGAGTTGGGCTATGCGTTTCTTGTTGACATGGCCAAGGTGACAATGCCACAAGCATGCTTTGTCTAGGCTAGTAGACCAATCAATATTCAATACATCATTTCCTAAATTATCAACAACCATCATGGATTCATGAATCCCATTACAAGGTAATGCATTGAAATAAAAGACACCATTCAAATAAACATTAATAGAAACATTACTATTATCAAAATAATATCTAAAAGCTTGTCTAAACAATCCATGAAATGAAATAATGTTTCTTGCCATATATGGAGAATAACATCAATTTTCTAAATCTGACCCTAACCCATTACTAAGCACTAAAGAATAAACTCCAACTCTGGTCATAGGCGACGATCTTCTGTTTCCCATAATCCATTTTATCTTCCCATGTTCCATTTCCCTACTTCTTGTTAGTCCCTGCAAATCAGAACAAATATGATAACCATAACCTGTATCAAGAACCCATGAAGTAGCAAATGATGAGTTATTAGATTTAATAGAATACATACCTGCGAAGGTGGGCTTGATCTTCCCATCCTTTATGTCTTGCAAATATTGAGGGCAGCTTCGTTTCTAGTGGCCCTTCTTGTGGCAGTAATAATACTATGCTTCATTAGGGTCGGAAGAGGGTTTGGCCGAACCAGCTTTGGTTCCACTAGAAGAGGAACCATCTTGGGTCTTACCCTTATGGTGGCCCTTACAGAGAGCCTTTCTCTTCTTACCCGTTCCTTGACCAATTGCCAACACGGGAGCAGCCACAACAGGGGATGGTGCAACGGATTTGTCTTTGAGGTTGCTCTCAGCAGTCCTAATCAGTCGTTGGAGATTGCTCAAGGAGACCTCCTTCTTGTTCATGTGGTAGGTCATTCTGAAATGGTTGTAGCAGGAGGGCAAGGAGTGGAGGATAATGTCGATAGCCAAATCCTCATCAAACATAACATTAAGTTTGAGAAGACGATCAACATACCTCTAAATTTTCTGCAAATGAGAGGTTAGGGATTCTCCACTCCCCATCTTAGTGGTGATCATGTTAGTAATGATCTCATAGTGCTCTTGCCTCGCGCTTTGGTGGTACCGGTCCAGCAAATCCTGATGCATTTTATACAGATACATGTCCTCGTAGGACTTTTGGAGTTCGAGGTTCATGGTGGCATCCATGATACAATGAACTTTCATAGAATCACGCTCGTGGGTCTCAAAGGTGGCCAACTCTTCAGGAGTAGCAACATCTAGGATGATCTTCTGAAGCTTTTCATCGAGAACATACTCTTTGTCCTTGTAGCGAGTGATCATGTGAATATACTGTTGGGTTTTGAGCATTCTAACACTCCTAAGTGTACATGCAACCCTAAATACCTTGGATCTATGTTTTCTCTATTATACATTCAAATATGAACATCCAAGGTATTATCCTAATCTAGCATACAAAACTATCAATATAACAAGATAGAATACATACCTCTTTGATGTAGAATGTCTTCATGAAGCTTGAGTGCCTAGTGCCCCAAGTGTGACACCTCAAATGGTTCACACAACACCAAATACACTTGGAATAACTTGAGAGAATTCTACACTTCATGAAATTGACTAGCCCTTTCTTTCACTCACTAGTGGCCGATTTTGATCAAGAATAAGATGTTTATATAGTATTATAATTAGGGTAAACCCTAATTGTCATGACTTTCCATTTCCTTGGATCCATGGGTTCAAATACACCATGGAGCATCCATGGAGCATCATATGGGTTTTGGCCTAACTAGATAATCCATGGAGCATTAGCCCACTATATAAGTATGGATGATTTGCACAATCAACCCATATATTTAATTAGTCTTCTTTTGATCACTTAATTAATCCTAGATTAATTCTTGATCAATACTAATTAAATAATCTTATTATTCTTATTATTAATATACTAGAACTTATAATATATTAATAACCATAAGTGTCTTATTTCTCTCATTATAGTCTATCCAAGTGCATGATGCCATGCAACCCAAATGGACCATGCCGGGTCGGGTCAAGTCTTACCAATTATAGTTATGGACTTAGACATTAATCCAACATATACCTCATCCACTCATTGAAGTTTGAGCCATCAAATGTCACCTTGACATAGGTTCATCAACAAGAATGACCCATATGCGTTGTTGTTGTTGTTGTTTGCAGACATCTAAAAAAGAAAAGGAACGAAGCTTGATTAGAAATGAGTCCCTAATTAAACACTCAAATGAGAGATTAGGGCTAGGACCCAACAACATTATTTACAACTTAGAAAGGGATGCATTACTCTAAAGGTAAATAATTTGAAGGTAAATGAATGACAATTCACTAATTCTCACCATGAAAAACGAAAAAGAAGATTTAAGTTTAAAATGTATTGAAAACTCCTAGCTCTTTGAGATTCATTGAACTATTCAATGGCATGTTTAAATCTCGATATCCACTTCAAATTTGCGACTGGGATATCGAGGATCGCAAACAAGTTGTGAATAACCATGTAAATCAACATGGTGCACTCAATGTCTCTATCACCTAATTAATGTGCCAGTAAACCACACACGCTTCATTGATCTATGATAAACATCAAGTAACCCTTCGCCACCAATGTTAATCCCAAATTAGTGTGCCGGTTAACCACGCACGCTCCACTAACGTTTGACAAGGGTACAAAGTATAATTCCATGGAAAAGCATCATTTTCACATTTTACCCTACAGTAACTAAGATTGGGAATTTGTAAAACATGTAGACAAGTGATTGCTTATGCTTCGCGGCAGCTGAAGCCGCATGAGATGCGATATCCCACGCACAATCTGGAGTTGGGGAAAGTAGTGTTTGCCCTCAAGATTTGGAGTCATTATCTATATAGGGTCCGTTGTACTATCTACACAGATCATAAGATCTTGATATATCTTATGGATCAGTCGAACCTGAACATGAGGCAGTGCCGGTCCCTGGACGTTGTCAAGGATTAGGAAAGCACGATCCTTTATCACCCGAGTAAAGAGAATGTGGTAGAGAATGCTTTGAGCCGCAAGTCGGTTGGATCTTCAGTTTGAGAGGTGTGTATGAGGATATATGTTGATTCTCCAATTTTGGGATTGATTAGGGAGGCTCAGGAATAGGGAGTTTGGTAAGAGAACTGAAAACAGGAAATGATCAGGGGTGAGATTGACAGATTTGTTAGGGATAGTCGAGGGTTTTTGACCCGGTGTGGTCGGGTTTGAATTAAAGTTTTTGGTGGGATCAGAAAGATTGTGTTAGAGGAGGCTCATAAGTCTCCCTTTCCTATACACCCGGGGCCACTAGGATGTATCGGGCTTTGATATTGAGTTACTGGTGGTTGAGTATGAAGAGGGAGATAGCTTGGTTTGTTGAAAGCTACTTGACCTACTGGATGGTTAAGGTTAAGCATTAGAGGCTGTATGGCAAGTTGGATCCTCTGGAGGTTCCCATGTCGAAATGGGAGCATATCACCATGGATTGTATCACCAAATTGCTGAAGAAGACATAGGGTTTGATGCTATATGGCTCATCATGGATCAATTGACCAAGAGTGACCACTTTTTGGTCATCCGAGAGAGCTCTTCGGCCGAAAATTTGGCTGATGTTTATGTCTGGTATATCGTTGCTCTCCATATGGTTCCAATTTCGATTAATTATGATCAAGATGTTTCGTTCACTTCCCGTTCTGGTAGATGTTCCACGAGGTTACATTTCAACACTGCATATCATCCGTGGACCGACGGCCAGAGTGAACGGACTATGCATACCCTTGAGGATATGTTGTGGGCCTGTGTTATTGATTTTGTTGGGAGTTGGGATTCCTACCTACCTCTTGCATAGTTCTCCTACAATAGCAATTATCACTCCAGCATTGGTGCTCAACCATTCGAGCTCTTGTATGGTCAGAGGTGTCGTACCCCAGTTTGTTGGGGAATGGTTGGTCATATGGTCATGGGAAGGATCGAATTAGTCCTTCAGACCATGGAGCTTATCTAGCAGATCAATCAGAGACTTCAGATTGCTCATTGTCAGCTGAAGAGCTATGATGACTGACTCCGATCAAAGTTGGAATTCAGGTCGACGATATAGTACTCCTGAATTTCTCACCTTGGAAGGGTTTGGTATGCTTCATAAAGAGGGGGAAACTAGGTCCCCGGTTTATTATACCTTTTTAGGTGATTCCCATGGTTGGCAAGGTAGCATACAGGTTGGAGTTGCCGATCGAGCTCAGCCAGATCCACAACACTTTCCAAGTCTCTCGGTTGCAGAAGTGTATGTTGGAAAGTGAGGTAGTGGTACCGTTGGATGATATTCAGGTCGATGAGTGCCTAAAATATTTTGGGAGACTAGTAGCTATCCTGGAAAGGAAGATGAAGGTCATACACAAAAAGGAAATACCTTTGGTAAAGGTGCAATGGAAACATCGGAGAGGCTCCGAGTGGACCTGGGTGCCGGATGCTGAGATGCAGGAGCATAATCTGGAGTTGTTCGCAAAAGTTAACATCGAGGATAAATTCTGATTCAAGTGGGGGCGAATTGTAATACTCGGATTAGGCGCACATTATCTTTTTTTCTAATTATTTTTAAGTTAAAAGCTCCAGTATTTTCCCTTCTCACAATGTGAAGAATGCCTTTTCATGTTGTGAATAGTGTTTCGAATCTGTGCACCTTTTTATGGCTCACAACATGAGCTGTATGGTGCTCAAGATGTGAGGGCAGCTGGCAACATAAAAACCTAATTTTTCGGTATTTATGGGAATGAGAGGGCCATGGTTTCTCACCCTCAACCTTCTTCACTCTCTAAACCTCCAGAAACCCTAATCTTACTCCTCCCTAAATTCCTTTGTCATTCAAGTGCATTTCTAGCTTGTAGAAGAAGAAAATAAGAATAAGGAATTGCTATAGTGGTGGTGTGGACAAAGAATTAGCATCATTATCATCGTTTCCTATTTTTGGACTCTTGTAAGTAGTAAGGGCTCCAACTTTATTGTTTATCATGGATAGACCTTGAGTTTTTTTTCATATTATGGATGTTATTGCATATTTGAATGGAGTAAATCCATAAAGTTAGCAAATTTATGGATTCTAAGAGTCCCTACAGCATTATATTGTTCAGACTTGGAAGTTGGTATGGATTTGAGTCATGCATGTAAGTTTTAGGCTCATTTTTTCCCCTTTTGACCTAGAAAGTGGATGATCATGTTCGGTGCTTGCATGGACGTAAAGGAAACAATTTTATGGACCTTAGGGGTCCCCTTTAGCTTCTGGATGAAGTAGACTCGAAGACTAAATGGAATAACGACTTAAAATTGAGACACTTAGCGATAGACAACGCTCACGACGTGAGATTCAGAACGTCCTCGTTTTCTATTAGAACCCTTGGAGCCCACGACGTGAGAATGGTGATGGGTTTTATGCATAAGAACAATCCTATGTGTTCATACAAACCCTAATGCTTGCATCTAGGTTTCTCTATTGTACATGCTTTGAATCCAAGACTTGCAACCCGAGAACTATTATATAAAATTCGAAATCAACATCATAAGAACAGATCTAAGTGTTTGCCTCTTTCAAATTGCTTGAAATCTTTGTAGTCTTCTTGATCTTGAGCTTAGAGTCACAATTGTAACTCCTCTAATGGTTCACAAACCCCACTAGCAAGAAGGCAATATGAGAGAGGGTGAGAGATACTAGAAATCGGCTCTAGTGTTCCCTTGGAATGAAGTGTAGCCGATTTCCATAGCCTAGGGGTCTTATTTATACTTGCAGGCTACTAGGGTTTCAATCTAAACCCTAATGGACAACTTAACCACCAAGCAACCCAAGGAACCTTCTGGAATAAGGCCTTGGACGAAAATATGATGGATCTTCATCATAATTCCATTCCCCCTTAAGCCCATAAGGCTTCCTTAGCCCAAAACTTAACTATCATACATTTGACAGTTTATACCCCTTTATTTAATTAATCTCTTTTAGTCACCAAATTAATTCCTAATTAATTTATGACCAATACTAATTAAATAAGTATGATTTCTCCTTTACTATATTACTCTTATAATATATAATTAACCATAATATTCTCTCTTTCTCCTTAAATTACCTTGTCAAGTTGCTTTGGTGAAGGCAACCCAAAAGGACCATGCACAACCGGGTCAAGTACATACCAAATATAGTTACAGACTTAGACACTATTCCAACATATGGTTGCTTATGTCGTGATGCATGTTCATGTGGTTTCCTTGATTGAGTTGACAAGTTTGGGTCATGTATGGTGGAATCAGATCGGGTTCGCTGTCACGATGTGATCAATGCATGGCCATAACGTGAGGTGGGTTGACTATGACCAAGATTGAGCTTGAGTGTATATTGCGGTTATGAATAATATGGGTCAATTGGTTCAAATAGGTGTTGATTAGAGATGAGATTTGGAGTTAAGACCTCCTCAACTTTTTCCAGTTTGCGAGGTGATTTTTCTACATTATACTTGCTGGTGTAAGGCACCAAGGTTGGGCCCTTTGGATCTGATATTCGGTTATGTATGCTATTATGTTGTAGTGATTTGTTAGATCGGTATCCTGGTATATAGGATGATGTTATGCTTAGTGATCTGTAGATCTGTCTGACTGCCTGTAGATTGTTATATGATTATCTATTATATGTGCACATATTTGTTTTGTAGCTGAGGCTTTACTACTTTGTGCGTAAGCCAACAAGTTGGGGGAACACCAAGCCAAAGGTTGAATGAGTTTGAGGGTACTCCGTCCCGAGGATCACAAAGCTTGTTGTATATTGGCATTCCAACCCGATGGTTGACGGGCCTAGGGTATTCTAACTAGATGGTTGATTGGATCCATAGTGTATTGGAATTCCAACCCGATAGTTAACTGGGCCTGGGGGAATCCCAACCCGATGGTTGATTGGGCCTGACATGTTGTTATTGTATATGTTATTTGTTTGTGTGTTGGTACTTTGGGGGATCTCACTAAGCGTTGGCTTACAGTTTTGGGTTATGTATTAAGCACTTCAGATGACCGTGGAAAGACAAAGGTGTAACCATACACATCCTCTTGTTTATGACTCATGATTTTCGGAGACTCTGATGTTGAACTTTTTTTGAAAACTATGTTTGTAAACAATTTATGAAATTGGGATTGTTTTCAAAAGTGTAAATTTCTTTTGATTTTTATGGGTGTTACAGCTTGATTGAATCAAGACAACTTGGTGTGTTTGAACTCAAGTTTGTGGATCTAAATTTTTTTCATAAAAAATTCTAAAAAGGAATATGGATGGTTTTTGGGAATAAGGATCAAGGACGTAGTGTCTACAGTCAGGGAAGCCGGAGTAAAAACATTAAATTGCCGGATGTGGTTTATTGCTTTCTACGACATAAGATGCATGTTTGCTAGATAGTCTGCTACTTTATGTGCTGTGTTGGATGCCTATTATATTCTATTTAGAATTTATGTTAGCATGGATAGGTCCTTAAGTGAAGGCCTTAGTTTATATACGGTAGAAACAAAATAGACTAAGAATGACTGATTTATCATAAAGCACAACTGTTGGTTGAGTCCAACCATTTTTATGCATGATCTATTATTTATGAACTATCTATTTTACATTGTAACGATAGTGCACTCACGTTACAACACGCCAGGATTGATGGAGGTCCATTATGAACTAGAGTAGCTTAGTGAATGTGATTCCAACTAATCTAGGAAATATAGCAAATGTGAGTATAGAATGTATGTGATAGAATTGCCTAGTATATTGACGGCTTGAATGTCACTTGCTTAGTACTATGTGAAACCTATATTAATATTAGCTAACTATTAAGCGAATATTAAATAGGTTTAGAATACTTCATTTGGCTCTATTACACAACTCTTGTTTGAGTCTAACCGCTGTAGTTCCCGATCATTCAATCGAAAGACTATTTAATTTTTATTGTATGTAATTGTATTCGTAAGATAGTTAGTTGACATTGGTAGAAGTTTCTTTCACATCTGATTGTAGGGTAGAGTGGGTGTGACAACCTGAAATTTATTCCGTCATTGAAACCCGTTTCCGTTAATAGAACTCGTTTTTTGTAAAACTTTTCCGTTAACATTGAGATCAGACAATTAAAACTAGAACTTTTATTATGACTTCATAAGGATCGGAACAAATTAGAAACACGTGAAACGCCCTCAAAATTCTTTTAAAAAGTTTTAGTTACAAACAAGTCAAATTAAGCCCCGTCTAACATCGGTATCGGGTAGATTTCCACCTGGCCACAAACTCAAACCCTATATAAGGGTTGAGTGGTCACCAACTTAAACTTTTTACCACTCTAGTCACTCTCTCTTTACTCTCTCTCTTCAAGGTTCGATTCTTCCAAAATCCGCAAGTTTCCACTCCCAAACTGTAAGTTCTCTTACCCTAGATTGTTCAAAAGCTCATTACATGTCTATATAGCTTGAAAATCATCCAAGAAGGCCAAGAATAAGGAGTTTATGGCCCAATAACCCTCTTAGGCCGTAAACCCTAAAAGGGTGCCAAAATGCCCCCAAATCCCTTCCTTAGGCTTAGAGGCTAACTTAGAACTTACCCTTGAAGTGTTTTATACATTAAACATTAAGTTTGGAGGCTTGAAAGAGGGTTTACGACCCAGGAACACTCTTAGACCGTAAACTCCCTCAAATGATGCAAATTGAGCCCTAAACCCCCTATTTAGCCTTGGACCTTCACTTAGAAACTTGTAGGAGTGATCTAAGGACCTCAAAAATGAAGTATAAGGGGTGTCCAAGGGTTTACGGCCGTAAACCATGGTGTTCACGACCGTAAACTCCCAAGGAGTGGTCCATGGACCGCAAACTCCAAGGGAGTGCCCCTTTTGAACCTAAACACTCCTCAAGCCTTGGAATGGACCTTAGAACCCTTCCTAGTGATACAAGAGACCTCAAGGCACAAAAATACACTCCTCCCATGAGTTTACGGCCGTAAAATCATGGGGGAAGTGGTCCCTCAACCGAAAACTCACCTAAGGTGAGTATTTGTGGAGTAAACTCCATAGTGGGGCCTTACACTCCTTCCTTGCAACCTAATAGCCTCCTAGCACCTGACCAAAGAGTTTTCTTCGCATTAGGATGTCATTAGATGTTTAATTAGTGTTTTAATCACTAATTATATGTAAACATATGTCTTCATATGTTACTGGGGTCATAAAGTGTGTTCAAGTCTTCACTTGACACCAAGCACTCATCCAACACTTCCACCCGATCTACTCACTACAGGTGAGTTTATACCCCTTAATTAACCTTTCAAATGTTTTTAAATGTTTTAGGGGGGAAACAAGTTAAATACTACAAGTTATAGTATCAAATTATATGTGATTTATAACTTGCAATCAAAAAGGATTTCTATACTTTTAGCTACTTGTCAACAAAACTGTTTTAAATAATTATCAAACACATTTTTCCATGTTAAATTGTTATTAAACTATTTTCAAACTGTATTTAAACTACTTTTCTTTTAAACTATATCTATACCAATATATTTATATAAGTAAAACTTGAAGGACTTAGGACCGATAGCTCGCCTTATTTCCTGTTCTTGTTTGATTGTGGTCTTAGGGTATACTGTTATCTGTTCGATTATCGTTGAATTCTTAATTATATATCATATATATTTGTGTTAGATATGAAAGTCTTCACCTTATTTAATACCTTTGTATTGCAAAGGCATGCAAACCCACACTCTATTTAACTATAATAGGTATAGTTAAGACTACTGCTCATTACCTCTATTACTATGATACTCACTATAATTACTACTATTACAAGTTAATGCATGTTAAAAAGAGCACTCTATATACTATACTAAAAGTTCACTACACTATAACACAAGAGAATACACTAATCCAAAATATGACACACTATCCCTCTGTACGACACTCTATTGCGCAAATACCATGTAACCAGAGCTTCCAGGAAGGAAAGAAACATTACATGTATAGATCTATACAAGACGGACGCCATTACATCCCGAATGCTAACTACAGTCCAAGCCGATTAGGCCCAGGGGTGACAAAACATCGCTACACTACGTATGATCGGGAAGGTCATCAGACTCTCTATTATCACTCAGTTTGGTTACATGAGAGATCATATCCATATCCAAATTAACACACTAAGAATTAAAGTTTAAGCTAACTTCCCGAAGTAAATAAATATATATTACTAATTGAAGTTTGCAACACTACTACAACATCCGACAATATCTTTCCTCATCTACTTTACTTGAATGAAATCTATTACCTTATTTTTATAACTGAAAGTTTCAATGGGAATACTTTTACACACTCGAAGGATTAAACTTACAAACACTCAAATCTGGAAAATAAAGGATTTTCTAGGGATTTTTACTATTCTCAAACATTAATCACAACTTTTATATTACATGATTGTAAACACTTTTATACAAGCAACGACACTAAATTCTTATGAACTCACCAACTTTATGCTGATACCCATTTTCAAAATAACTTGTATTCTCAGGTCAAAAATAGACAGGTACTGGTGCAGTTTCTGGGAAGATGGTGCGTATACAAGACCCATCTTTTATTTTGTTTATATTTTTGGTGTCTATCAAACTGTATAGAACATGCTTGTATTTATAATTACTATATTAATGCAATCGTTGTTGTCGATTGTTTTTACTATTATGCAATTGTTATGATATTATATATGACGTCCTCCACCCCATAACGTATTCCGCCGTTCTTGGTTTTGGGGTGTGACAGTGGGATTCCTAGTTAACTAGGAGAAGTATTAACATTGCTTATTTAGGCAAGGGTAATCGAATTATCGGCGAGAAGCGACTTGGTCACTTCAGGACAAGTCTCGGAATGGCCATGGATAGGTGTGGAAGATAGTAGTAGAGCTCCTACTATCAGAAACACATGAACCACACTTGAGTCACGAAAAGTCATGAGGAATCCAAGGAGTTGAATATAGTATGTTTACTTGGTGCTCCGGGATCTAGTATTGTATTGTATGCCGATGAGATACTAGAGATGATTACGACAGTGGTGTTGTATAATATTAGGAATGGTGAACGAGGATAACAATGAGTGAGTAGATAGCGGATAATGTAATGATAACACATTGGATATGTGGTGATGAGTTCTATTATATTAACAAAATATTGGCTACTCCACAAATAACACAAAGCTCTAGGATTTATGTAGAAAATGATGAACTACGTGATTGGATTGTCACTAAGGTGTTGCAGGCCTTCATAGAGGATTTGCCTTGTAACATTGGATGAATCATTGGTAAGATGTTCGTCAAGTTCAAGGAGAAGATCACATTCGTTCAGACTGCTGATAGGATTGTTGAGGCGACTCAGGAGAGAATCTTAGTTTGGAGGAACATTTGGGGAAGAAGAAGTGAGCGTAAGACCCAAATCTACTAATAATAGCCAAAGAGCTTAATGCTGTTGAGCCAAGAACTTTAGGTCAAATGGACCATCACACCTATGGGCAGGATGGATGGATCCACGACTAACTCTGTAAACGAACTGAACGTTAAACGAACTGTTCGTGAACCGTTCGGTGGGAATTTCGTTTATGTTCATTTATTATGATAAATGAACGAACATGAACACAAATTATCGTTTTTTTAGTTAAACGAATGAACATGCACAATGGTGTTGTTCGTTCTATTATGTTCGTGAACGTTCGTTTATGTTTTTTGTTTACGTTTGTTTATGTTCGTTCACCTAACTTCATTTTGTGTTCATATATGCTTAATTGTGTTTGATTATATTAATATATCATATGTTCATATATGTTCAATTATGTTTTTTTTTAATCTTTGTTCATTTATGTTCATTCGTTTATGTTCGTTTAGCATGTTCATAAACATAAACAAACGGACACAAACAATGTAATTTGTTAAAGGAACGAACATGAACAATAAAACTTGTTTGTGTATCCGTTCGTGTTCGTTTATTTGTTCGACTAACTTAAATGAACAAATATGAACAAGTCTCGTTCGTGTTTATTTTGTTCGTTTACAACCCTACCAACGATTCCATGCACTCCATGTTCAAATGCGATAAGTGCAGACAGAATGGACATGTCCATCAAGACTGCACACTAGAGGTTGAATTATGTCATGGTTCCTAATACCTACGGTTTTATAGGTGGCGGATATAGGGCCTCGAGACATAGCTAATTTGTATTTTGCATGTTTCATGATTTTATTATATTCTTGTTACGTAAGTTATGGTATTTATATATGACTTTGTACCAGTTATAGTATGACTATTTTTGGGCCTACGCCCCATAGAAACTGTCTACCTGAGACTGTCCCTTGGCCCGTACGTCCTGACACAAGGTTAGAATTCTAGCTCTTCCAGAGTGGTATCTCGCTGATGGCTTGGACCCCCCCCCCCCCCCCCCCCCCGCGGAAGGAGTCCTTCTTCGCCTTCCACCTAAGCTGCACAGGAAAAGCTCAAAGCCAATCCCAAGGAACAGTGAAGCTTCATAGGGTCTTTCTGTCCAGGTGCAGGTAGTCCGCATCTTCACAGACATGACTATGATAGTGATCGTTGGTAGTGGGACCACCCACTCATTTATATATCATGTTTTTGGGATCTAGTGGGTCATGACATTGAGACTCTGTTGCATCCTCTCGTGGTTGAGATTTTTGATAAAGCTTTCTTTGGTAGCAGAAAGCTCTCCTAGAGAGAGAAAGCTCTTTTTGGTAGAGATTTTCGACAAAGCTCTCTGGCAGAGCTTTCTGGTGGAGCTACCTGAAAGCGTTAGGATACTCTCTTTGGTAGCAGAAACTCTCATAGCAAGAGTAAGCTCTCATTAGTGGCAAAAATCTATCTTTATGAGATTAATATCTCTTTTTGTGCAAAGATGTTCTCCAAAGTCAACGCTAAAAGATTCTAGAAACTGGTGCATGATGATTTGCGATTGGTTGACACCTTTCATGGACCTATAGAGGTTTTGCCTATTATGATTCTAAGTCTCATCTAAGTCTGTAAATATTGATTTCAGCTAGTCATTTATTTGTATATAGAATTCTAGTGAGTAGGTTGAATCTCTTTGAAATTTTACTTGTAATTTATGTTTGAAAACTTTTAAATAAAAATACTCCATTCTGCCTATGAAAGTTGGCCACCTTAATCTAACAACATAAAAATTGTGTTTTTGTATAGTTTTGTGAGTTATCTGCTTTAGTTTCCAATAACATGTTTGAAGGTGAGATCCCATTTATAAAATTTAAACCCCCTAATTAGGAAAAATATACAAGTATGATTGTAGGCTTGACTATTGGTGGATGTAAATCTTAATTCTTAAATATATTTCAAGACCATTGTAATGAACAATATCCTAATATATTTAACTGCCATGATGATATAATAATTTATATGAATACGAATGAGGAGCTATATATAATAACACCTATTTATAATCCATACTCATGTTTAAATTGGATCATTTAACTTATTACTTTCACGACTTACCAATTATCCACTTCATGTCCGTCATAGGTCCGATTGATATGACATGTTAACAACGGTCTACATCTTTTATTTAAAGAGTTGATTCGTACATAACAATTTTTTTCTATACATAACAATTGATGGTTTAAAATTCTGTATTGTATAACCATATAATACATAAATTATTTACTAAGTTATGTAAATTGAAGGCTTATATTTGCAAAAGAATTAAGAGACTAACAAATTTCATACTATTGAAACTCATTTAAAAGGTAAACAGTCTATTTAAAACGTTAACGTTGATTGATTTGATATATATTTTGAAAAAGTTGTACCAAAAGATTTGATGGAAAACTCTAACATCCATAAAGTGACAAAAGAAAAAAAGTGATGGGGTACAGAAACTAAAGGAGTGTGATGATGGGCAATGCCCCATTTTCCTTGTCAAAAATGGCAGGATAAAAGTTTGCCAAATGTTCCCTTCACGAAAGTGACCATTTCCAACTCTTGCTTTTCTTCTACACTTTCCATCCCTTTGTCTTCTTTCTACCTTGGAATGTGTGTTTGATACCCTTCTCTCTCTCTTTTTATATATATATATATATATATATATATATATATATATATATATATATATATATATATATATATATATATATATATATATATATATATATATATATATATATATATATATCTTGCTCGGTATTGCTAGATTTCTTTTTAAAATCATTAACATTTATGTAAATGAAATAAGTGCAACGGTTGGCTTTAGTAATTTTATAACTATGGTCAACTCAGAGTATATTTATCGACCAGTACATACAAAGAATATTATCCAATCTATTCAAATGGGCTATGGTAAATTTGTGTATTATTAATTGACATGTACTATTATATAAACAAAAAATTCTTTAAAAATGTACAACTAAATTAGTTTTTATTTAAACTTAAATTAAATATATTTATTACATATTGTAATACGTTTTTTCTTCTTTTACCGTTGATCACTGACCTGCATTGATTTCATCAAAATCAGCAAAAGTGTCACACCAACCCTTCTTACATGGAGAAATGTTAGTTATGATGCAAAATAGATAATTTTTAATGAATAAAAAATTACGAACGAGAAAAGTGTATCCTTTTCCATCTAAAACCGGAATATAATGCAAAAGTATGTACTGATCAATACCCTTTATTTCTTTGAATACAAGGATTATCCAAACACTAATCTTGAAAATAAAATAATAATATTTGTTTCATCTAATTTTTACTCTATTAATTTAAGTACCAAAAAACAAGAATTTAAAGCTTAGAGAACATACACATTGATCTCCATCTTTAATATAATCAAACCAAAGGCCAGAAGGCAAACCGAAGTTCCTTTCTTGTTTTGTTTTCATTCTTGATCGCATTAATGCATCAATTGAATTGCGGTTGTTCCAACCATGGCCAAAACCCGGACTGATCTTCCATACCCACAAACATGTTGCTAAAACATTCTTCTTTAATGGCAGAGGATTGATCAATTTTCTGGCAATGGAGTTGATGATCTGCTGGCCTTAACGATGAATTGTGAAAGAGCTGATGAGCCACAATATTATTCGTATTCGGCCTCTCAATATTCGATGATGGGAAAAGATTAGGGATTGGCTGCTGATGATGTTGGTGTTGATGTTGATGTTGGTGTGATGATAGAGGGCTATCATTCGCAGGTGTTCTTGATATGTCTAACTTGATTTCGGAGCTGTTTTCACTTCGGTTGCTGCAAGATCCTTCTGTTTCTTTTATGTTGAGGTTGATTAGTTCTGTTGGCTCCCTATTTTTAAGCGCCATTATCTGCAAAGATTCAATCTTGTTTTCGTTAATTAAACTTTAATCATTAAGAAAGTAATAAAGCATCATGTATACTACTACTACTTGTTCATTAAAGGAATCGGATGAAAAGAGTGAATGCCTTGGGATGCGTTAAAGGATAAACAGGAAACATTTGACCGCTTTTCGTATAGTTTCTCGAGCGATTCTAAAGAAAGTTGTTTTTTAATGCTAAAATTGTGATAAAAGCGGATTGAAATTATTAAAAACATGAATACACAAAACAATACAAAAATTTGTATCTACTTCTTGTTGTGGAAAGCAAGTTGAACGTTTAAAGATACGTTGAATGAAAAGGTGGTTGAAACGATGTTAGATAGACAAACTGTACCTCAAAACCTAATCATCGTCCCAAAAGATAGATATAAATGAGATCGCTTTTTTACAACAAAAGGTTGTTGTGTCATTTAGATTAAGGTTTGCATGAAAATGGTTTAGTGTAATTAATCATTGATATTTGTAAATTGTTAGAGAAAAATCTACGAAAACTGTTAATGTATAAAAATAAAAAAAATGGATATAGAGTAAATAATAATAAAATAATTATGATTTTGATTTATACATATGTTATGTCGGGTGCCCATGCTGCATATTGACTCTTTTGCCCTTTGGAAAGATACAAACATCAGTGACCAATATGGGAAATTGTGTAAAGATTATATTTTCCTTATTTTAAATTGTTAATCATTTAAAGTTTTGACATACTATTTACAGAAAGCAGTTACTGCAAAAATGTTAATCATTTAAAGTTTTAAAGTTTATATCGTAGTAAGTCATGCAACTTTTAAAGCGTCTTAAAAGGAGAAAAACAAATAGATTTATACCGCTACTTAAAGAAAGTGAAAGTGTGTATGAAATTAGATCAGCAATATTGGTTGATTAATATTATGAATATAATTCAACTCAATCTAAGCTTATTCAATGGTCACAACAAAAAGATTATATAACCTAAACGTCATGAACTCAAATGTTAGTCTTGTTATGTCGAGTGAAGTCAGCATAACATAACTTACCTCAGCATGAAGTTTGTGATTTTGAGATTGGAGGGAATCATTCTCTGCTTTAACAGCTTCAAACTGTCTCTTGAGGGCATCATAATCTTTTTCCAACTGTTTGGTCTTCCATCTAGCCCTTCTATTTTGAAACCAAATGGCAATCTGTCTTGGTTGAAGTCCAAGTGCTCTTGCAAGCTGCATTTTTCTCTCGGGTTCAAGCTTATTTCCTAACTCAAAGTTCCTCTCAAGTGTCTTCACTTGTTCCATGTTTAGTCTCCGCTTTTTCTCTCCTGCAAGAAGCTGCGATCCGTCATCAGATAAATCATCTTCTCCATTCATATTCCCTTCTGGATCACATCCATCCATGTTGTTGACACCCGAGTAAGACATCGACCTTTTCCCCAAGAAGGACGCCACACCTGCGTCAAAATCATGATCTATTCATAAAGATTCAAACTTTCTTCAAACCCATTTGGATTTGGTGCCTGCGAATGGAATATATCGAGTTCAAACTGAAACCCTAATGCATCAATGAGTTGTATCATACAAGTCATCATTGCATCATGATCTGAGAGAGAGAGAGAGAGAGAGAGAGAGAGAGTAATTACCACTGAAATCTTGAGTGGTGGTGCAAGGTGGGAGAATAGGAGTGAGAGAGGTAGGGGCATGATGGTCATCTTCTTGGGAGGACTGTAACATGAAATTGGTGGAGAAGAAGGCCATTCCAGTGCAAGTCATGAGCTGTTTAAGCCACCACTATAGCTTTGTTTATATGACCTGCGGAAACATTCCAAGATTTCTTTGTAGTCTCTTCATCATGTTTAGAGAGAGAAAGAGAGAGATCTAGAGAGAGGAGAGAAACGGAGGTGTGAATATTGATATTGTTATAGAGAAAGAATGGGGAGACTATATATGACCCACACCTTTGTGAAATTGACACGAGAGTAAATATTAATATATATATATATATATATATATATATATATATATATATATATATATATATATATATATATATATATATATATATATATATATATATATATATATATATATATATATATACCGCAACGGATTATGTTACCTTCAAAATTACCATTTTATATGTTTAGTGGACGTTATATATATATATATATATATATATATATATATATATATATATATATATATATATATATATATATAGGTTCAGGTTCATTTGATACCATTCTAATTTTGTGAGACCGTGAGACCAAATCTAAAAATAATTTTAAAATGGAAAATAAATGGAAAAATCCAAAAATTCTTTTTTTAAATATTATTTTCGGAACTTGAATTAACTAAAAAAAATAAAAAAATTCCGTTTTTTTTTTTTTTGAAAAATACTTGAAATATTCTAAATAGAATATTACACTGACATATTCTAAAAAATAATTTTAAAATGCAAAATAAATGGAAAAATCTAAAAATTCTTTTTTTAAATATTATTTTCGAAACTTGAATTAACTAAAAAAAATTAAAAAAAATTCTATTTTTTTTTGAAAAATACGTGAAATATTTTAAATAGAATATTACACTGTACATATTCTAAAAATAATTTTAAAATGCAAAATAAATGGAAAAATAAAAAAATTCTTTTTTTAAATATTATTTTGGGAAAATGAATTAACTAAAAAAAATAAAAAAATGCGTCTCACGGTCTCACAAAATATAGGTGGTCTCAAATGAACCTAACCCAATATATATATATATATATATATATATATATATATATATATATATATATATATATATATATATATATATATATAGTTAGGTTCATGTGAGATGGTTTAATTTTTACATAATCTTTTGAGACCGTGAGATGCATTTTTTTTTTTTTTTTGAACTTTTTTTAGTTAATTCAAGTTCCGAGAATAATATTTAAAAAAAGAATTTTTTGATTTTTTCATTTATTTTCCATTTTAAAATTATTTTTAGAATATGTACAGTGTAATATTCTATTTAAAATATTTCACGTATTTTTTATAAAAATATAGGATTTTTATTTATTTATTTTTTATTTTTTTTAGATAATTTAAGTTCCGAAAATAATATTTAAAAGAAAAATTTTTAGATTTTTCCGTTTATTTTGCATTTTAAAATTATTTTTTAGAATATATCAGTGTAATATTTTATTTAGAATATTTCACGTATTTTTCCAAAAAAAAAACGAGATTTTTTTTTTATATTTTTTCATATTTTTTTAATTTTTTTTAGTTAATTCAAGTTCCGAAAATAATATTTAAAAAAAGAATTTTTGGATTTTTCCATTTATTTTGCATTTTAAAATTATTTTTAGATTTGTTCTCACGATCTCACAAAATTAAAATGGTTTCAAATTAACCTGAACATATATATATATATATATATATATATATATATATATATATATATATATATATATATATATATATATATAGTTAGGTTTACGTAAGACGGCCTAATTTTGTGACACCGTGAGACACATTTTTTTATTTTTTTTTATGTTTTTTTAAATTTTTTTTAGTTAATTCAAATTCCGAAAATAATATTTAAAAAAAGAATTTTTTGATTTTTCCATTTATTTTGCATTTTAAAATTATTTTTTGAATATGTACAGTGTAATATTTTATTTAGAATATTTCACGTATTTAAAAAAAATAGATTTTTATTTTTATTTTTTTTAGTTAATTCAAGTTCCGAGAATAATATTTAAAAAAAAAAATTTTAGATTTTTCCATTTATTTTGCATTTTAAAATTATTTTTTAAAATATGTGAGTGTAATATTCTATTTAGAATATTTCACGTATTTTTTTTAAAAAAAAGGATTTTTTTATTTTATTTTTATTTTTTTAAATTTTTTTTAGTTAATTCAAGTTCCAAATATAATATTTAAAAAAGAAATTTTTGGATTTTTCCATTTATTTTGCATTTTAAAATTATTTTTAGATTTGGTCTCACGATCTTACAAAATTAGAATGGTCTCAAATGAACCTAAACATATATATATATATATATGGGTAAATTACACGAATCGTCCCTCGTCCAGGTGCCAAAAGGCATGTTCAGTCCCTATTTTAAAAAATTAACTCGGATCGTCCCTCGTTAGTTTTAAACTTACACGCTTCATCCCTCCGGATATAAAAAGACCATTTTGCCCTTATTTATTTCCTTTTTGATTTATTTTTTTTAATTATTTGTTATTTATTAATTATATGTTGATTTATTTATTATAAAATAATTATTATTTCCTTTTAAAAAAAGAAATAGCCACTAAATACGTTGATAACTCGTCTGGTTGCCCCCTCGCCCCTTTTCTTCTTCAGTGCATCTCCTATCTACAGTTAACACCCCGCCGGCGACTTTTGCAACATCTCCGACCGACTCCATTATTCCGATCGTGAACCAACCAAATCAAAACCACCACTAATCGCCTCCCAAAAAACCCTATATTTTTTCGTTCGATAAACCTAGCAGCAACTACCAATCGACATAGCTGATTTCTTCAGAATTCCAATTGGGGGTGTTGCAGATCCAGAAGGTGACAAGGTGTAGAAGGCGACAAGGTGTAGTACCTGAGTGAGGGTTTTCTTGAAGCACGTTGGGGACAACATCAGTGTTATGATGGTTCGATTTCAACACATTCACCTCCGCTGAACAATACCTCTCCCCGTCTTCTTCTTTGATACTTTGAATCTAAAGCTCTGGTGCCGATTTTCATTTCCAATCTCATCTTTTTGAAGCTTAAGTTATAGGGTTCATTTTTGAAAGTGAAAACAAAAAGTTCTTGCTGGAGGTAAACGGTGGTTCTTTAAGGAGATCTGGACCGGAGAAGAATGGTAGCGATGACGGCCTAGAGGTTACCGACGACCGGTGAAGGAGGTGGTGGTGACGGTGCTGGGTTTCATGAAGGTGAAGGCTTGAAGAGTTAGCACTCACATCAGAGAAAAGAAAGGAGAGATAGGGAGAAAGAAGGGGTTGTGGTCCATTGATGGCGGTAAGCGGTGATATGGTGTCGGAGGTAGTCGTCGGTGGTGGTGGTTCGGTAGGTGGCGGTGAGGATGTTTCATGATGAGAGGAAGAGGAAAGGGGTGATAGATATAGGAGCTGTAATTTCTATTTTCTATATATAAAATGAATTATAAATAAATTAAAATAGAATAGTAAGGGTAGTATAGTCATTTTAAATATGGTAAGGGATGAAGTGTGTAAATTTAATCCAACGAGGGATCAAGCGTGCAAGTTTAAAACATCCAAGGGACGGTCCGAGTTAATTTTTAAAAATAGGGATTGAATGTGCACTTTGGCACATGCACGAGGGACGATTCGTGTAATTTACCCTATATATATATATATATATATATATATATATATATATATATATATATATATATATATATATATATATATATATATATATATATATATATATATATATATATATATATATATATATATATATATATCATGGTTGCAGAAATCGTGGAGTAATCGCTTGGCGTTCTCCAACCGTCGAGGATTAGGGTATTAATCGGAAATTTAGGATTAATCAGGTTTGGCGGGATTAATCGGGCAACAAAAGTCAAAAAAGTCGAAAAATGTCAAAAAAAAAAAGTCAAAAAAATTTTAAAAAATTCAAAAAAACAACTTTCTTTTTTTACTCCAAAATTTTCTAAATTTCAAAATTTCAAATATTATACCAAAATGTTCATATTTTCGTATTTCCAAAATTTCAAATTACAAATTTTCTTCTTTTGTAATTTTGAAGTACTTGTTTTTCTTAAAATATATTAATATTTAATTAATTTTATATTTTATTAATAATCTATGGTCCCCGATTAATCCCCGTCAAGACCGATTAATCCCTTAATACTAGTCAACCGTCAAGCTACCGTCAATCGATTTTTATAACCTTGCTATATATATATATATATATATATATATATATATATATATATATATATATATATATATATATATATATATATATATATATATATATATATATATATATATATATATATATATATATATATATATGAGGGTTCAATTGAGAAAAAAAAAAACTGAGAATGGGGAAATCATTCTCACCCAATCATTTATTTTTGCCGCAAAAGCTTCCAACATACCGGTAGAAATTGAAAATGAATGCATGTGTTTTCCAACAAAACATGTTTCCTTTAACTATGTTAACCATTACCTTAATATATATAAAAAAACATAGTTTTTCGTTTTTTTTTTTTAGTTTTTAAGAAGCTATTTTTATCAAAAAAATGATTTTAAATATACCAAAATTCATGATTTTTTATTCTCTATAAATAGACATTCATATTGATAAAGTTTTAAGATAAAATAATTTTTTTTTTTATATTTTCTGCTATCGTTATTCATAAGTGAATAAAAATGAATAAGGTTTTTACTAAAGTACATTCGTTATTCACTTATGAATAAAAACTCTGATTATTATTATTATTTTTTTTTTACAATTTAAGTATCATTCATATATGAATATCATATATTAAACATAGTATATTCATATTTAAATATTAGACGATGCATTCACTTGTGAATATTATATAATATATTCACTTTTGAATGTTAGATGGTATATTCACTTATGAATATTAGAAGATATTTTCATATCTGAATATTACATAGTATTACATGGTATATCACATGTGAATATTACATAATATATTCACTTATTAATATTACATAGTATGATCATAAGTAAATATTACAATGTGTTTTCATAAATATATATAATTTTTATATGTTATTCACATATAAATAAAATACAGACTTGCATATATTTTTTTTCTGTTTTAATAATCATATAATGATTCAGGTAAGAAAACATATTTATATATGAATATAACGAGGTTATTTAGTTTGTGCATTTCATCAAACAGTTGGACTGCATACAATTTAACTATTTTTAAAATATTAAAAACATGATACTTTGACTATTTAAATCTTACAAAAATTTTCAAAAAAAAAAAAACGATTTGATCTTTTTTAACCTCAATTTTGAAGTTTTATTTGAGAATCGATGTTGAATTAATGATATGAAGTGGATTTTTTGTTGATTATCGATGATGTTGATCTAATAACACTGTGAGTATAATTAATCGTAGATATTGAAGATCTGATCGTATTCAAGCAGAATTAAAGGTTAGATTAAAAGAAGCAAAAACGAATTTTTGTTGTTAATTGTTGAATCGTGTTGATAAACATATTATTGACGAAGATCGATGATTGATTAACACCGGATGATGTTGATGATGGTTTAATTGCAGAAATCTAGACAATTGTTAAAAGTTGGAGTAGAAATTTGGATGATGAACGTGATGGGTTTTATACAAACAATCCTATGTATGCATGCAACCTTAGAATTGGATCTATGTTTTCACTATTAGTTACACAACATTATGAACACATCATAAAACCCTAATGAGTCATACTATTTTCGAAATTCACCAAGAAGATTAGAATACATACCTTTTGTTGTTATATAGTAATAACAACTCAAATCCTCCTTGTAATGGCTTTAGAAAGCTTAGAGTCACAAGTGTCACTCCTCTAATGGCTCACAAACACCAAGAGCAAGAAGATGAAGAATGATAAGAGAGGAGGCACCCAAAAACGTGTGGAAACCCTAAGGAAACTCTTAGCCACGTTTTTGGTGCTCTAAGGATCCTTAAATAATGAGGCTATTAGGGTTATCTAACAAGGAAACCTTAATTTGACTGCTTAAGCCCTAAGCAACCCATGGACTCCCTTCTTAGAGGCCTAGGACGATTTCTAACGGGTTTCCCCATAGAATTCGTCCACCCCTCTAATATGGAGTCCATTAGCCTAATATTCAACTATCATACAACTGATAGTTCTATTCCATTAAGTTTAATTAATGTCTTTTAGCCACAAAATTAATTCTTAATTAATTATTGACTAATATTAATTAACTAATATGATTTCTCCTTTAATATATTATTCTCATAATATATCAATAATTCATAATTAATCCTCTCTCTCCATAATTCATCCTATCAAGTTGCTTTGGTGAAGGCAACCCAAAAGGACCATGTACCATCGGGTCAAGTACATACCATAATAGTTATGAACTTAGACACTAATCCAACAGTCTTCCACTTGGATAAGTCTAATAACTATTATGCATATGACTTCAAATCCTGATCCGCAATCGTAGCTTTCAAATGCCGCTGTCAACTCTGATCTTATCAGATACGCGTCCTTTAGTTAAGAGATCATATATTCCTCCATTCTAGATATTGTATAGACTGAGACATGGATTATTCTCTCTGTCTATGTGTTGTTTCTCAATTTCCGATTTATGACGACTGACAACAGACTACAATTTAAACACATCAAATTAGTCCCGGCTTGGCCAAGCGCTTAGGTGTCATCACTAAATCATCGAGGGGCCCACAGATATCTCTTTCATCCTACTTTGGATAAAAGGAACGGATAAACTTTGATTCAATGCTTGCTTGCACTCACTCACCAAATCACACACAACAACATGTTTTATGACACCAAGTTACTGGTGCGTTTACATATTATCAATGTGTAACCGACTCGCAAGATACAACTCACACATCTCAGTTTCAAGAATATAAGATATTATCGTCTCACCAATCACTCGTGATAAAATCCATGAAGTGATCCAAGTGAGCGTGGGTTTAATCCAATGCTCAAATCATATTCATAAGCACCCATGAACGTTGCAGCAAACATTTGCTTATGTCTAATACACTTTAGACAATCCACACACCAATTCACGACAGTCTTCATTCATACCTACTTCCAACATATGAACGACTGTGGTCCGTTCAAAAAATTCGATTATTCTGAAATAATTAATTATCCAAGAAGTCAAAACATGCAAAGTGAAACACAAGAATAATACTAATCCCATACGGTCCCAAACTCTGGGTATATATAAAACATTTTATTTAATCACCATATTGATTACTCATTATTTGTTGTTTCGGGTAATCAACTTCTTTCTTGATTTATTACTACACTTGTCCCATGCTCTTAGCATGCACACAATGTTTACCTATGGTCCTTACTTTGTGAAATAGATCAAATGAACACATTTCCAATCATACTCATTTCACAACTCCCAATCCCTATCATAAGTGTAAGAATATCAAATTCTTGTTACTTATAGAATATGTTAGATTCTAACATTTTATGCAATGATCCTTTCGTAAAGTCATAGCTCAAAATCATCAAGACTTGGCCAATCTCTATCAGAAACAATTTTATAGATATGATGTCTCTCACTCAAAGTACATTCCTTTGAACATCCTTCTTGCATAAAAGTTTCTAATCCAGATATAGATTCTCAATATCCAACTCCTAATATGGAAACATTTCCATATTTTCCATATGACAACTCATTCTTAATAGAATCTTATCTATTCATAATAATGTCGATATGGTCCATCCAATACCATGCTTCCAACTACTCACAAGCGACCAATCCTCAGCGAACTTTGGATCGTCCTTTGATAGTTGTTTAATTATCTGATTCAAAACCGATTCTTGTCCTTTTTCTCTCTTAATGCGCTAGACGTTTGGAAAATTTTAGAATGGTCAAATATTATAGCACTTGCAATCGATCCAATACCCGAAGCGTATGGGACACGGCGCATAATGTCTTACATAAAGATACAATACTTTATCAATCTTCTGCCATAATATTTAATGTGTCACGTTCTCACAATTCGAACTATGAAGAGGGATGCCATAATCATAATCGAAATTTTGAGAACGCACTATGCATCCTTGACTAAATTTATTAGCATTCCACAACCTAAGCCTTTAGATTTGAAATGAAGCATAATATTCTCTCCCTTAATTATAGCAAAACAACTTTTCAACCCTCGCGACTTTGCAAAGTATAACTCTTGTTTTCTATACTTAATATTGCTAACTTCCAAATATTTGCCATAATAATCATACAAGCACAACTTTTATGCTCCTACTATCATGATGATTATTATCATATAAACATAACACTTATGCTCCCACTAGCTTTGACATGTATTCAGAAAACAATTTAACTTCCAGAAAACAATACCTATTGAATTTCTTAAGTTCATATTTCTTATACCCAATGCTTTGATAATCCTTTATCTAAGCTTCTCAAACTTATACACCTTTGCCTTAGATAGCTCATGTGTGTCGAAACAATTCAGACTAATTGCCAAATCTCACAATTCGAATTATGAAAAGGGATGCCGTAATCATAATCGAATTTGAGAACGCAATTTTCACAACCACTATCTTCTTAAAATCTTTCTTAGTGAAAGAATTTCTTCATGAACGGAGAAAAATCTTATGACACTTAGATTTTAAGGTGCATGTTTTCTTATCCATGTAAATTTATCAAAACAAAATTCAACTCTTATGGATTGAACTTACTTAATTTTAATTTCTTGCCTCATGGCAGCACGGGTGCCCACCATGTCTTCCAAGTTGTCAATAAGATTACCCCTTCCTATCAATGTACTTTCCATTGATTAAGGTGCATTGACTCTATGCAATCCACATGAGAACTCACAGAACTCACATTCCATAGTCAACTTAAACCGGAATGGCACAGAAACAAAATTATGTTAACACGATAGGTTACAAACCTCAAGTCATGCGCTAGTGTGTACTCTTGATTAATTCTTGAATCCTTTCAAGATCTTCAAACTCCCACTGACCTCTTGACATATTAGATTCTCTTATCAAGAACATTTCTTGATAAACTAATATTCAAGAGTTAGTATGTGTCTATATCAAGACAAAACATTATACACATTTGGTCTTAGTTGGTCTTTGGCTTTTTTCAAGACATCACAACATACCAAATTCAAATGTGTAGGAGTAGGAAAACAATTTCCTACTTCACATTTGATGAATGCGTGTCACTCAATTCACAATTTTGGAGTACGATTCTTCTAAGAATTGATTTTGGAATGAAGTATGACTCATCCTTTTGATTTAACTATTTCAACAATTTCTGATTCCTCTTCTTAGCCATACTAGTGCACTAAGATGTCCTTAGAGAATCAATTGTGATATGGTTCTTAATAATTAAGACCTATCATAAAACATAATAAAAGGTACTCTCCCTTCTTCTTAGAATAGAGAAACTTTTATCTTTCTGCCTACTTGATTCTTCTTTATTCGTTCTGCTATTTATTGAAACTCTTTCAATCAACTGAAAATTACACTTAATCTCATAAGTATAATCATATTTACTTAACCTTAGTAAATCATGACGAATATCTTTGTTACTCTTGTGGTGGACTTGATCAACACACAACCTTGTGTACTCGATCTCCTAATCCTTCACTTGACACTTTGTCAACGAATTAGTCTAATTTCCAAATATGAAATTTCTCATTCATCATGCAACCAAGTTGCACGATTCCAAGTTTTTGTCTAACTGAAACTTGGGCGATGAGAAACTTTCCCTATTGGTAAAATCTTGATCATTCCACAAATAACATAATTAAGAATCAAATCCATTATTGTTAATAATAGAACATTCAAAACATCAATTTTTCATCCATGCCATCGCAAGGATAAATAAATAATATAAAATCAAAATTTTATTTTATTGCAGAAAAATTTGTCCTTACAATGCAATTCATTGAAAAACTATGCTAATACATATTTCTTAGCACTCTTATTCTAACTCTAAGTAGTAGCTCAAGAATCTAATCTTCAAGTAATGCGATCGAAATCCATTTCTTCGCGATTAGATTCCGCTCACTTCTTCCCTTAAGCCTCCTCTCTATTCTTCGGTTCTACAAAACATCAAATGTAATCTTATCACATCATGTATTAAGAATCTAGAATAGGAACTTAAAAGAGTTAGTTAATGGATTTTACCTAAATTAGAGCCATACGTTTTGACTCTCCTGTCTCTTAGATCTATTAGGTAAATAGGGCAGCTTCGTCTCCAATGCCCCTTCTCTTGGCAATAAAAGCAAATGGATTCCTTTGGAATGGCACATGGAACTATCTCAGAATCTATCTTTTCTGGATCTCCAATGTCACCATTTTCAATATCCATTGAAGTTTGGGAGTGTGATTTACCAGACAAATTTGCTCGACCAGCTCGCCAAATCATTTCTGATTCAGCAGCTATAAGCAAATAGGTCAAATCAATGAGGGTCACGTCATGATCCATCATATAGTACTCCCTTGCGAACTCACTATATGATTCAGGAAGCGACTGAAGAACCCTGTCAACAGCCAACTTACCTGAAATCTCGACACCCAACATCCTTAACCTTTCAATGTGTGACTTCATCTCTAAGACGTGTACACACACATGTTTCCCATGTTTACTTGTCAAAAGGGCTTGAATGAGCTTGAACTTTTCAAGCCTTAGAACTTGTGGGTTAGGGAGAATAATTGGAGGAAGTGAAGCATGATCTCTTGTTCCTCGATCAAATCGTGGAATATCATCTTCATGTGGAAAGCTTGTTCCACGGGATTTGGGAATACCATTGTTGTCGTACTTTGACATCTACAAAACGGGAGAAACTAAATTCAAGTTAGTTGATTGATTGACTCCTTAATAAATTACCCAAATGAGATATTAAGGCTAGGACCCAACACAATACGCTACAACCTAGAAAAGGGATGTCGTAATCTAGTTGCAGAATATTTGAAGGTAGGTAAATGACGATTTACCAATTTCCACCATGAAAAGCGAAAAAGAAATTTAAGTTTTAAATCTATGAAAACTCCTAGATCCTTTGAGATTCATTGAACTTTTCAATGGCATGTTTAAATCTCAATATGCCCCTCTAGTTTGTGACTGGGATACCGAGGATCACAAAGCAGGTGTGAATAACCATGCAAACTTACATGGTGCCCCCACATGTTACAATCACCTATTCGATGTGCCGGTTAACCACACACGCTCCACCGAACTATGACAAACATCGAGTCACCCTTTGCTACCTTTGCTTAGAACCATTTAGTGTGCTGGTTAACCACACACGCTCCACTAACGTCTTCACAAGGGCACAAAGTGTAATTTCATGGAATTGCATCAATTCACTTTTGCCTAAAGTGACTAAGATTGGGAATTTTGTAAAACTTGTAGTTACTTTATACTTCATTATACTTTTAATGGAAAGGGTTTGCCCTATCCTACCCGTTCGGCTAACGACCCTCCACCAATCAAGGAAGCGGTGGGTAAGAGTGGATACCCATTAAACAACCATTTTATAGGCCATAACCTTATACCCCCTTATAAATCGGCTTCGTGAATGAGGCCTACTAACGGTAAGACTAGCATTTTAGTTATACATATATAATATTAAACTTTTAATGTTATACATAGTATAAGGGTGTATTTTACACTTTTAAAATACTAGGTGGTTTAAATTATACTTTTAATTAACCAAAATCATTATGGATTTTTTAACTCTCCTTTAATTATACATTTAATTAATTTAATAAAACCATAAGGGTTTCATTCGAACTTTTCAAAATTAGGCTTTTTGGAATTTAAATTTTCAAAATTAACTTTTAATCAACAATTTAAATTCCAAAACTTGAGGGCAAGTTTTGAAACTTTTCAAAACAATCAGGTTTTAATCTCACTTAAAATTTTCGAATTTAAGACATTTTAATTAAAAAATTTAAATATTAAAACTCTTGATTTAATAATTATCTTTAATTAAACTATTAATTTTAATTATTAAATCATAAGGGATTATCTAAATCATGAAGATCATTACCATTCATACATTTAAGATATC